>NC_053498.1:116372921-116686135 GCF_905171775.1 Rana temporaria | reverse complement strand
CCACTGTGTCATCTATTGTTACCACTGTGCCATGCCATCAAATGCAGTCACTGTGCCATGTCATCAAACGCAGCCACTGTGCCATCAATTCGCACCACTGTGCCATGCCATCAAATGCAGTCACTGTGCCATGCCATCAAACGCAGTCACTGTGCCATGCCATCAAACGCAGCCACTGTGCCATACCATCAAACGCAGCCACTGTACCATCAATTGTCGCCATTGTGCCAATTGTCGCCACTGTGCCCATTGTCGCCACTGTGCCCATTGATGTCACTGTGCCCTTTAATTGTCGCCACTGTGCCCATTCATGCCGCTGTGCCAATTGTCCCCACTGTTCCCATTGTCCCCACTGTGCCTATTGTCGCCACTGTGCCCATTGATGTCACTGTGCCCATTGATGTCACTGTGCCCTTCGTTGCCGCTGTGCCCTGTAAAATGCCTCTTCCCCCCCCCTTTACCTTTACTGGAGTTAGCCATCCACATCCCTCGATGTCTTCTCCCGCCCTTGATGACGCTTCAGCCAATCAGGTTAACGTTGGCCAGAACCGGTGAACCTGATTGGCTGAGACGCCTGTCAGTCTTATCCAAGGAATGCACCCCCGTATGTTCCCTGGATAAGCTTCCGGATGCTGAGGGCTGTACTCGGAAAGCCTATCAGAGCCGCTGGCTCTGATAGGCACTTCCGTACAGCCAACCAGCAGCCATTTTTCAGGTGGCCGGCGCTCATGTCCGGCCATCTGAATAGACCAGTGGCAGCGGCGACAATATCATTGATCCATGCAATAAAAATCACAGGGCCAGATCCACGTACCCTGGCCCATATTTCCATCCGGCGTAGCGTATGTCTGATACACTACACCGCCGTAACTTACAGCGTATTTTCTGTATCCTGAAAGAATTTGCGCCGTAAGTTACGGCGGCGTAGTGTAACTTTGGCGGCGTAAGTGCGCACAATTCAAATGGATGTGATGGGGGCGTGTTTTATGTAAATACGTCTTGACCCGACGTAAATGAATTTTTTTTGGAACGGCGCAAGCACCGTCCGTGGGGGTATCCCAGTGCGCATGCTCGAAATTAACCCGCAATAAGCCAATGCTTACGTCATTCTACGCAAAGCCCTATTCGCGAACGACTTACGCAAACAACGTAAAAAATTAAAAATTTGAGGCGGGAACGACGGCCATACTTAACATTGAGTACGCCTCATATAGCAGGGGTAACTATACGCCGAAAAAATCCTTACGGAAACTACGTAAAAAAAAGCGCCGGTCGGACGTACGTTTGTGGATTCGCGTATCTAGCTAATTTGCATACTCAACGCGGAATTCGACGGAAGCGCCACCTAGCGGCCAGCGTAAATATGCAACTTAGATCCGACGGCGTACTAAGACGTACGCCCGTCGGATCTAGCCCAGCTTCAGGCGTATCTTGTTTTGTGGATACAAAACAAAGATACGCCGGAGCAAACTAGAAGTTACGCGGCGTAACAATAGATACGCCAGCGTAACTTCTTTGAGGATCTGGCACACAGTGTATATACAGTGTATATATGAGCATATCTGTTCTGCAGTGGCTTTTTGTAAGACCCTGGGAGGGGTAAAACTAGATCCATTCAGCTGTGCTGCATGTACATATGCTGGCAAGGATCCTGCTTACAGGAAGAACAAGTAATGTGAGCAGAGAGGTGAAATGTTGTTTCTGTTCTTTTATTATCCAGTGACAGGATTTATCTGTATAGTTAAACTGCCGAAAAGAAAAAAATGGTTATTATTCTGGATGCACATTCTGGCCAGTCTATAAATCTTTCAGCCAGATGGACAGAAATGCAAATCTTTGGGTTGTATATCACCTGTGTAGTTGTAGCTGTTTTCTTAGATCTCACCTTTAACCACTTGAGAACCGCGCTGTAGACGAAAGACATCCACAGTGCGGCTCTCAACTGCCGGGTGGACGTCCCTGGACGTCCTTTTATTTGCATTCCCCGTGCGCCGCTGGGGGAGTGCAGCGGGGAAAAACTGTGCCTGGCGCATCACTGAGATGCCGATTCGCGTGCCTGGGGGCCGCGATGTCCGCCAGGTGCCCGCGATCGGCAGTGACAGCAAGGACGTGGAGCTCTGTGTGTACACACAGAGCTCCACGTCCTGTCAGGGAGAGAGGAGACCGATACTGTGTCCCTTGTACATAGGGACACAGTATCGGTCACCTCCCCCAGTAAGTCCCCTCCACACACAGTAAGAATCACACCCAGGGAATACATTTAACCCCTTCCTCGCCCCTTAGTGTTAACTCCATATTCACACCTGAGACCTTGTAACACTAACGAGTCATGTGACACTGGGGAGGGAAAATGCCTAATTGGCCCAATTTGGGGTGTACTCACTTTTGTTGCCAGTAGTTTAGACATTAATGGCTGTGTGTTGAGTTATTTTAAGGGGACCTCAAATTGACACTGTTATACAAGCTGTACACTCACTACTTTACATTGTAGCAAAGTGTAATTTCTTCAGTGTTGTCGCATGAAAAGATATAATAAAATATTTACAAAAATGGGAGGGGTGTACTCACTTTTGTGAGACTCTATATATAACAGATATAGCTTATGCCTTTCAGCCTTAAAGGGCCTTAGTCATAGCTGACCATCTAGCTGCTTGTGTTGTTGAAGTGGTTGCAAACCCTTTTTTACAACATTATGCTACAGGTAAACCTATAATAAGGCTTACCTGTAGCTATCCAGGATATCTCCTAAACCTGTACGTTTTATGAGATATCCCCTGTCCCCTGCATGTGCCAATGTCATTGGGGCAAACTGAAGCAATGGCACCTATGTGCCGTTGCTTCAGTTTGCATGCCATTACCGGGGGCTCCGTCCAATCACAGCGCCGGAGCCACGATACCCGTAAGTAACTCCAGGACAACATGTTGGCGGCCGGAGGGGGAGACGTGGACCACTGCGGGGGCTTCGATCTGAGGTAAGTAACACATAATGAGCTAGTATGCTATGCATACTAGCTTAGTATGCCTTTGTTTTGCAGATTTTTCTTTTTTTACAAGGGTTTACTTCTTCTTTAAACATTCTCAGATTCTCTGTTACAGAGACAGTTAATTCAGTTTCAGTCAGTTTGTAACGAAACATGCCTCGTACACACGATCGGAATTTCCGATGAAAAAAGTCAGACGGATTTTTTCCATCGGAAATTACAACCGGGTGTATGCCCATCTGAGTTTTTCCATCGGATATATTCCAAGGAATTCCATCAGAGTTTACATAGAGAACATGTTCTCTTTTCCTCCAATAAAATTCCTTCGGAATTCCGATTGTGTGTACAGGGCATTAGAAACACTTGCTGCGTGCCTACATTAGAGGATATGCAGAATGACACGTAAGTCACATTCTGTACAGTATATGCTCTCCATAAGTTGAAAGTTACTGAGATTTCAGTGTAAACATTGAAGATGGATTTATCTACAATGCCAATGTAAATAATGGCTTAAATCATTATTATTTTCTAGAAAATCACTTATAACCCCCAAACATTATATATATATATATATATATATATATGTATATATATATATATTTTTTTTTTTTTAAATTTAGCAGAGACCCTAGGGAATAAAATATCGATCGTTGCAATTTTTTTTGTCACACAGTATTTGCGCAGCGTTTTTTCAAATGTAATTGTTTATGGAAAAAAAACACTCTAAAGAATAAAGAAAAGCCACAATATATACCTCATTTTTTGTAATATGAAAAATTATGTTACGCCGAGTAAATGGATACCTAACATATCACACTTTAAAATTGCGCAAGCAAAAGATCAACATTTTGGGGGTTTTGTTTGATCTTTGCTTTAAAAAAAAAAATACAAAATTGTTTACCAGCATGATGTCACTCCAGTCCTCCAATGCCATAGAGGCAATCAGAGACAACCTAGTCTCTGATTGCCTCTTTGACCAGCCTGCCACACCGTTGGATCGTTTCTCTAGAGCGCCGGTGGAAATGGTAAGCCTGAGAAACTCTGGTGAGCGGCGGAATAGGGGCTTCCCCTCCCGTCGCTTCCGAACATGATCCAGTAGATAATGAGCCACTTGGATCGCTTTCATGAGAAAGCCATCCGCTGGCTGAAAAAAAAGATACCAGGGTTATGGCTGATATCAGCCATAACCTTTGTAAACCACTTGCAACGAAAAAAAAGTTTACTTCCGCCCTACACCGGAAATTACATCATGACGTCACTCCGGTTCCCCAAGGTCAACTTATATATGTATTGCGTGATTTTACTGCTGAAATATCGGTTTTGACTGTAATGATCATTTTATGCTTCAACCTAATGTAGTAAATGGTAAGATCCTTTTTCATCACTGTTTTACAGCAGCCATGGATATAGACTGTCTTCCATGAGGACAAAAGAGTGTAACTGCGTACGCATTATGTGCTATCAGAGCGACTGGCTCCAAAGCGTCAGGTCTCGGCGTCTCCTCCACACGTTCTCCCGCTGTCTCTGCTCGTGTAGTTGGACGTGATGATGTCAGAACGCTAGCTACGCCTACGCGTTTCGTCAGAGATTGACGTCTTCGGGGATTGGCAGCCAATCCCCGAAGACGTCAATCTCTGATGAAACGCGTAGGCGTGGCTAGCGTTCTGACATCATCACGTCCTACTACACGAGCAGAGACAGCGGGAGAACGTGTGGAGGAGACGCCGAGACCTGACGCTTTGCAGCCAGTCGCTCTGGTTTCTATATGCATGCTAACTCAGCCTAAATGTGAGTGTACACAGTTTTATATTTGCAATAAATGCTGCCAGTTGAAACGGTATTACGCTATGGGGAATTTTCTTGTATCTTTTTCCCTGTGAGCTGAGTTCTCGAGGCAGCAGTGCGGGACCCATTCAGGATTCCCTACCATCCAGTCTCAGTGGGAGACTTTAATAATTAACCTGAGTCCATTCCGATCGCTGTAGCGGTCATATATGGGGGTAAGCGGACTACATTACTTTAACACCCGGGTGTCTTCTTTCTGGTGGAGAGACTGTTCAGAATATATTCGGTGTCACACTCTGAATATTGCCTAACAGCACCTTACTGGACCATTACCTGTGGACTGTTTTCACTCAATCATACGTCACCATATAAATTTAATTTTTTTTTTTTTAAATAAATATTTTTTTGATTTATGTTTATTTTGACACAAATGTTTGTGAGATTCACTCTTGCACTTTTCTAAGATTTTTCAATTATATGTCACATATATTGGTTTATTTCTCATATATTATTTCCATACTATTGATCATATTTAATTGATTTTTTCTTAGTGTTATTAATTTATTACCCCCTATATTAACCTGCGCTTCCCGTGCAGGTTTTCAATTCACATTAAGTTTTATTGCGCTGTACCTTCCCCCTTTTTTTCACTCATCTTTAAATTTTGTATCTAAAATTTTTTGGTACTTGGCAGCACTAATTTTTATTTCCTGACAGACTCCATGGCAGCCTACGTGTGGGTTAACCCCGCCTCTCATACCTCATAGGACCCTACTCCCATAAAGCTTTGCTTCCTGGCCATAGACAGTGTTCCTTTTTTGTCCTCCTCCTAGGACCGAAATCATTTTTGACCTTCAGATTTTTTTAGTCTAAGTTCAGTCCTGGCGGTGTTTCTTGGGAGAATTTAATGGCTGGAGTCCAACAAGTCCCAGCTATTAGCTGGGCGAATTGCACACTACAGAAATAATTCCTGGTAGAAGCTTACTATTTAGCCATTGGCTAATAAGCTACTTGTGGTCAATCGTCCTGGCTATTAGCAGGAGACCTTCTTCCCCACAGATGGTGCCCAGGTGTTTTGTCTATGCTCCCACTCCCAGGCTGGACCGGATCGTCTTGGTAATGTATCAATTACAGTATCTTTTATGGCAGCTGTTTGTGTTTGTTGTTTGTCAGCGCCGTTTTTAAGCCTTACTTTCCGGGTCTATGGCTGCTGGAACGCATTGTGCGTTTCACTCTCTCCTCCTTCAGTCTCCTGCGTGTGCGAGTCTCCGGCTCGCGCGTGCGCAGTGGAGTCCATTTGCCGATTCGCGCAGGCGCACGCGGCAGTCAGGGCCACGCCAATCACAGCGCAGGTGCGCGGCGTACGCGGCGGGCGCGGTGACGTCATCGAGGGCGGCAGTTTTAAAAGGCTGTCTGCTACAGCTGATTCTGGGGATTTCTCCTAGGATCGCTGTTGCTCCCAGGCTCAATCCTTATTGGAGAAGGTAAGGTGCTTGGCTGCACTCTATTCTTATACACTGCACCGATTGTCTCCTATACCTTGTTGCCTGTGGCCTGCCCTCATTGTAATATTTTTTATTTCTTCTTTTGAAAATTGTTTTCAGTGGATATATCTTACCACTATGGATGTGTCACCGCCCCCCAGTGGCCAACCCTTACGCCGCAGGTAGGATGGAAAATTTTCTTTTCCTCTGCCTGTTTGTTTGGGTTTCTGTATCTTTTTTCTTATCGTATCTTTCTCCACCATCAGCCCTTCTAGGTCTGATCATCAGCCCTCAGTTCAGGAAGACATTGGCGTCGCTAGAGCACATCGTCATCATTCCAGGTCAAGCTCTAAACGTCCAAAGAGCAGGTCACCCTCCAGACATCATGGGGAGAAATATAGATCCACCTCTGACCGCCATTCCCACCGTCATTTGGGCAATTCTGGAAGAAGATCTTGCTGGGGGTGCAAGGCCCAGGTCCCGGAAGGGAAATCTCTTTGTGATCCCTGTTATTCTCGTGCGGCAAGAGAGAGAGTGGATGGAGACCAACAAGTTGAGGCTCTGGTCAGGAAGGTGGTCCAGAAATCCCTGAACAAACCTGTTTCCAGTGGTGACATTCTTTCTCCTGTAATTCCAGCCCCTGTCCTTATACAGGATGACTCTGAGGTTCCGGGTCCATCTCAGCGCAATCGCTCCTCAAGTTTGTCCTCCTCTAGCGAGGTAGAGAGTGTCGTCAATTCCACAGGATTTGATTTTTCTCTAGTCCAAAATCTGGTTAAGGCAGTTAAAACCGCTCTAAAATGGGAAGACCCGGTGGAATCTCCTAATAAACAGAGAAAATATTTCAAACACCTCAAGAAGGAGCGTCCCAGCTTTCCCATTTTGGGTGAACTTGGTGAAATGATCACTGATGAGTGGACTACCACTGAAAGGAAAAATTCATTGATCTCTAAAGTATCAAAGATGTATCCATTTAAACGTGAAGATGTGAAACACCTAGAATCAGCTCCTTTGGTGGACGCCGCTTTAATGAGACTGGTTAAACATGTTACCCTTCCTTTGGAAGACACAGTTTCCTTTAAAGATGCTTTGGACAGAAAGATTGATACAGATCTAAAACGCATATATGTCACAGCAGGTATGGCATGTAAGCCAGCTCTGGCCCTTGCGGCCCTCTCCAAGGCAATGGAAGCTTGGACGGATGAAGTGGATTCTACTCTATCCAATATGTCTGGTCTTCTGGTCAGAGACTTACCGGTTCATGAGTTAAGAATGGCTGCTGCCTTCCTGGGTGAGGCTTCCCTTGACATTATCCGCCTGGTGGCACGGGTCATGCTCTCGTCTGTTACAGCCAAACGTGCCCTATGGCTTCGTCCTTGGGTAGCCGATCCAGCCTCTAAACAGGCATGGTGTCGGATTCCCTTCCAGGGGTCCTCCCTGTTCGGGAACAAACTTGACAGCGCTATCTCCCGTGCCACAGGGGGCAAATCAGGGTTCCTTCCTCAGGATCGCCGTCCTTTCAACCAAAGGAAATTTTTTCCTAGGCAAGATCAAGATCGTGCCAGAGAGGCCCGTCGATACAAGCCTGGTAGGGAGTTCAGGAAAAATTGGAGAAGAAACCAGCCTTCGGGTCAAAAACCCACAAAAGGGGCAACCTCAGGTAGCCGGGACACCCCTAAGTCCTTTTGATATGGGGTCTGCCCGGACGGAGCAGGTTGGTGCTCGGCTTCTGCAATTCCGGCACGTCTGGGCAGCCTCAATAAAGGATTTTTGGACGGTCAAAACAGTGTCCTTAGGTCACTCCTGGACCTTTGTCAGCCCTCCTATACTTCAGTTTGTCCCCACAACTCTGCCCCATTCAGAAGAAAAGAGAAATATCCTTCTAACATACACAAACACTCTCCTGTCCCAGGGTGCCGCTATACAGGTGCCAGCAGCAGAAAGATTTCAGGGAATGTACTCTCCTCTATTCATGGTTTTGAAGAAGTCCGTCTCTTGGAGGCCAGTGATAGACCTGACGCATCTGAACACCTTTATCAAAAAGGAGAAATTCAAAACGGAGTCGTTACTCACAATTCGTCAGACCATTCTACCAGACGACTGGCTTGTGTCAATCGACTTGAAAGATGCCTATTTCCACGTGCCCATAGCAGCAGAATTTCAGAAATACCTTCGGTTTGCAGTGGACAGTGTTCACCTTCAGTTCACTTGTCTCCCGTTCGGGCTTACAACATCGCCGCGAGTGTTTTCAAAGCTCTTACTGGCTGTCGTGGCCTTGATCAGAATGAGAGGCATTCGTCGACACCACTATCTGGACGATCTGCTGTTACTTTCACAGAACAAGGAACAGTTATTGCTACATCGGGCCCAAGTCATTCTCACTCTAAACGAGTTCGGTTGGCTTTTGAACAGGGAGAAGAGTCACCTAGAACCCACACAGTCTCTAGTCTTCCTCGGTGCCCAGTTCAATACGGTTCAGAGTACCATCTCTCTACCCTTGGAAAAGATCCCAGTCGTCCGAGAAAGAGTCCGTCTAGCTCTGGAGTCCCCTTTCCTCAAAGCTTCACTCTGCCTCAAAATTATAGGCACCATGGTGTCAACAACCCCCATGGTGAGGTGGGCACAATGGAGAATGCGTCCTTTCCA
Organism: Rana temporaria; assembly: GCF_905171775.1. Taxonomy (NCBI): domain Eukaryota; kingdom Metazoa; phylum Chordata; class Amphibia; order Anura; family Ranidae; genus Rana; species Rana temporaria. Next base: position 116,677,239 of record NC_053498.1, on the reverse strand, counting down.
GAAGGGTTTTCTCCAACAATGGGATCCGAGGTCCCAGGACCAATTAATCCGGATAACTCGGTCAATGCGGGACAGACTCCTCTGGTGGCTTCTGCGGAAAAATCTCCTCAATTGTCTCTCAATAGCCCCTGTCTCCTGGATCACAGTCACATCCGACGCCAGCAGCAGCGGCTGGGGTGCCCTTTGCCTAAAAGAAGTAGCCCAAGGGAAGTGGGATTTCCCATCTCGGAAGGTAGTATCCAATATCCTGGAACTCCGTGCAGCCTTCTGTGCCCTTCAAGCCTTCACCCATCTGGTAAAGGGGTCGTCAGTTCTTCTGAGGATGGACAATACGACAGCCGTGTCTTACATAAAGAGACAAGGAGGCACTCGCAGTCTGTCCCTTCTGAGGGAGGTGGATCCGATTATGTCGTGGGCTCAGACACACCTGACAGATCTATCAGCAGTTTATCTCCCCGGAACGCAGAATATACAAGCAGACTTCCTATCGAGAACCCTACTCGACAACAACGAATGGTCTCTCCACAGCGAAGTCTTCAGCTGGATCCTGTCACTAGGATTCATTCCAGAAGTAGACCTGTTTGCATCCCCGTGCAACTACAAACTGGAGAAATTTTACACAAGAAATCGCTGTCCCCAAGCATTTGGGGTGGACGCTCTGACAGATCAGTGGAAGTTCCACAGAACCTATGCCTTCCCCCCTGTTCCAGTCATTCTCCGATTCCTGTCGAGACTCAGGTGGGAGGAAGTCGAGGTGGTCGCAGTAGTTCCTTACTGGCCCAACAGACCATGGTTTCCACTGTTATTCCAGTTGAGCTTCCAGGATCCAGTCCAGCTCCCGATCAGAACAGATCTCTTGCTTCAGGGGTCGACTCCTCACCCTTGCCCATCACATCTACACCTGATGGCCTGGTTTTTGAAAGGGAAAGGCTGGAAGCGCTAGGTTGCCCAAGCCAAGCAATTTCTACATTACTAAATGCCAGAAAAGCAAGCACCAACAAAGTCTATCAGAGGATATGGTCTAAGTTCTCGGACTACACCTCCTCCATGAACAGTTCAGCTAAAGTCCCCAGAGTACAAGACGTTTTGGGTTTTCTCCAAACTGGGCTTGATCTACCTTTATCAGTCAGCTCCTTGAGGGTTCAAGTTTCAGCTATTTCTGCCTTCACAGGAATTTCATGGGCCAGACATACCCTTGTTCGTCAGTTCTTTAGAGGAGCTATGAGATTAAGGCCTTTAAGAAAACCGAGATTTTCTAAGTGGAATCTTCCATTAGTCTTGGACTTTTTTTCAGAAAACCAAGATTCAAATCATCTATCTATCAAAGATCTTTCCCTCAAGGTTGTCTTTCTTGTGGCTATAACATCCGCCAAAAGGGTCTCTGAAATAAGTTCTCTAGGTTCCAAAGAACCGTTCATCACCTTCTTTCCGGACCGTGTTGTGCTCATCCCGATGCTGGGCTCCAAGCCCAAGGTTACGTCAATCTTTCACGAGAACCAAGAAATCGTTCTTCCCACTTTCCATTCTTCTGAGGATTCTATTGTTCATCCTCTGGATGTCGGCAAAGTCCTAAAACAGTATTTGGAAGCCACAGCGTCCTTCCGTCAATCTGATCATTTGTTCGTGTCATTCCACGGGAAAAACAAAGGAATGCGTGCTTCCTCCAGAACCATCTCAGCATGGATCGTCCAAGCTATCCAAAAGGCTTATAAGGCAAAAGGGTTGGCTCCTCCTGAAGCGGTAACTGCTCATTCCACTAGGAGTGTCTCGACATCATGGGCGGCTGCCCGACATGTCTCTCCAGAAGTCATTTGCAAAGCGGCTTCCTGGTCTTCTTTGAATACGTTTATGACGCACTATTGCGTAGAACCGGCCTCCTTGTCGTCGGTTAATTTTGGTTTAAATATACTATCTGTTGACAATGTCAATTAAAGTTTTGTTTCTTTAACCAGCAACTGCCCACCCGGGTGTGTATGGCTAGTCATTTCCCACACGTAGGCTGCCATGGAGTCTGTCAGGAAAAAGGAAAATTTATATGAAATACTTACCGTAATTTTCCTTTCCTGATGGACTCCATGGCAGCAGGAGTTCCCTCCCTTTGCTGGAGTAGGCTATATTATGGAACACTGTCTATGGCCAGGAAGCAAAGCTTTATGGGAGTAGGGTCCTATGAGGTATGAGAGGCGGGATTAACCCACACGTAGGCTGCCATGGAGTCCATCAGGAAAGGAAAATTACGGTAAGTATTTCATATACATTTTCCTTTTTTAAACGTTTATTCTGCGCAGTGTTTTTTTCTACTAGAAAAAGTTTTTGCATTATGTGCTATATCAAATATGTATATAATACATGCACAAGCAAGTACATACTATCATAGAAAGTGCAGTTTTCCGGGACTGAACCACTCTTCTTCGCCCATCCCACCAGCTGCACACTTACCTCAAAATGGCAGCCATAGCCTGCCCATGCTGCAGCTGTGTTTACAGCATTTCTCTCTCAGTGCCTTACAGTAAGCGGGCACAGAGTTGTAGATGGTCATCTTCCAAGCATCTCCATTGGTCTTGCCCACTCACTGAAAGCGCACTTAGGCCTCGTACACATGATAGGTTAAACAGAGGACAACGGTCTGATGGACCGTTTTCATCGGTCCAAACCGATCATGTGTGGGCCCCATAGGTTATTTAACCATCAGTTAAAAAAAAGCCAACTTGCTTTAAATTGAACCGATGGATTCCTAACCGATAGGTCAAAAACGATCGTTAGTAGGCACAACCATCGGTTAAAAATCCATGCATGCTCAGAATCAAGTCGACGCATGCTTGGAAGCATTGAACTTTCATCACGTCGTCGTGTTTTACGTCACCGTGTTCTGACACGATCGGTTTTTTAACCGATGGTGTGTGGGCGCGATGGACCATCAGTCAGCTTCATCGGTTAACCTATGACAACGGTCCATCAGACCGTTCTCATCGGATGGACTGATCATGTGTACGCGGCATCACACTATAAAACAGATGGATAGGTGTGGTAAAGCAACTCACTGTATACCTTAATAAATGATATATTTACTATTACCCCTTAATGTAATATATCTAAATTCTCATCCCATACAGGAATGACATGTCAAGCCAAGACCTCCTACACAGAAGATGAAATTTTATGGGGTCACCGCTTTGAGCCTTGCATGACTCTGGAGAAAGGAGCATTCCGCGTTGACTACTCTCATTTTAACAAGACATTTGATGTCCAGACACCCTGGGCAAGCGCGAATGAGATGCAAGATATCAAAGAGAGTGAACAGAATGACAGATCGACTCTCAGCCTCTTTTGGGACAATAATATGTTTCAGACAGTTCCTGAGGACCCAAATGCAGAAATGGAGAGCACATCTCAGAATAACCAAGACAGGGTGGACTTTCCCCGCTTTCCTGAAAGCACTCGAGATGTTGAAAGTAATGACCTTGATGTGTGATAGAATACTCTTTGTCTTTAGTTGCCAATGTGTAATGATTTACAGCAGGGAGAAAGAAAACACTTAAAACATGTTTTCAACCTATAAAACTAACATGTTCTTCAAGTCAAATGTAATTCACAGTAATTACTGTTCTGTACTGTAATTCAATTTATAATTACGATCGCATCCAAGTGTCTTTTGCTACAATATCGATATGCAAATGCTTTATATTACATGAATGAATACGTTTTCATTTTTAATTCCACCTAATTTATGCCAGAATTTAAATCCATATCTACTTTATATCCCACTCAACATCAATTCCTTTATTCATGCCTTTTCACATTTCTTCTGCCATTTTTGTTTCTTACACTATCTGTGTTCTTACATTACACTAAACTTTATTTATTTGTGGCAATAAAACAATTTACAGGGTCAATGGAGTGACGCAATCATTATCCATGGCTGTCATTCTGATCCAATGGCTTTATACGTTTTTAGGTTGGCGACAGGAGCGGCTGGTCCATAAGGGGCACCCCTAGTTTGCATGCGGGGTGCCGGACTCATTGCTTGCTATGAGTTTTTTTTTTGTTGCAAGCACATGATTAGAGCCCGAGGCTCTAGTTGGCTTGAAAAGGGTTGGGCTCGGGGCACAGAGCACTGCGCCTCAAACCCACCCACTTGGGACACTAGCGAACCAATATTCGCTATTGGTTTCTGGCTTATCCTCCCAGCCAATTGGGGCAGGAGGCAGATCTGAAGAAGACTGGGTTGGCTGGGAGGAGAAACTGGGGTAGAGTGGTCAGTGTGGACCTGGGGACCGGCCCCCCCAAAAAGTTTAGCACCAGCCGCCAGTGGTCAGCAACTACCAACAAGTACATTGTTGACTTCAATCTGACTTTTGTGATCTGCGTGTTTGTTTTAGCTGAATCTTTGAGAGCATATTTAGAAAGAGGGCAGTCAATATGCAGCCACTTTATTTCTTTCAGTACAGGTTTCCTTTAACCACTTGCTTACTGGGCACATATACCCCCCTACTGCCCAGGTGAAATTTCAGCTTCCGGCACTGCGTCGCTTTAACTAACAATTGCGCGGTCGTGCGACGTGGCTCCCAAACAAAAATGACGTCCTTTTTTCCCCACAAATAGAGCTTTCTTTTGGTGGTATTTGATCGCCTGTGCGGTTTTTATTTTTTGCGCTATAAACAAAAAAGAGCGACAATTTTGAAAAAAATACAATATTTTTTACTTGTTGCTATAATAAATATCCCAATTTAAAAAAAAAACACATTTTTTTTCTCAGTTTAGGCCGATACGTATTCTTCTACATATTTTTGGTAAAAAAAAAAAAATCGCAATAAGCGACTGGTTTGCGCAAAAGTTATAGCGCCTACAAAATAGGGGACAGAATTATTATTTTTTATTATTAATTTTTTTTACTAGAAATGGCGGCAATCTTTATTGGGATTGCGACGTTATGGCGGACACATCGGACACTTTTGACACATTTTTGGCGCCATTCACATTTATACTGCGATCAGTGCTATAAATATGCACTAATTACTGTATAAATGTGACTGGCATTGAAGGGGTTAACTCTAGGGGGTGAGGAAGGGGTTAAATGTATCCCTGCATTGTGTTCTAACTGTAGGTGGAGGGGGGGTGAATGGGGGGGGGGGGTGACCGATCTATGTCCCTATGTACAAGGAACACAGATCGGTCTCCTCTCTAGAGACAGGACGCTGTCTCTGTGTAAAACGGTAAAATGGCAATGAGAGATGATCTCATTGGCCGCACAGATCGCATCGAAACGGCCACTCTGATTCGCGGCGATCTGTAATTGGCTGTGTCCATGGGACACGGCCAACACAGAGTTTCCCCGCTGCGTGCTCTCTGGAGCGCACGCGGGGAACGCGCAAAGGGGCGGACGTCAATTGACGTCCAGTTGGATTTTGGGATCCGTGCTGTAGCAGTCATTTGACTATAGCGCGGGTCCCAAACGGTTAAAGCAAACAGCTAAATGCAAAAATGAAATGTATATAAGCTAGGATTTTTACATGTCAAAGGATTTGTATTTCTCTCCATCCATTCCTGAAATGTATGCAGTTCTGCCACACACACACACAAACAGCCTTGTCTAGCAGGACGTGAGATCTGATTTTATTCTGCCACAGCTTGGTATCACTTATGCCGCTTACACACGATCGGAAATTCCGACGAGAAAAACTTGGATTTTTTTTCTGACGGAATATTGGCTCAAACTTGTGTTGCATACACACGAATCTTGTCGGAAATTCCGATCGTCAAGAACGCAGTGATGTACAAGACGTACGAAGAGCCGAGATCAATAAACTTCAATAGGCAGTTTGGCTCTTGATTCTGAGCATGTGTGTTTTTTTGCGCGTCGCAATTGCATACAGGTGAGCGGATTTTCCGTCGGAAAAATAGCTTTCAAACTTTTGATGCCGGAAATTCCGACAGCAAAAGTCTGATGGAGCATACACACGGTCAGAATTTCTGACCAAAAGCTCACATCGGACTTTTCTTGTCAGAATTTCCGATCGTGTGTACGTGGCATTACAGTTCTTGTCCCTCCCACAGTCTGTCACTGGACAGTGAAAGGAGAAGCAGCACACTAATGAGCCCATCGCTATGCCACTGCATGGATCAGCATTTAAAATAATAAATTATGTATTCATAAACACAAAACTGAATACATTTTTTTTTTTATCTATCTGGATTTTATCTTTCTGGAGTTCAACTATAAAGCAGTAGTAAAGCCCGCTTTGTGATTATTACCTACAGGTAAGCTTATAAGGCTTACCTGTAGGTAAAACGAACGTGCACCGTTTAGGACACATTTACACTAAATGCAGCCAGTGACATCACTGGGCATACTGTGTCGGACCTTCAGAACTTTGTGCCAGAACCGCAGCTTAGGCCTCTCACAGCGCTGGAACCTGTGAACCCGGAAGAAAGACCGTGGGAAGATGTCAGCCCTCTCAGCGGTGACAGTGAGCCGCTGGAGAGCTTTGTTCTAATGACATTATTTCATAATGTGCTAGTATGCAATGCATATTAGCACATTATGCCATTGTCTTACAGTTTTTTTTAACTCTGCTGCAGTTTACTACCACTTTAAGGAGCAACTTTCACCTTGCAGAGCTTACCTAGGTGGGTGAGGCCACTAACTGCCTGAGTAATCTCTGATTATGGTAAGCCCGAGCACATGGGGAACTCACATACTTCTCATACCAGGAAGCTTCACTTTGTTATAGCATAAAAGCAAGAGCTTAAACTGAATGGGATAGTGGCAAAGGAGTGTTGATCGATGTATATAAATGACTTGTGAATTGGGGGTATTCTGTCTAGAGCAAGGCCTTCATTTCCCATAATCTAACAATAATGTTTACCTGGAAGTAAGCAGCTCTATGTTTTAGTATGAGAAAAAAATTAATTGCCAACGATGGAAGGTATTGCTGTATTTTTAATATTTCACAATGTTATTATTTTCCAGCACTGTCCAGTGCTAGGGCATATCTTGTATTTCTTATACGGTGGGCAGGACCCTAGTTTTAAATGGTAGGGTCAGAGGTATGTATGCTGTATTCTGCAGAGGTGTTTACTATGTTCATACCCCTAGTTAAAGGGGTTTTCCACCCATTTTGTAAGTTTATTAAAAGTCAGCAGCTACAAAAAGTGTAGCTGCTGGCTTTTAATAAACCGACACTTACCTGCTCCACGGCTCCAGCGACGTGCCGGACGGGGCTCCGCTCCTCGCCCCCCCTCGCCGGCCGGCGTCTTCATGCTCAGTGTGGGCACCCGGCCGTGACAGCTTTCGGCTTCACGGCCGGGCACCCACTGCGCATGCGCGAGCGGCGCGGCCCGGCGCCGTCTGATTGGACAGGCGATCGCCGAGGACCTGTGACGTGTCCTGGGCGATCGCCTACAGCAGCCCCTTCCTGTAGGTGATTAAGCTTAATCGCCTAGGCGATTAGGCTTAATCGTCTACCCGGAAGGAGGAAGTGGGACAGGAAGTCCCACTCCTCCTGAAGCCCCCACTCCCCCCCAAAAAAATTACATGCCAAATGTGGCATGTAAGGGGGAGAGGAGTGGGTTAAGAGGAAGTTCCAAATTTGGGTGGAACTCCTCTTTAAGGATGAGCTCTGGCATGTTCGCACACTCCACGTGCAGAGCCCGCCAGGAAGTCGGCACTGTACTGCGCTAATCACAGGCAGTGAGACATTTCCCGATATCTGCAGCCACGCATCGGGAGAATGTCTTACTGCCTGTGATTTGCGCAGCGCAGTGCCGACTTCCTAGCAGGCTCTGCACGTGGATTTTGCAAACACGCCGGAGCTCATCCTCTCTGTCTATATACTCAGGACAGATAAATTCAGGAGTTCTGATGCTTACCATGAATAGGTGGAAATCCCCAGCACTCAAGGAAATTTAAGAACACAAAATGGACAGCTAAACAATGTTTAAATATTGTAAATAAAAAATTATCTATAAATCCTGAGAATAATTTATTTTATTGGAAGGAATTCTGGAAAAAGTATTAAACGTCATTATACTAGATATGTTAACTTAAAAAAATGGTGCAGCACCACTTCTCTTGGGGTAGTGTGAAATGACCCCCTATGTAACAAGGCAAGCTAACATTTCAGTTGCAAGGTCTGGTCCTTGGTGTACGGTGAGGCAGAAAATAGGTTGGCTGCCAGGTATTTTAATCTTTTTACATTTTATTGCTTGGTTTAACCTCTTCCATACAGGGCTTTTATACACACCTCCATACCGGGCCTATTCTGGCACTTCTCTCCTACATGTACAAATCATCATTTTTTTGCTAGAAAATTACGCAGAACCCCCAAACATTATATATGTTTTTTTAGCAGACACCATAGGGAATAAAACGACGGTCATTGAAACCTTTTATTCTGCACGGTATTTGCGCAATAATTTTTCAAACGCCTTTTTTTTTGGAAAAAAATTGTTTCATGAATTCAAAAAATAACAAAACAGTAAAGTTAGCCCAATTTTTTTGTAAAATATGAAAGATTATGTTACACCGAGTAAATAGATACCTAACATGTCACGCTTTAAAATTGCGCACACTCGTGGAATGGCGCCAAACTTCGTTACTTAAAAATCTCCATAGGCAAAGCTTTGAAAAATTTTAGAGGTTACCAGTTTAGATTTACAGAGGAGATCTAGTGCTAGAATTGTTGCTGGCACTCTAGCGCACGCGGCGATACCTCACATATGTGGTTTAAACGGCGTTTACATATGTCGGCGGGACTTGCGTGTGCGTTCGCTTCTGCGCGCAAGCTACTGGGGACAGGGGCGTTAAAAAAACATTTTTATTTCTTTTTTTTTTTTTTACATATTTATTTCTTTTTTTACACTTTTTTTTTTTTTTTTATTATCACTTTTATTCCTATTACAAGGAATGTAAACATCCCTTGTAATAGGAATGTGTGTGACAGGTACTCTTTATGGAGAGATGCAGGGTCAATAAGACCTCACATCTCTCCTCCAGGCCTGAAAGCATGAGATCGTGAAAAAAAATTCACAGATCTCATGTTTACCGTTGCTTAGCAGCCGCAATCGCGGCTTTGTTTACTTACGGGGACCCGGGCGTGACGTCATCACATCGCGCCCGGGTCCTCCGACGGTCATAGAGATGACTGGTGACCATCTGGTCACCAGTCATCTCTATGCTTCCTGCGAGCGCCGGACGATTCGTTCTCCGGGCCCCCGATGGCACGGGAGAGCCCGGAGAAGCACCGGATGGCAGCGGGAGGGGGGGATGTCCCCTCCCGCCGCCTGTAAGAACGATCTAGCGGCGGAACCGCCGCTATGATCATTCTTACGTTGTGCAGAATCGCCGGCACAAGAGAAGGATATCTGAATGATGCCTCTAGCTGCAGGCATCATTCAGATATCCCCCCCACAAAGCCCAGGACGTCATATGACGTCCACTCTGAACGGCAGAGGTTCTTTGTGGACGTCATTTTACTATGGGCCGGTAGGGAAGTGGTTAAGGATGCAGGATACCCAAGAATTGTACAAATATGCATACCATGGTGAAGCCGCACTGCCACGTCAAGGCCCCTCTGCAAAGTGTGGTCCCTAAGTCTACTCTAATGTAATTTCCAAATTGATACATTTATGGCAATAAATTGATTTAGCAGCTAAACTAATGCAAAAATGTTGATAAAACAGAGGTTTTTGTTGCATATATTTGCAAAAATATGTGAAGTTAGACAGAACTCCCACAGCAGAGCGTGTAGATCTACTTTATGGCTTGCACTTGATCACAGAGACACATCGCATAATCTATTCTGATTCTTGGGTGCTCGTAGTGATACAACGGATGGTGTTTATAAAGTTTGGAAAGTCACTAGCACTTGAATATTTTTACCATTTATTGTGAGAGTAAAGTCATATTATTCCAGTCAACATATTATTGCTGGTTTGCACACAACTAGTGCCAAATGACAAAAAAACAAACAAAAAAAACTAGCCTCCGCCTTCCCCATATAGCCAGTCTAACACACGCCTAAAAAAATACCAGCTTCCAACCTCCCCTTTAAGTGATCCAACACACATCTGAATAAAATACTGGCCTCTGATCTCCCCATATAGCCAGTCCAACACACGCCTAAAAAAATACCCAACACTCCAGGAGACCCCCCAGGATGTCCTTGGTGTCAGGCTGGTCACATGCCTTGCACCTCTTACTGTTAGGTCACCTGTTGCCAGATGACAGATGCACCCAGTTGGAGTCAGGAGTGCACCACAAGGTAGTGAACCCTATGGCAGACTGCTGCGGATGGAACACAGAGTGGATATGGAAGGCTGGTCCACTGGAGCACAAACAGGGATCCCACAGGAAGCTTGAGCCCAAGATTCCCCAAGGTGCGGAGTCTAAGATTCAGCAGGTATTCACCAGAGCCTCTAGTGGTGAGGATGGCCTTAGCTGCAACTGAATCCAGGTCGTGGCCCCCCAGAGTCCCCCAGCTCACGCTCCGTAGGGAATAGAGGAGAGAGGGGAAGCAGCCACTCAGGATACAAGAGATAGTGAGGGGTAAGCCAAGGTCAGGGTAACAAGCAGACAAGGATAAACAAAAGACAGGCCAAAGGTCAGGGTCACAAGCAAACAGGAATAGTCAGGGACAAGCCAAGATCGGTACACACAGAGATAAACGTAGCACACAGCAAGCAGGTACACAATGCTTAACAAACAACATTGATCAGCAAGGAAGACCTGCAGTGCACTGGTTAATATAGAGTTCCTGATATGGCCTGGGGTGGAGCCATACAGGAAGGAGAGATGATAAAAGCAGCCAGGTGAGAGTGTCTGGCCTCTAAGGTAAACACATGGAGAGTAAGGTAAGCTGCCAGACATTACTGCATATCCAAAAAAAATCTATGGTCCTGCAACTTTTGTAGGGGGAGCTGATGGCACCTATGGCCTTTGTATTTCTCTCCATACCTTGCTGGTGAAAGAGAACCCACAATAAAGCTCCCGGTTCTCCTCTGATAATTCAGGCTTCAGTTCATTGTCAGGATCTATGATTTCCTCCATCATCATCTCTGTCGTCAGGTCCATCGGTGGTAACTGTGAAGAGAAGAAACATTATTTTTGAAGACTATGTACAATGATAGCCTATCTATTTAAAATGTTTATGCCAACACAGAATATAGAAGGTTCAAATACGTACTGTCTCCATGTCAAATGGTGGGCTTATTTCCCCAGCCTTCAGTTTCATCCAGTCTACGCCTTTAAAAAATGGGTGGCTTTGCAGATATTTAACATGCATCACTCTTAGGCTCGATGATTTGCATAGAAGCTGTAATAATATAAAAAACAAAGGTTAACATTGGTACAAAGGCAATAACTATGCAATTCTTCTTTAATAAATATTAATAAAATAGCCATTTTCTGTCTGGCTTCAGATGGTGTTTACTTACTTTGACTGCTATGAGGTCCATGAGATCCATGCTGAAATCTTTGGGGAATCTTGGATACTGGTTACAGATTGAGTCTACGAGCACCTCATCCAAGAATAAGCTGGTGCCTAAGTCGATGTTTGAGTCGGTGCCTGAGGCGGTGCTTGAGGCGGTGCTTGAGGCGGTGCATGAGATGGTGCCTGAGATAGTGTCTGGGACGGTGCCTGAGACAGTGTCTGGGACGGTGCCTGAGACGGTGCCTGAGACGGTGCCTGAGACGGTGGCTGAGACGGTGGCTGAGACGGTGGCTGAGACGGTGGCTGAGACGGTGGCTGAGACGGTGCCTGGGACGGTGTCCGAGGAGGAGAATGGATATTCTCCAGTAGCTATCTCATAGACTATAACTCCCAGGGAGAAATAGTCAGCAGCAAATCCATATGGTATTTCCAAATAGAGCTGTAGAAATATAAAAAAAGAGTAGAATAGTCATTACTGGTTACTTTACTGACAAGAAGAATGGAAAACCAAATTGATCAAATACTCACTTCTAGTGCCATGTAGTTTGGAGTGCCAACAATAGACGTCAGGGCATGAGAGGAATGCACATCTGTTTCCGATAAGCCAAAGTCAGCGATTCTGACATGCCCACTGCTATTGAGAAAAATATTTTCTGGTTTGATATCCCGATGTACAATTCCTCGGTTATGAAGGGACTGTAAACCACAAATGATCTCGGCAGTGAAGAATCTGATGGGAGAGATAGAAAAAGTTGATATAAAGCATTTTTATGGTAATCTAAGCCAGAAAATAACAAATCATTGATTCTAATGCTCCAATTATCAGGTATAGTCATGTATACTTGCAATAATTAAAGGGGAGTTCCACCCACAATTTCACTTTTTAAATATAAATACCCCTGTAATACACAAGCTTAATGTATTCTAGTAAAGTTAGTTTGTAAACTAAGGTCCGTTTTGTTAGGTTGTTACAGCATTTAAATAGTTTATAATCTAGAAATAGACCGTGGCCATCTTAAGTGTGGGCATCATGAAGCCAGACTGTATGACTTCCTGGATTTCAGCTTTGCATATCTCGCACATGCTCAGTGCACAAGCAATGTAATAGTTTTCAGTCAGGTTTGCAAGGACTACTGGGAAACATGATGCCTATCCCAGAAACCCTTGCAAATAGCCTAGGCAAATAAGGAGGAGGAAGTAATGAAGGACTACAAAATAAAGGTATTTACAAGCAACAAATTAAATAAAAATTGTCCATTCTGAACACTATGAGATTAGAGCATGCAGCACAGACAAACATAAAAAAATGGGTGGAACTCCACTTTAAATTATGTTGAAAGGGTGTTTTATAGGGATATTTGACATCACTAATGAATATTTAACAAATATGCTTTGTAAATTCTCACAAATAGTTTTTTTTATGATGGTAAAAGTGTTCAGATATGATTGAATGAAATTTTACAGTCTCTCTTTTAGGTACACACGATCCGATTATCGGACGAATGATCGTCCGTTTTTTTTGTATGCTAATCTCACGTAGAATCTGATGAGTTTACTAAAGTCACGAAAATTCCCGTAAGGCAGAATAAAAAAATCGGAAGTGATGTCATGTGTTGTAATGCATTTGTATTGCATTTTCGAACGACAGCTGTACTGATTAAACGAAAACCGTACGATCTGGCATCGTACGAAAAAAAATTCCGTGCATGTCCGATAGAATAATATCGGATGAACTGTACTGATCGGCTCTCCAAAGCTCTGTACTAACGATCCGATTATCGTACGATCGTTTCGAAAGCGGCATTTTTCGTACGATTTTCGGATCGTGTGTACGGGGCTTAAGTGTGTGTAAGGCCTAAACAGAAAGCATTCAAAAAGCTTCCCTGATCCATCCAAATTTTTTTTCACATTTACAAACTAACTTTATTCTCTGGAATAATTCTCACTAGAAGTTTGCTATGATATGTCTGATGCCTGGGACGTCTTCTTAGTGTGTGATTGTACATGTATGGGTAGAGCTTTGGTAGGACAGATGTACTGAAAGTCATACTTTTCTGACACAATCTTGTATCTATGACAAGCCTACACTTTGATGTAATCTATGTACAGTACCATGTTCTACCTCAATCCTTATTATTACGGTACCCTATTGTCTTCAAAAATAGATGGTAATTCAAGTATATGCGCCCTCCTGATTACCACCGCTGCGCTAAGGTTAGTGAACTATCTGAGGATACCTAGCTGCTGTTTTACATAAAATAAATCTTGAAAAATAATAAGTAGAAATACTAATGTGATATCTTATTACACCATATGTATAAATACTCAAACAGTGCTCAAGTGTGAGATAAACAAACACAACTATAGTGACACAGAATATATAAATCTGCAAAAGAAATAATAAATACTACATATAAACCCGTGAATAACTGAAGGTGAGAAAAAAATGAAAAATTATATTAAATTAAAACTAAAAAAGTTCATGAGTGTTAAATAATCTTCCAATCTTCAAAAGATCTTCCACCACACCAAACGTGCTCCGTGAATCCTCCACCCATCAAAATGGCCACTCACCAGAATGATTTGCCTAGCACTCTCGTGTTTCGGCAAAAAAGCATAAAAAGGTTTTCCAAATCCAGTGTAGAATTTTCCAATTAAAACAAAAACCTCCGTATTCCACCGCAGTGATTAGATAGGCTCCATATGAAAATCAAAGAGATTTGCACAATAATGTAATATTGCAAAGGTAGTTTAATGACACACCACATACAAATCCTCAATGAAAACACTCACAAAAGTAGCCAAATACACAGCAATAATCACAGCAAGCTCAAGATCCTCTCGTTGTATCTTTCAGCTGGTGAACTATAGCCTCGGCGGGCCTGCACACACTGTAAACAATGATTCTCACCGCCTCCACCGCACTGCACTGCAAACGATCCCAAGTTATGGAGAAAAAAACGCACACTCTTGCTACTGGTCACTGGTTTCGACGCGGACCGTTCCTCAAACTCCTGTCACGTCGGTTCCACAGTTTCCACAAATTCAAAAATCAGCTGTGTAGCCACTACCCGACATGTTTTGTCAATGGTGACTTATTCATGGGAATGGTCCCACAGCTGACTGTCCCCCCTTATATAGGGTTTGTATTCCCGTGCACTCAAAACTTTCAATTCTTTTTGCGCCGTATTGGCCAATCAAAACGCCGCGATTTCCGCCGGCCAATCTACCAATAGGGTGCTCGGTTCACTCGAGTAATAGCGAATCACAATGCATCCAGCATAAGGGCGGAAGTGACGTGGCGGACGCGTTGTGTGGTGAGGGCGGATGTCCCCCACCTCCACAACATTCTCCGTGCGTGACTAACTAACTTTATTCTCTGGAATAATTCTCACTAGAAGTTTGCTATGATATGTTTGATGCCTGGGACGTCTTCTTAGTGTGTGATTGTACATGTATGTGTAGAGCTAAGGTAGGACAGATGTACTGAAAGTCATACTTTTCTGACACAATCTTGTATCTATGACAAGCCTACACTTTGATGTAATCTATGTACAGTACCATGTTCTACCTCAATCCTTATTATTACGGTACCCTATTGTCTTACCTAACTTATATCTTGGAAAATCCCATATGTTATTTGATTTATATACAGTACTATATTCTACCTCAATCCCTATTATCATGGTACCCTATTGTCGTATCTCTCTCATATCTAGAACAAGGCTAAACATTGATGTGCTCTATATGCAGTATTATGTTATACTCCTAATCCTATTATTATAGTACCCCACTGTCTTACCTTGTCATATCAATAGTTAATGGTGCCCTTTTGTTTAAGAAGTTCCTCAGGTCTCCACCATTCAGGCATTCCATGACGAAGAATAAGAGATCCTGTGCAGAGGAAAGAAAGATCCAGGTTATAGAAATTATTCGCTATTTAAATCACTATGCAGCTTTTGTTAGCTTGTGAGAAAGGTAGGCGTCGGTTACAGAGGAATTCTGAGAGGATAACTATTTAACATCAACCTCTTCCACAAAATTAAGAGAAGGTAGAGACCTACCTTTGTCTGTAAGGTACTGTATGCACGAATGCAGAATGGGCTGGTACAAATTTCCCTTAGTATGTGGCTCTCGTTGAGGGCTTCCTTGTAGTCTTCGCTGTTCTTGGTCTGGATTTTGACAGCCAACGGTTCATCAGTAGAGATGTGTGATGCCAAAAACACCTGGAGGAAATAGGGAGAGAAATAAGAGACAATTAGAGATATTCATTGCCATTTAAAACTTTATTTATGGATCCACAATAATGGTAGAATTACTATAATGGCAATTTGATCATCACAGGGTCTAGAATGGTAAAACAGCTGCAATTCTGGGACATTCTCTCACTCCTGGCTGGAGATATAAGTCAACAGAGAATGCACCAAGAAAGGTGAGATCAGAGAACCATTCTGTTATATAAAGTTAGACGCCTAATTAAATGTTTTAGATAAAATCAGCTAAATACACTGCAGATGCATCAAAACTAAATATGTTTAACCACTTCCAGACCTTAGGTGTTTTTTCAGATTTGGTGTTTGCAAGACTAAAACAGTTTTTTTCTGCTAGAAAATTACTTAAAACCCCCACACATTATATATATTTTTTTCTAACACCCTAGAGAATAAAATAGTGGTCATTGCAATACTTTTTGTTACACCGTATTTGCGCAGCGGTCTTACAAGCGCACTTTTTTTGGAAAAAAATCACTTTTTTTAATTAAAAAATAAGACAACAATAAATTTGGCCCAATTTTTTTATATATTGTGAAAGTTAATGTTACGCCGAGTAAAATGATACCCAACATGTCACGCTTAAAAATTGCGCCCGCTCATGGCATGGCGTCAAACTTTTACCCTTAAAAATCTCGATAGGCGACGTTTAAAACATTCTATAGGTTGCATTTTTTGAGCTACAGAGTAGGCCTAGGGCTAGAATTATTGCTCTCGCTCTAACGATCGCGGCGATACCTCACTTGTGTGATTTGAACACCGTTTTCATATGCAGGCGCTACTCGCGTATGCGTTCGCTTCTGCGCGCGAGCTCGTCGGGACGGGGCGCTTTAAAAAAAAAATGTTTTTGTTTTCTTATTTATTTTTATTTATTTTATTACTTTTTACACTGAAAAAAAAATATTTGATCACTTTTATTCCTATTATAAAGAATGTAAACATCCCTTGTAATTAGGGTTGCCAACTCATCCCTTTAAAAAGGAACACATATTAATTACACAGGTTCTGTGGCTAATTAAGGTGGTAATTAGGACTCATTTGGTGCCTTACCTGCATTAAATTAACCTCAGAACCTGTGTAATTCATATGTGTTCCTTTTTAAAGGGATGAGGTGCATGGGCGTAGGAACCGGAGGGGACGGGGGGGACGCATCCCCCCCAGGAAATAATGCGGGGGGGACAGGTATGGTAAAATCCCCCCCGGGTTAGGAGGACTTGGAGCCAGGGCCGGTACATTGAAGGCAGGGGCGGAGAAGGAGAGTGACCTGGGCGCTACCATTTTGTATAGGAGGGGGCGCAGTTCTGACACACAGGCAGCCAAGGTACACTTGTGTCTGTGTGTCATAGACTAGTCAGCGCGGGCGGCGGCAGCGGCAGTGGTGGCAGTGCACTGTACAAATTGTGTGCCTCCTGCAACTGGGACCGTCCCCTCCTGGCTTTTCTGTTTGTTTACTCCCCCTATGGAGTAAGTAAGTTGGTCCATTCCATCAGCGTGAGCCGTGTGACGTCACGGCCGGGGGCGCAGGGAGCTGTGTCGGCGCTGCTGAGCTTGTAACTGCAAGGACTAGACACGAGGAGCCAGAAGGAGCCTGCCTGCCTACAGTCACAGTGCCTAGGAACCAGCAGTGTGCTACTGCAAAGAAGAAGACTACTGAGTCTGTACTAAAAAGTAAGCAGAACAGAACATGTGAGAGAAAATAATTATGGCTGTATTGGGGGGGGTGGGGGGAAATTGTGGCTGACTGAGGTGACCAGCACAAAAAAATGTTTTTGAGCCATGCTTGCCTAGTTGCCTTCTCTGATTAGCGAGAAAAAAAAAACATCAATTGCAGCCTCACTATGCCACCAAACGCAGCCACTGTGCCATCACATGCAGCCACTATGCCAACACACGCAGCCACTGTGCCATCAATTGTCGCCACTGTGCCCATCACACGCAGGGACTGTGCCCATCACACACAGCCACTCTGGCCATCACACGCAGCCACTGTTCCCATTACACGCAGCCACTGTGCCCATCACACGCAGCCACTGTTCCCATTACACGCAGCCACTGTGCCCATCACATGCAGCCACTATGCCACCAAACGCAGCCACTGTGCCATCACATGCAGCCACTGTGCCAACACACGCAGCCACTGTGCCATCAATTGTCGCCACTGTGCCCATCACACGCAGCCACTGTGCCCATCACACGCAGCCACTGTGCCCATCACACGCAGCCACTGTGCCCATTACACGCAGCCACTGTGCCATCACATGCAGCCACTGTGCCATCAAACACAGCCACTGTGCCATCAAACACAGCCACTGTGCCATCAATTGTCGCCACTGTGCCCATAAAACGCAGCCACTGTGCCCATCAAACGCAGCCAAATTGCTGTCCCCCCCAGATTTGTAAGGGTTCCTACACCCATGATGAGGTGGCAACTCTACATAGAACACGTGCGGAGCCCGCCAGGAAGTCGGCACCCGCGCTGCGCTAATCACACCCAGGCAGACATTTCCCGATCTCTGCAGCCGAGCATCGGGAAAGCGCTGCGCAAACTGTTGGCGCTATATAAATCCTGTATAATAATAATAATAAATGTCTGCCTGGCTGTGATTAGCGCAGCGCGGGTGCCGACTTCCTGGCGGGCTCCGCATGTGTTCTATGCGAACACGCCGGAGCTCATCCTTAGTGTGGGGGGTCCCTGAATGGCAGGTTGGAAATGTGGTCACCCTAACTGCAACATGCTGGCAGGGTACAAACATTCCACTAATGGCCATACACACGATCACAAAATCGTACGAAAAGTACCGCTTTGGAAGCGATCGCACAATAATCCGATCATTAGTACTCAGCTTTGGAGAGCCGATCACGACAGATCTTCCGATATTGTTTGTATTAAAAAACAGCTTTTGCCTTCAGTTTTACCTTATTCTTCTTTTCCTGGATGTGGAATCTCCCCAATAAGGGAACAGAGAGCAATACTCGTCTCCCGCCACAGGAGGTCAGTAATGACCCCTCTCATTCCCTCTCCTCCCCTCTATGGGTAATGTAAACATTAGCGAGCACACAAGAGCGGATGTACATATCACTGGCTGTCCATCAAACTCCGCCCCCCACCACCCTGCACCTATCACATCGACTCTTCTCCTTTCCCTCCACCCTATCACAGCCACGCAGAAGCTCCCCTCTCCCAGCATTCTTTAGGAATCCTGACCTGTCAGTGAGTGTGCGCGGTGCATGCCGGGACTGGTAGTTCCCTCGCTCAGCTTTGAAGCGGGAGGTGTTCGGGGCCCGCAGAAGGCAGGACTACAATCCCGGCATGCCCCGCGCTCTGGGCTCACTCTTCCAGTTTGAAAGCGGCCCCGTCAGCGCTGGGCACCGATTGGGGGGTTGTGCTGGTTGGCGGGCAGGATGGCGTCGTTTGTGACCGAGGTGCTGGCCAGTTCTGGGCGCCTGGAGAAGGAGGACCTGGGCACCAAGATCAACCGGCTGTCCCGGAGGGTGGAGGAGGTGAAGGTAATAAAGAGGACCTGTCACTATAGTGTGCGGGGATAGGAAGGGTCGGTGTACTCTGTACTGTCCGCTCACAGCCCTCTGATTACTAACACTGAACCCCTTCACCTCAGGGAGGTTTACCCCCCCCTTCCTGACCAGGCCATCTTTTTGCTCTGCGTTACCTTAACGAACAATTACGCGGTCGTGCGACTCAACACAAATAACATTTGTCTTTTTTTCTTTTTTTTTGCTATAAACACAAAAAGACTATTTTGAAAGAAAACTTTTTTTACTTCCTGCTACAAAACATCCATTTAAAATGTAACAAAATCTAACTTCTTCATCAACTTAGGCCGATATGTATTCCGCTACAAATGTTGGGTAAAACAAAATCGCAATAAGCGTATATTGATGGGTTGGTGCAAATGTCAGAGCCAGAGTCTACAAACTAAGGGATAGAGTTATGGATTTTTAATTTATTTTTACTAGTAATGGCGGCGATCAGCGACTTAGGACTGCGATATGATATTGCGACGCACAAATTGCGCAATAAGTGACACTTTTGTAATTTTTTTGGGGACCAGTGACACTAATACAGTGATCGGTTCTAAAAATATGCACTGTCACTGTACGAATTATTATACTGGCAGGGAAGGGGTTAACATGGGCGATCAAAAGGTTAACTGTGTGCCTAGCCTGTATACTGGGGGGAGGGGTTTTATTAGTGAAAGGCATTGATCCGTGTCTCTGCTTTGCAGGAACACAGGATCACTAACCTCCCTCCTGACAGAATCTGCTTTGTTTACAGATCGCTGTTCTGGCTCTTTGGCTAATGATCGGCGGGTGTTGGCGGACATTGAGTCTCTGGTACCTGCAGATCGGCTCCCGCTGTGTATATTCAGAGCGGGTCGCTGGCGGCGCACGCCCCCAGAACTGGAAGTGCAGGATCACAATTGGGTACATGATCCTGCGCAGCAGAGCCGCCTTGCCGCTGTATTTGTACGTTTTATACAGTCGGCAAGGGGTTAAAGCGGAAGTGCACACAAAAAAGTGAGCCTCCGCTTTTCGGAATCCAACCCCCTCCGGTGTCACATTTGGCACCTTTCAGGGGGGGGGGGGGTGCCTGACTTCCGGGGCATAGACTCCGCAGGAGTCACGCCCCTTCCTGCAGGAGTTTATGCCTGGAAGTGGGTGCAAATACCTGAATTATACGGGTATCTGCACCCCCCCCCCCCTGAAAGGTGCCAAATGTGACACCGGAGGGGGGGAGGATTCCGAAAAGCGGAAGTTCACTTTTTGTGTGCACTTCCGCTTTAACCCCTTGCCGACTGTATAAAACGTACAAATACAGCGGCAAGGCGGCTCTGCTGCGCAGGATCATGTATCCAATTGTGATCCTGCACTTCCAGGTCTGGAGGCGCACACGTGCGCTGCCAGCGACCCGCTCTGAATATTCACAGCGGGAGCCGATCTGCAGGGGCTCAATGTCCGCCAACACCCGCCGATCATTGGGCAAAGAGCCAGACCAGCGATCTGTTTATGTAAACCAGGGGTGGCCACATGTGGCCCGCAGAGCTCTCAGATGTGGCCCGTGACCTCCTGCTCTGGAAGGGTGGGTTGGAAAACCCAGATCGCAGGTTGCCGACCCGCCATACCACAGCATCAGTGTTGTGAATGACGCTGGTGGTAGAGGAAGACAGCGGCTGCGGAGCAGAGCCACATAAGCTGATGTTTCCTCTACAGAGCTGGCTTTTGCCAAAGGTGGAGTCTATGGCAAAGTTCAGCTAACCCGCAGAATAGACACAGGTGCAGTACGCTGCACCCACAATGTGGGTATACCGCAGCACATCAGTGTGAAAGCAGTCTTAGGCCCTTTTCACAAGATCGGCACGACCCAATGGGACCCTCAATTCACCTCTATAGAGCGACAGATGGCTGTTTATGCCCGCCTACCTCCAATCCGAAAAACAGAAGAGAATTCATCCCCTTTCATCTGGGCGGATAGGAGGGCCTATAGAGTAGCCGTGACCTGTCTTCCGCCCACTGCGCTCATAGTGGCCCTCGAATGGTTACCAAGTTGCTTAAGTGGCCCTCACTCTTCAAAAGATGGGGCACCCCTGATGTAAACAAAGCAGATTCTGTCAGTAGGGAGGGTAGTGTTCCTGCAAAGCAGAGACACGGATCAATGCCTTTCACTAGTAAAACACCTCCCCACAGTACACTGGCTAGGCACACAGTTAACCCTCTGATCACCCCTGTTAACCCCTTCCCAGCCAGTATAATAATAATTTGTACAGTGACGGTGCATATTTTTAGAACCGATCACTGTATTAGTGTCACTGGTCCCCCAAAAAAATTACAAAAATATCACTTATTGCGCAATTTGTCCACCGCAATATCGCAGTCCTAGGATAAGTCGCAGATCGCCGCCATTACTAGTAAAAAAAATAATAATTTGATTTGGATCCACACAACATTTTTCTGGAGGAATTTGCTGAATGACCTTTCCTCTTGGTTTGCTGGTTCTCATTGCTTCTGCACATTCCCTGATCTGAGTTCACTTCTAAGTGGAACTTTCCCATAGTCTTTACCTGCTATTTCCCCGACCTAGAAATCTTTGTCTGCCTCCGGAATTGCACAGAACAACCCTCTTCATTGCAGATCCGGACAGTGCAGGGTTGGTATGTACTTGTAAGCTATTGTCCTGACACAAGATCCTAGAGCTGGCATTTGTGCAGCTAATGCCATGTTACTATAAATGTGTTCAGTCATTGGACAAACGTGACATTTTACCGTATGACTAAGGACAGCGGATTTAGGCTTATTGGAACCTCCCAGTAAACGTCTAGTATGTAAAGCTCACCTGTCTGAAGCAGAACAGTATGCTCTGCACTTTATACTAGCTGCTCACAGATGATTGTTGGATATACTTTAACATTTTCATTACATTTCAGTGATCAGAAAGCATCCCAAATGCAGATGAAATGCTCAAAAAGCATCACTTTCTAAATCCCTGATACCTGTTTGCTAATCACTTCCAATTACTTTGTTATGGGGGTGCTTAGAGGGGACACAAGTGATTCAGTGACTGATGCACATGAATCTTACCAGTGATCACCTGTGCATAAGACACTGGCGTGTATGGTCTCATTATACTGTATATAAGGCAGTGAGTATATAAGGGGACTTTCAGACCTTATTCTTTTTCCCCCACTGTGGTATAGTTTGTGTCTGTTTGGGTGAGATTATTGCTCAGTCGTGAGAGAGTGCAAGTCAAAGAAGTCACGTGCAGATCAGCGGATGGTGACGTTGGGGGAGAAGTCACTTGCAGAGCAGCGGATGGTGATGTTGGGGGAGAAGTCACTTGCAGATCAGCGGATGGTGGCGTTGGGGGGAGAAGTCACTTGCAGAGCAGCGGATGGTGATGTTGGGGGAGAAGTCACTTGCAGATCAGCGGATGGTGGCGTTGGGGGGAGAAGTCACTTGCAGAGCAGTGGATGGTGACGTTGGGGGAGAAGTCACTTGCAGAGCAGCGGATGGTGATGTTGGGGGAGAAGTCACTTGCAGATCAGCGGATGGTGGCGTTGTGGGAGAAGTCGCTTGCAGAGCGAGAGATGGTGACGTTGGAGAAGTCGCTTGCAGAGCGAGAGATTGTGACGTTGGAGAAGTCGCTTGCAGAGCGAGAGATGGTGACGTTGGTGGAGAAGTCGCTTGCAGAGCGAGAGATGGTGACGTTGGTGGAGAAGTCGCTTGCAGAGCAAGAGATGGTGACGTTGGTGGAGAAGTCGCTTGCAGAGCAAGAGATGGTGACGTTGGTGGAGAAGTCGCTTGCAAAGCAAGAGATGGTGACGTTGGTGGAGAAGTTGCTTGCAGAGCGAGAGATGGTGACGTTGGAGAAGTTGCTTGCAGAGCGAGAGATGGTGACGTTGGAGAAGTTGCTTGCAGAGCGAGAGATGGTGACGTTGGAGAAGTCGCTTGCAGAGCAAGAGATGGTGACGTTGGGGGAGAAGTTGCTTGCAGAGCGAGAGATGGTGACGTTGGTGGAGAAGTCACTTGCAGAGCAGCGGATGGGGACGTTGGGGAGAAGTTACTTGCAGAGCAGCGGATGGGGACGTTGGGGGAGAAGTCACTTGCAGAGCAGCGGATGGGGACGTTGGGGGAGAAGTTACTTGCAGAGCAGCGGATGGGGACGTTGGAGGAGAAGTCACTTGCAGAGCAGCGGATGGGGACGTTGAGGGAGAAGTCGCTTGCAGAGTGAGAGATGGTGACGTTGGTGGAGAAGTCGCTTGCAGAGCGAGAGATGGTGACGTTGGTGGAGAAGTCGCTTGCAGAGCAGTGGATGGTGACGTTGGTGGAGAAGTCGCTTGCAGAGCAAGAGATGGTGATGTTGGAGAAGTCGCTTGCAGAGCAGTGGATGGTGACGTTGGTGGAGAAGTCGCTTGCAGAGCAGTGGATGGTGACGTTGGGGGAGAAGTTACTTGCAGAGCAGCGGATGGGGACGTTGGGGGAGAAGTCACTTGCAGAGCAGCGGATGGGGACGTTGGAGGAGAAGTCACTTGCAGAGCAGCGGATGGTGACGTTGGGGGAGAAGTCACTTGCAGAGCAGCGGATGGGGACGTTGAGGGAGAAGTCGCTTGCAGAGTGAGAGATGGTGACGTTGGTGGAGAAGTCGCTTGCAGAGTGAGAGATGGTGACGTTGGTGGAGAAGTCGCTTGCAGAGCAAGAGATGGTGACGTTGGTGGAGAAGTCGCTTGCAGAGCAAGAGATGGTGACGTTGGTGGAGAAGTCGCTTGCAGAGCAGTGGATGGTGACGTTGGTGGAGAAGTCGCTTGCAGAGCAGTGGAGAAGTCGCTTGCAGAGCAAGAGATGGTGATGTTGGTGGAGAAGTCGCTTGCAGAGCAGCGGATGGTTGAGATGCTTTTGTCAGAAGGAAGAAGAAACTACCTGGCCCCCCATTTGAGAGCACCGAGGTGTTTCTCCTTTCTGGGGGGAGGGGGGGGGGCAACGTAGTCGCGTCCCTATTTTTGCAGAAGCAGTTGCGGTCCCCCAGAGAGAAGAGAGACGGACGAAGTGTTCCTCTGGCTTCTTATGGAGTTGTGCCAAGCATCAATTATTACAAGTCTATTTCATTATTGAAGAGATGTCTTGTTTTTGGCTATTAAGAGAACAGCCGTCCAGTTTTACTTTCCCTCTAATTAATGTAATGTGCCTTTATACTCGCACCCTCTCAGAACCTTGCGTTTAACATCTAGAACAAGTGAGGCCTCGTACACACGACAGAGTTTCTCGGCAGAATTCACCGAGAAACTCGGTCAAACCCGGATTCTGCCGAGAAACTTTTGGCCCGATGAAGCCGCCGAGGAACTCGTCGAGAAAATAGAGAACATGTTCTCTATTTTCTCGTTGTTCTATGGGAGAAGGCGACCCGCCGAGCTCCTCGGCGGCTTCATCCCTGAACTCACCGAGGAACTCGACGTGTTTGACACATCGAGTTCCTCGGCCGTGTGTACGGGGCCTGACTGTCAGAGGGAGAAAAGCAGGGTTGCTATGGAAAGCAATGAGCATTTTGGTTATGTAGCCATGTTTGAAGAGACTATATATTGCCCTGTATTATGAGTTCTGGTGTAGTAGCTTGGCTGTAGTAGTACTTTGCTGGAGTTGAGCAGTGGCTGCTTTCTATGCAGGTTCATTGTAGGTGACATGAAAGATCAGAAACGTATCATGTGACGCTGCTCAACAAATGATGTAATAGTCGGTAGGCTGCTGAACCATATGTTCATTTCCTAGCCTCACCACCCTGAGGAACCAGCTTGCTGTGTTGCTTCTGCATATTTTCTGTACTCGTGTGTTACTATATTTGTCATTTCACTTGTCAAGAAAACTATTTTTGGGTCTCGCTGCCCTTGGTATGGCATGTATTACTTCATCTTTCTGCTGAGAATTTTCATATAAAAAATATATATTATTTATCTGCAATTCATCATTTTTATAACCTTGTCAGTTTTGCTGGAACCCGAACCCCCCTCCTTCTTTCCTTCTTTCCTTCTTTCCTTCTTTCTTTCTTTCTTTCCTTCTTTCTTTCCTTCTTTCCTTCTTTCTTTCTTTCTTTCTTTCTTTTTTTCCTTCTTTCTTTCTTTTTTTCTTTCTTTCTTTTTTTTTTTCCTTCTTTCCTTCTTTCCTTCTTTCTTTCCTTCCTTCTTTCTTTCCTTCTTTCTTTCCTTCTTTCTTTCCTTCTTTCTTTCCTTCTTTCCTTCCTTCTTTCTTTCTTTCTTTCTTTCTTTCTTTCTTTCTTTCTTTCTTTCTTTCTTTCTTTCTTTCTTTCTTTCTTTCTTTCTTTCTTTCTTTCTTTCTTTCTTTCTTTCTTTCTTTCTTTCTTTCTTTCTTTCTTTCTTTCTTTCTTTCTTTCTTTCTTTCTTTCTTTCTTTCTTTTTTTTTATTCTGGACACTGCCAAACTTTTTTTTTCAGTTTTATATTTAATCCTGCTTTACTCATAAGGGATAAAGTAAAATGACCCCATTTTAAAAACCTGAATGTTGTAGATGATGAATAGGAATATATAATTCTCCACTGTTTTCCCAGCGCAGGGCAGGCTAGACAAGTTGAGACGTGACCATTTATAAATGGCTGTCTGTAGTATCTTCATGTATTGGGGCTCTATGTGTAGTGAATACTGGGGGGGGGGGGGGGGGGGTTATTCTCTCAATGTTTGGCTTGCCTGTGAACATGTTTGTATTGATATTTTTGCAGGGTGAAGTATGTGACATGATAAATAAGAAATATGACGAGTTCCTTCCCAGCATGCAAAGCGCTGAAGATCTGGTGACGCAAGTAAACAACCTGAACAAAGATGTAGACCTTCTGAAGCTGCGGATAGAGAATGAGGTGAGTACAACTATGACGGCTCTGGGGTGCAGAGAGAAACGCACCCAAATATCTTTGTGTTTTTGCTTTTCCAAATCAATGTTCAGATGAAGATATATTTCCTGTAAAAAAAAAAAAAAAAATTGTGTTAAGAAAAGGCACTATAAATATTCAAAATAATAGGAAAAAATATTTAAAGGAGTTGTAAAGGATTTTTTTTTGTTGTTGTTGCTGAAATGACTGTTTAGAGGGTATAGACAGGACTGTCTTAGTGAGAGGGCACACCTGGGCACTGCCCAGGGTCCCTAGCTGCATCGGGGGGCCCTGCACATTTCCCAAAGCAGCTGGTCCTTGAACCCGCACTGCCCTGAAATTGGGGGCCCCATGATGGCACTGAGAGTGATAGAATGCAATGGTGAGGCAGTCTGCCTACCTACTTAATGTCTGTTTACCTGCACTGTCATCATTGTAGGGGCCCCAGAGCATTACTTTGCCCAGGGGCCCGTGATGCTATTAAGATGGCCCTGGGTATAGAGACATAATAGTTAATTGATTCCTTTTAAAAACGATTAAAAATAGATAAAAATCAATCATATAATGTACCTGCAGTTTCTAGTTTCGTTTTTGCATGTCGTTTCCTGCTTCTGTGATGTACAGAGCCACAGAGCCAATACAGGGCAGTGATGGTTTGGAAAACGAAACTGATTGGTGCTGTGGGGTTTTAGACACACAGTAATCACACCTCCTTGATTAGTGACCACACAGAGAGAAAGCTCCCAGTACTGTGGTTATCAGGAAACAGACAATCAGGAAGTGTGGAGATCAGAGAAGAATTACAGCAACTTGAGAGCAAAAACTAACAATGGGGACATGAAAACAGAACTGCATTAATGTAAAGGAAGCTATGAAGATAAAAAAAAAAAAAAAATCCTTTACAAACCCTTTTAATATAAAACGTTTTCTCTCAGATTGTAAGCCCTCTGATTCATTTTGTATTGTAATTGTACTGTCTGCCCATCGTTTTGTAAAGCGCTGTGCAAACTGACGCTATATAAATCCTGAATAATACTCCTACTATGGCATATGTTTTAGGAGAATGGAGTAACCCAGCCCGACTTCTGTTTGCCTGCTTGGCCTTAAAAGGGTTGTAAAGGTAAAATAGTTTTTCCCTAAATAGCTTCCTTTACCTTAGTGCAGTCCTCCTTCACTTACCTCATCCTTCCATTTTGCTTTTAAATGTCCTTATTTCTTCTGAGAAATCCTCACTTCCTGTTCTTCTGTCTGTAACTCCACACAGTAATGCAAGGCCTTCTCCCTGGTGTGGAGTGTCATGCTCGCCCCCCCTTAATGTGGGGGGGGGCGAACAGGAGAGTCAGGACAAGTTATTTCTTTGCCTCTTCATGGCATAGGGAAGGAAAAGCCCAGCTGTTTGTTACAGGAAGGGTGGAGGAGTCCGACACCAAAATCTCTCACTATCAGCCGCATTCTTAGTTTAGTGATGGGGGAGCAGTGGGACACTGAGATGAGGATTTGGTTACAATTAAAAAAAAACTTTTAGACGTTAGAGTTTTTTAAGAAACTACATTTTTTCCAGAAAAACCTTCCCCTGTCTCCTGGTAGTTTTTAAGTTTCGATGTGTGCGGTGTGGCACATGTGCAGTGTACAGTCTCAAACCCTGAACTTCAGTTTTCACGACGGGATTCCTGCCAGGCTTGCCTTGAAAAGCTGTGTATACACACGGCCGCACAAAAACCTGACGTTCTTTTGAATGGCAAGAACGAGGTGACGTCATCGACTACGACGAGCCGCCATCTTGCTACACCCCAGACTAACATTGTATGCTACTGCGCATGCGTCAAAGTGTTATCGAGCATGCTCGGTTTTTCTACCCTGCAGGTAAGCATACAGACAATTTTCTCTGTAGGAAACACTGACTGGAATCCCGATGGAAAAATAGAGAGCAGGTTCTCTATTTTCCCGTCGGGATTCCCGGCTGTTTTCCTGATGGGAAAACTGCTAGAGAGCATACACGCGGCCGGGATTCCCAGCCAAAAGCTCTCCTGGTGTGTACGAGGCTTAAGGCTTATTTCCGGCATCTGTAAACTGCCAATAATGGAGCCTAGTGTTGAGGCCAGGTCCCAAAAACCCTGAAATGTTGGTGTACAAGTGCAGGAGTTACATCATCAGTGGTCACTGAAAGAGAAGGGTGTTTGGACCTGAAAGCAGCAGTGAAGAACATGGCAGCACCAGGGAATGAAGCAGTGACTGGAGCTTTGTGGCCTGCCATTGCTGGGGAAGGGGGCTGTAAGGTGGTATGTGTGCCACGATTTGCACATATGGTGTACTTTATGGTAAGAGCTTACTCCATCACACTATGGGGTGCATTTACTAAAGCTGAACAGTGCAATGTCTGGTGCAGCTCTGCATAGGTGTGTGTGTGTGTGTGCGCTTTTTTTTTTGTCAAAGCTTAATTGAACAATCTGAAATTAGAAGCTGATTGGCTGCTATGCAGAGCTGCACCAGATTTTGCACTCTCCAATTTTAGTAAACCGACTCGTTTTCTAATGCTAGTTTTATTTATTTGGCCATACAGCCCCAAACACATTAGTTAGTGTACTGGTTTATATCCCATTACCTCCAGGCGGCAGGAAATGGAATATAAAATTAGCAATTTAACATGGAAGGAAAGATAATATAACATTTCAAAGCTCTGTCTCCTCTGTAAATGTGCATCTGTTGTGTGTAAATTCCCCCCGCCAACAACGCCTAGAGCTGTGGACAGGCGACATCGCTGCTCCATGGAATTTAGGTCCGTTGTCGGCCCTCCACATTACACAGAAGAGCCAAAGCTTTATAGCTTTATGGTCATCTGATTTGCGTTTTTTTTTTTTTTTTGTTTTTTTTTGTGGTTCAGACTTCCTCGGCTTATAACAACTTGGTGGCCATACTCGGGTCCTATATATTTTTTTTTTTTTCTGTTAATTTGTCTACATACTTTTCCACAAAATGTTTTTGAAATGACATCAGGGTTGTGTGGTCATTTAACCACTTGCTTACTGGGCACATAAACCCCCTTCGTGCCCAGGCGAAATTTCAGCTTCCGGCACTGCGCTGCTTTAACTGACATTTGCGCGGTCGTGCGACGTGGCTCCCAAACAAAATTGACGTCCTTTTTTCCCCACAAATAGAGCTTTCTTTTGGTGGTATTTGATCACCTCTGCGGTTTTTATTTTTTTGCGCTATAAACAAAAAAAGAGCGACAATTTAAAAAAATATATATATATTTTTTTACTTGTTGCTATAATAAATATCCCATTTTTTTTTCTCAGTTAAGGCCGATACGTATTTTTCTACGTATTTTTGTAAACAAAATCGCAATAAGCGACTGGTTTGCGCAAAAGTTATAGCACCTACAAAATAGGGGACAGAATTTATGATTTTTTTTTTTTTTTTACTAGTAATGGCGGCGATCTGCAATTTTTTTTATTGGGACTGCGATATTGTGGCGGACATATCGGACACCTTTGACACAAATTTGGGACCATTCACATTTATACAGCGATCAGTGCTATAAAAATGCACTAATTACTGTATAAATGTGACTGGCAGGGAAGGGGTTAACACTAGGGGGTGAGGAAGGGGTTAAATGTATTCCCTGGGTGTGTTCTATCTGTGTGGGGGGAGGGGGCTGACTGGGGGAGGTAACCGATGCTGTGTCCCTATGTAAAGGGACGCAGATCGGTCTCCTCTCCTCTGACAGCACATGGAGCTCTGTGTTTACACACAGAGCTCCACGACCCTGCTGTCACCGCCGATCGCGTGTACCCAGCGGACATCGCGGCCGCCAGGTACACGCATCGGCTCTTCAGCGATGCGCCGGGACAGTGTTTACCCGCTGCGCGCCACCCAGTCGCGCGTGCGGGTAATGCTTTTAAAAAGACGTCCACCCGGTACTTGAGAGCCGCGCTGTTGACGTCTTTTGTCAATAGCGCGGGTCTGAAGTGGTTAAATGACTGTTTAGCAGAGTAGCTGTCAGTATGATCTGGCATATGGGACTTGCTGAGCAGGTTTGTAGCTGAGTCAGGCTCTCTGTGCTCCTCCTGTATTCTAAGCCTTTCATTTAAACACTTTATAAAGTCCATGCTTTGTCATTCTTGTTCCTTGGAAAAAGTTCCTAGTCATGTTTTATTGATGCTGACGTCAGCTAACAACCAAGAATTAATCAATATTCACCAAAAATGTATTTTCTGGTTTTCTTTTATGCATATGTTCGCTATTGTGGTTAGTAATATACATATTGACATCTGTGTTGTTGAATTGTATTTAATGTGTATCTCCTTCTTCTTTTTTTTTTTTATTTAGGTGCAAAATGACCTTAAAGTGGCCATCAGTGAGTTCACAGAGTTAAAGCAACAGCTGGAAAAAAACACAATTATCCTCGCAGTTCTGCAACAGCTTCAAGAGGTATAACTGCACAGAAGCAATGTAATTCATAGGAAGCTTGAATTTTTCTCTCCTTTTTATCGGGTTCCTGTAACAGTGTGCATATATTGTCTCTGTCATGTAAAACTCTCTGATCATTACAGCATCTTGAAAGACTGGGTGTTTCATTTTAACACACCTATCATTATTAAACTTCACCCCTGTCTGCTTCCCAGTAAGAAGGAGACAGCTGAACACAGCTTGGTATAGAAATGCAAGTGCATGTGAGTAGGCAATACAAGAGAAAACTTGGCGAAACACCATGCAGAATAGATATGTGTGAAAATCTGCATTTCTGTGTATTCACTATTTTAACCACTTGCCTACTGTGTACATACACCCCCTTCCTGCCCAGACAAAATTTTAGCTTCCGGCACTGCGTCGCTTTAACTGACAATTGCACGCTCTTGCGACGTGGCTCCCAAACAAAATTGACGTCCTTTTTTCCCCACAAATAGAGCTTTCTTTTGGTGGTATTTGATCGCCTGTGCGGTTTTTATTTTTTGGGCTATAAACAAAAAAAGAGCGACAATTTTGAAAAAAAAAAACACAATATTTTTTACTTTTTGCTACAATAAATATCCCATTGTAAAAAAATAAAAAAAAATGTTTATCTCCGTTTAGGCCGATACGTATTCTTCTACATATTTTTGGTAAAAAAATAAATAAAATCGCAATAACCGCATAGTGACTGGTTTGCGTAAAGTTATATTGCCTACAAAATAGGGGACATAATTATGAATGACAGGACGTCATATGATGTCCTGTCAGAACAATAGGGGATTCCGCCGCCGTCATTTGACGGCGTGCGGGTATAAAGCGGTTCTAAAGGCAGAAGTGTTTTTTTTTTATCTTCATGCATTCTATGCATTAAAAATAAAAACCTTCTGTGTGCCGCAGTACCCCTAATACTTACCTGAGCCCCATCTCGATCCAGCGATACTGCACGGGATCCTCAACTACTGTCTGGGACTCTCCCTGCTCATTGGGACTGAGACAGCGGGCGCCGCCAATGAGGATAGAGAGAGGGGGCAGGGCCGAGCCGCGGGTAAATGTACGCAAAGAGCAGCAGCTCGGCTTGGGTGACCCATAGCATGCTACTGTAGGGGCACTCAGCAGAAGGGAGGGGCCAGGAGCGTCGGGGAAGACTCGAGAAAATAATCTGGGCTGCTCTGTGCAAAACCACTTCACTGAGCAGCAAGTATAACATGTTTATTGGTTTTAAACAAAAAAACAAGCCTTTTTAATATCACTTTAATTGACGTAGTTTTGTAGCCTTAATTCGGGGATAGCTGTATGTCCTCTCAATAAGCTGTACTGTGTTTATTAATTTCCTCCTTGGAGCAGAAGAGTATTCTCAGTGCCGGCTTGTATTTAACGTGAGTACCTTACAGAATAGGAATGTATCTACATAAAGAAAAAAGATGGTCCTGGACGTTGCTGTCAAGAACAGAAGGTTTATTATAAATCAAGCCACCAGCTTCAGGTGACGTCCGCAGATGTTTGTTGCTTGATTTACATTGAACCTTCTGTTCTTTGATTGGAACTTTGCAGACCATTTTTCTGTGTGTCTTCAGCCAGGAATTACCTTTCTGCATAAAGACTTTTTTGCATTTTTATTGTCGGTGTGCTGCCCATTGTTTACTATAGAAAAAATGCACACAAACGCATAGACAAGAACCACAAAAAAAAAACGTAATTCATATTCTTCCTAGCTCTTCCCTTTTGCTTCTCCATGCTTAAATGTTCCTTTCTTAGACCATATTTAGGGTGTAACATGGTAACATTTTTATCTGTAGCCTTTACTTCCACTTTATGCTCTTGTGGTCAAAATGAGTTTGAGCAGATTGATGACGGGCTTCATGTCCCTTTCGTGGCTGTTACCAGAATACACTTTTTTTTTTTTAACCATCATGAAATTGCTGTGCTGCCCTTTCCTTATTTCAGGGCCCTCCAGCTATTGTAGAAATCCCATGAGGCATTGTAACACATTCACATTGACATTCACAGACATGACTGGGCATGATGGGAATTGTAGTTCTTGAACAACTGGAGGGCCGTAGTTTGAAGACCCATGCCTTATTTCAACAAATTGGGCAGGCTTGTGTCCCAAGCCCAGGATCCTCTGTTATTTGGGGTGGATTCCCTAGTGAATCCTTGGGATTAGTTTTTCCCTGATCTCTGACTTTTCTTCCACTGCAGCTTCTCCTGCGTCCCTTGTGCAGGATAAAGGTGAAGGGCATTCTAGTGATTCTAATTGCACCAGCTTGACCAAGAAAAACTTGGTATGCGGACATTGTATGTCTCTTCGTAGATGAGCCGTGAGCTCTTGCAGATTGACCAAACTTGCTTTTGCAAGGCCCCATCTTCTATCTCTCACTTTACTGTTGCTGGCTTTTAAGCCCAGGTCCTAAAGTGTACCTGGACAGGCCTCTCGCACCGACCTGGCAGCCAGAGTATCACTTGGAACTCCTGAGAAGGAACAAGTCTCTGCCACTGACTTGGCTCTAATGGGATTCAAATTTGGAGTGGAATCTCTGCCACAGGCCCTCTACTCAGGAATGTAGATAATAGAGCGAATCCTCTCAGCGAATTTAATTTGCCTGAATCTCCCTCCGGTAGACTTCTTAAGTTTGGGGTCACCGACTGACAAGTTGCAGCATACAACTTCTCAGTGTCCGATCACCCAGATCCCCGATGGATCGTCTAAGCCCTATGTGATCACCTGCCTCCGGGCTCACCTCAGACCGACTCCCCACCGAACAGCACAACTCGCTTGGGGATCTTCTTCATAGAATGTGGGGACCCAGTAAGTCACTGGGGCCCCTTTGCAGCTTCACTTGCTCCAGGCCATGAGGGCCCAGAACTGGGAACTCCGCGCAGCACGTGCACCCCGGCCTTGGTAGGCCAACTCGCCAGGGCCCGTGATTGTGCGCGCACCCTAAAGGGCGAAGAAGAATGAGCCCCACAAAATGGCGTCTGCCGAAGAAATGCCCTTCCCCAGCATGCCCCGCGAGGGAAACACTCCTGGCTGCTGGGGAAAGGCGCCTCTGCCTGACCTCTGGCGCCACCTGCTATCCAGAGATGGAAACGTATCTTTGGAACACAGAATGAACCCACAGCCCAGCCTGGCAGAAACCCAATTTAACCAAATCAACATAGATGAGAGCAAAGTAACTCTCTCATCCCCCTCTAAATTTAACATAGCACCTGTACTGAAAGTACACAGGCGCTACACACAAAATCAGCAAAAGCGGCCTCAAGGGTGGCGTCATCCAAATGGAACGTCCCCTTTTATAGTGCCGTCGTACGTGTTGTACTTCACCGCGCTTTGCTAGAGCATTTTTTTTTCACGATCGTGTGTAGGCAAGGCCAGCTTAACAGTAATCGGGTTGAAAAAAGCGTTGTTTTTTTCTAGACCATTGAAAACCGTCATGTGTACGCGGCATTCGTTTTTGTTGTGATCTTTAAATCCTCCTCCTCTCTGAATTGGGTGAATTATTTCCTGCAACGTCAGTTGGGGAGCGCACACGCACCTTTCCTGAAAGCGCTAATGGCGGGAATACACGTGCCAATAGTACTTGCTTTTGTCCTTCAAAATTGCGCATGTGTAGCGTTTCGTTCATCTTCTGTTCATTTCTCCTCCCTCTGTCAATCAATAGCAGTTGAGCCTCACAGGCCCCATACATTTGTGCTGCCTATTGCACCAGTGTAGTCCTTAGGAGGGAGCGTGCATGCAGTGGTGGTTCTATATGCACAGCACTGGAAATATAAGCCATCACACAAATGTAAGTGCTATATACACTATAAATGAAACAATCCTGTGCAAATATGAATTCTAAAAGAATCTTGGATGTAAGTATGGCTCTGTAATGCTAGTTTGTATAATCTGGGTCAGAGTTGCACTTTGAAGCAGTTGTCATGTCTAATTTCATTCATTTTTTTTTTTTTCAGTTTAATATTGCTATTGAGAAGTACAACTTGACATTGTCTGAGAGGAGCTACATTATTGCAGCTGGACATCTAGAAAAGGTATTGAGCTTTTAAATTCTTGACTATACACACCTATTTCAAGTAACAATCAAATCAACCAGTGATCTGCTAGTATTCTCCTGGAAATGGCCTTTGCTAAAGTTTCACAAAAGTCTTTTGTAACCATATTTAACCTCTTGACCACCGCCCCATGTCAAAAAGACGTCCTCTTTTTAAAGTTGAATATCTCGATAACGGCAGCAGCTGCTGCCACAACCGAGATATTCATCTTTTCAGGGGGCGGTGGTGTACACGATAACGGCGGTCTCCGCGGCGGATTCGCCGCGAGATCGCCGTTATCGGTGGCGGGAGAGGGCCCTCCCGCCGCTCTCCCGCGCCCTCCGCCGCTTACCGGAGCCGTCGGTAGCGGCGGAGGGGATCGGATGTGTCCGGCAGCTGAGCGGGGACGGGACTGAAGGAGAAATCTCCTTCACCCGTCCTCATAGCTCCGCTGGGCGGAAGTGACGTCAAAACGTCAGTCCCGCCCAGCCTCTTTAAAGAAACATTTTTTTTTTTTTTGTCATTTGAAAAAATGACTTTTTTTTTTTTATTTATTTTTTTGCATTTAAGTCTAATTATGAGATCTGAGGTCTTTTTGACCCCAGATCTCATATTTAAGAGGACCTGTCATGCTTTTTTCTATTACAAGGGATGTTTACATTCCTTGTAATAGGAATAAAAGTGATCAATTTTTTTTTTTTTTTTTTTTTTTTTTTTCAGTGTAAAAAATTATAAAACTAAATAAAAATAAATAAGAAAACCCAAAAAAAATTTTTTAAAGCGCCCCGTCCCGACGAGCTCGCGCGCAGAAGCAAACGCATACGCGAGTAGCGCCCGCATATGAAAACGGTATTCAAACCACACAAGTGAGGTATCGCCGCGATCGTTAGAGTGAGAGCAATAATTCTAGCCCTAGACCTACTCTGCAACTCAAAAAATGCAACCTGTAGAATTTTTTAAACGTCGCCTATCGAGATTTTTAAGGGTAAAAGTTTGACGCCATGCCACGAGCGGGCGCAATTTTTAAGCGTGACATGTTGGGTATCATTTTACTCGGCGTAACATTATCTTTCACAATATATAAAAAAATTGGGCAAAATGTATTGTTGTCTTATTTTTTAATTCAAAAAAGTGATTTTTATCCAAAAAAAGTGCGCTTGTAAGACCGCTGCGCAAATACGGTGTGACAAAAAGTATTGCAATGACTGCCATTTTATTCCCCAGGATGTCTGCTAAAAAAAATATATAATGTTTGGGGGTTCTGATTCATTTTCTAGCAAAAAAATTGTGATTTTCACATGAAGGAGAGAAGTGCCAGAATTCACCTGGTGGGCAAGTGGTTAAAGTGGTTGTAAGG
This sequence comes from Rana temporaria, assembly GCF_905171775.1. NCBI lineage: Eukaryota > Metazoa > Chordata > Amphibia > Anura > Ranidae > Rana > Rana temporaria. Next base: position 116,641,320 of record NC_053498.1, on the reverse strand, counting down.
GTCCTTTCACATGGAGCGGACCGTTTTTGTGTCCGCTCCGTGTGTGTCCGCAAAAGCTCAGCGGGGATCCTCTGTAATCCCCGCTGAGCTGTCGGCGGATAGGGCGGTCCCCGCACACAGTGCAGAGACCGCCCTGTCTCTTCTCCGCTCTCCCCTATGGGAAATCGGATGAAGACGGACCGTCTGTCCGTCTTCATCCGTTCCGCCGGACGGAAGAAAAATTGGGTTTTCTTCTGTCTGAAAAACCGGATCCTGACGGACGCGGATGGTTGTGGACGTTAGCGGATGCTCCATCCGCTAACGGACGCGATCCCATAGGGATGCATTGCAAGTCCGTAAACGGACTTGTAATAAACGGACCAACGGTCCGCTAATGTGAAAGGGGCCTAAGGCTCAAGGTTTTTTTGCCTTCATGCTGCGGCACTGTGTGTGAATGGATACGCAGAGCCACGGCTCATGAACAAGCCTGCTTTGGTGCCCCCCATGGCAAGCTGCTTGCTCTGGGGGCAGGAGGGAAGGGCTAAGGGCGCCGGTGAGGGACCTGAGAAGAGGAGGATTGGTGTTGCTCTGTGGAAAACCACTGCCCAGAGCAGGTAAGTATGACATGTTTGGTGTGTGTGTGTTCTTTTCATTAGAAAGCCTTTAATACCACTTTAACTGGAGTGTCACAAATCTTGGTGGCTGGGTAGCGGCCTCTTCTTATACTGCAATGTTCTCTGCAATTTCCCTCTCATGCTCCAGTGTGCAAGGCTGAGCGCGAGAGGGAAATTAGCTGTGCATGCCTTTTTTATATGATTTTGACCTGTTTTATGCAAAGTGTGAGAAACAGCAGAGATATCATCATGGTTCAGGTTGACCGAAAACACACAAACAATTCATGTGTTTTGTTTTTTTGTCTCTTTGTTAAAAAAAGAGAGAAGAAAAGGCAAAGCTGCAGGACATAGGTGTGCACTAGCCACTTGGCAATAATTGGGATTTCTGTATGAAAAGCATCTTCAGACAGTAAAGTAGACTAGGGTGAATGGGGTTTATAGACCGATGTGACTCTCTGATTTCCTTGCTTCCGGGGCCATGTTGAAGATCTTGCTAGCCTTTCCATAGTATTTATAATACAGTAGTAAACTAGTCTAAAATTATGTGCTGATTTAAAAAAAAATATATATATAGAAAACTATGGCCCAGATTCACAGAGAGCGGGCACACATTACGCCGCCGTAGCGCAAACCAATATACGCTACGCCGACGCAGCGAGGCAAGCATGGAATTCAGGAAGCCAGTGCTCCCAACACTGCGTTGGCGTGGCATAGGTTACGAAGGCGCAGGCCGGCGTAGGTGGAAGTGGGCTTGCCCCATGCAAATGAGGTGTGACCCCATGCAAATGATGGTTTGAGAGCCAGACAAGTACGTTTAATGAACTGCGCATGCGTCGTGACGTGGACGCATCCCTGTGCGCATGCTCACAACCACGTCGGAACAACTGCCTAAGATACGCCGGATCACTGCCTACGCCATGAACGTAACCTACGCCCATTAAGACACACGTCCAACGTAAAATACGCCGGCTTGTATTCCTTGGTGCAGACCTTTGCATGTCTGCTGCTGAGTTGCACCTCCTTTTTGGGGCTTAACTTTATGCCGGACGTACAACTTACGCGCACCTCTCGTAGCCTGCGTCGGGCGCGCGCAGGTTCGTGAATCGCAGTATTTTCCTCATTTGCATATTTGAATGGCTAATCAATGGCAGCGCCACCATGCGTCCGGCGTAAATGTGCGCCCACCCTACGCCGGCGAGTTACGTCGGCGGGATGAAGCCTGTTTTTAGGCATATCTTACTTTGTGGGTCCAGCGCACAGATACGCCGGCGCATATTTGCATATCTTGAGATACGTCGGCGCAAGTACTTTGTGAATCCGGGCCTTGCAGTCTTATTTGGAGAAAGATAGATTATATATATATATATATAATCTCCAATATAAAAACTATTTCAGTACAAGCAGTTCCTTTTCCACTGTTTTTTATATAATGCTCAGCGAATCATATGAATCCATTTTGCCAATTCTGGTACCATATGATTTTGTCAGGCTTCAAGCACAAGGTCATCACATACAGAAGCAAATCTGAATGCCTTTTTTGCTACTTTTTAGGAAAAAATGGCTTGAATTTGAGATTTGCTCGTTTCCTTTTGACTTGCTTTCATTTCAATTCACATTGACTTAAAATTATTAAACAAAAAAAAAAATGAACTCCAAATAAATGTATCTGCTGGATTAGTTGGTCCCAAGTCCAACAAAGTGTGTGCCAACTTGTGGACTTATCGCCTTAATTTACAGTTCGCATTTTTTAACATGCCAGGAGCATAAACATTGCTATTCCCGAGGCTAGACCCTCTAGTTCCAGCTCCTGAGGCTGCAGTCGCATGCAGCTGCTGTGCACATCCCACCCCTCACCACCTTCTCTTCCTGCCTTTAAAGCGGAGTTCCACCGAAAAAAACAAAACAAAAAAAACATTAAAAGTCGGCAGCTACAAATACTGCAGCTGCTGACTTTTTATATTAGGGCACTTACCTGTCATGGGTGCCGGCACCCAAAGCCATTCTGTCTCTCGGATGGAGGCGCCGCCATCTTCGGTAAGGGAATCGGGAAGTAAAAAGGAAATATTGTTGCGCAGACCCAACATATAGTGCAAGAAATGTGTTTATCAGCCGCGTCTTAAGTGTGCCATACAGCACAAATAAACATAATAAAAAAAGGGAAGTCGCGCTAATTAAAATTAATAAAAATATAGTGAAACACCAGTGACTAATAATTAGAAACAATTCAATATATGGTGGTAAACACCATCAATGTTGTAAGTGCAAATAGTGAATATCTACTAAATATCATAAATGTCTCTGCAGTTGATATAGACGAATTGACAATCTAGACAAGCCAAGAGATTATAAAGCAGTCCACAGGTGTAGTGATGAAAGGAATCCTAGGTAGCAGTGATGGCAACCACGCTGTGTTCAGAACAAACAGGAGACCTCCACCACAGATAATACTGACTCTTACCAGAATTCAGTGAATAATAAGCATAAAATGAAATCCAGCAGCAGCCAAAATGGTTATCTTCAACCAGCGATATCCATACATTAGTAATCACCATTAAAATCCAAGCTCTCCACAGCCCCTGCTGAGTGGTTCTTTCTTTGTAGAGCCTTTTTGTAGCGCACACAATCTACTTCACCCCTTTGCTGCATTGCCAGGCTGTTCAAATGTAAGACATTCTTCAGCACAACAGAGAGACGGTTTCATAGGCATGTCATCCCCGACCTGGGAGCTGTGGTTCATGCATGCACCATATATTGAATTGTTTCTAATTATTAGTCACTGGTGTTTCACTATATTTTTATTAATTTTAATTAGCGCGACTTCCCTTTTTTTATAATCGGGAAGTAAAGCCTTACATGTTCACTTCCTGGTTCTCTACTGCGCATACGCGATCCCACTGGTCCCTGCTGTCTTCTGGGACATGTGTGTCTCCCAGAAGACATCGGGGGGAGTAGGTGCCGGAAATGGCATAGGTCGCCACTGCGTTCAATGCCTGGAAGTGGGAAGCCAATACCTGTATTACACAGGTATCTCCTCCCCCCTGAAAGGTGCCAAATGTGACACCGGGGGGGGGGGGATTCCGAAGCAAAAGTAACATTTTTGAGTGGAACTCCGCTTTAAGTGAACTCATTCACAGAATACAAAGGCTTTTGTGGATGAACAGCGAAGGAGAGAGCGGCCAGAGATGCTGTGTGTGAGAAAACGGCATCTCTCCTTTCAGAGCTCTGGGAGAATAGTGATGGCCGCACTCCCAGAGCTCCTTAAAAACTGTCAGATGTAAATTAAAGGGAGAATTCCATGAGATGGCATGCGCCTTGTTGGACTCAACTTCCAGTATGCAAGCACAGGTCTACACACCTAATGGATATTAATAAATGATTACATGTGGTAGCTATTAGGTAAAGGTATAGTGCTAAGGCTCCATTCACACTTGTGCAACTTGTCATACAGCTTTGCATATCTAAGTTGCATGATGCATCATTCCCCATGTTTTCCAAAGATAACCATTCAAATATCTGCGACTTAAAGTTGCAGCGACCTCAAAGTAGTCCCTGCACAACTTTTGTGTGACTTTCATGCAACTTGAGGACCATAGACTTCAATGATAACCCTCAAAAGTGGCATGAAAGTCCTACCTGAAGGTTATACGATGCAACAATTGTCCATTATCACAAGCCAAAGTCGTATCCAAGTCGCACCCATCCACAGTCTGCACAGCTTTGGAGTCTTACAAGTGTGAATGGAGCCTTTGAGTGTTTTGCTCATTGGAATGGAGCAGAGTCCTGTAGTGATCCGTATTGGTGTTCTCTGTAGGCACAGAGCTGTCTGAAGATACTGAAGTCTCGGAAAGGCTTTGAGCTGCAGGTGCTGAAATCTCTGGGAATAGAGCTGACTGTACAGAAGCAGAATATGTTGTATCACCTTGGAGAGGAATGGCAGAAACTGGCAGTATGGAAACTTCCACCGTCCAAAGGTAACAGTAAGCCTGCACTCCACACAGGGTTCATGTACTGCAATACTTCTACATTAAGGTAGGGGTCAGCAAAATGAGGATTGGCTCTTGACTTTCCCAATTTGGTCAGTAACATGAAAGGACCCTAAGGATTTTTTTTTTTTTTTTTAATACAATGACCTATAAATAGGGCTGCAACTAACGATTATTTTCATAATCGATTAGTTGGCCGATTTATTGTTTCGATTAATAGGATAATAGCCTGCTGTACCCAAACAAAATTGAGGTCCTTTTTTCCCACAAATGGAGCTTTCTTTTGATGGTATTTGGTCACATCCTGCGGTTTTAATTTTTTTGCGCTATACTGTGGGGCAGCACAGTGGTGTAGTGAGTAGCACTCTCACCTAGCAGTAAAAAAGGTTGCTGGTTCAAATCCCGACCACGACACTACCTGCCTGGAGTTTGCATGTTCTCCCTGTGCCTGCGTGGGTTTCCTCCGGGTGCTCTGGTTTCCTCCTACACTCAAAAGACATGCTGGTAGGTTAATTGGCTTCTGCCTAAATTGGCCCTAGTATATGAATGTGAGTTAGGGACCTTAGATTGTAAGCTCCTTGTATAGGGCGTAAATTGGCCCTATATAAGTACCTAAATAATAATAAACAAAACAAAGTGACAATTTTGAAAAAAAAAAATTATTTTTTTGCTATAATATCCCCCCCCCCCCCCCCCCCCCAAAAAAAAAAAGAAAAAAAAAAGAAATCATATTTCTTTCTCGTACATCACGGGACACAGAGCGGCATATTCATTACTATGTGGGTTATATGGAGTACCTTCAGGTGATGGACACTGGCAATCTCAAACAGGAAGTCCCCTCCCTATATAACCCCCTCCCATAGGAGGAGTACCTCAGTTTTTTCGCCAGTGTCTTAGGTGTTGGTCATGGATTAGCTTTGCCTCTGTATCCTTGGGATTAAGGCGGGCTAACCGGATCTGTCCAAAGTGCCTCAGCGCCAAAGTGGACAGTACCCGGGCCCCAAACCGTGGGGTTTTGCCTATAATGCCCTCTCTAGAGGGATGGACCCTGGGCCCAGGACTTAGAGCTTTTCCTAAGCCAAAAGTATCCTGTTTGCCAGGGTGCTATATAGGTCCAGGTCAGTCGGTTCCTTCCTAGGACCCCAGTACCTGATGGTCTACTACTTTACCCACGGAGATGGGAGAAGATTGGACTGTTGTTGCTTGGCAAACGTCCTGCGGCATGGAGCAGGTAAGTGGAGAGTCTGCGGGACTTGGTCCGACAGTGGACTCTCCAGGGGAGATCTGCGGGGGGTTTGCCTGAGTATGCTCTGCATTGGCACCATGGTCACTATGTCTGTTATGTCTGGATGATCTAACTTTTCCCCCCATGACTGGATCCCCCTGTCTAGGCATCTCTTTACTGGCTACCTGCTGCCCCGCTGGTTGGGAAGGTCTTTTTTGGAGATCTGTCTCAGGGCTATAAATGTGTCCTTTAAGAGGCCTGTGTTTAAGTCCTACCTGGCCGGGGTTTTTGAAATTGCCGCTCTGCAGCCGTAGGGGCGATCCTCTCCCTGCTTCCTGAAGTCTGGCGGCGCGTCTCCATGTGTTCCCCTCCCCTGACATACGGGCGCGCGCGCGGGCGCGTGCACGCTTAATAGAGCAGTTTTGCGCCGTTCGGGGGGGGGGGCGGGGAGCGTGCAGGCCGGCGTCGAAAGAGGCGGGCTTTCGCCTCTGTTATTTGAAGCAGGTCCTCGTTATGGCTCAGTCTGAAACTGAGCTGAGAGCGAGAGGACACAGAGCGGCACACTAGTGACCCCCGGTGGCAGGAAAGGGGTAGTACATGCTAGGCTTAGCCTATGCATATCTATTAAGCCAAAAATCCTCTTTGCAGCAGGTTGGAGGCTGGTAAAGTATTGGTGGGGCTGTATGTTTTAAAAAAAAAAAAAAAAAAAGCCTTTAATAAGGTAAAGGAAATATATATATATAATAATGTATTGAAAAAAAAAAAAAAAAAAAAGTGGTTCTTTTTTGTTGGAACATACGGAGCCCCACCAGGTTAGGGACATTAGTAATACTACTGTTCCCTTAACCACGTAATTTTTTCCTAGCTACAAACAGTCAGTTGTTGTATGCTGGGGTACCTCGGTCTTGTACCATGGCTCCCAAAGGCTCGGGATCTAGAGGGGCAAAAAATACCAAAAAACAAAAGGGTTCCCCCTCAGATTCTGAGGATATGAGTCAGGCTATGCCAGTACTCTCCCCACCTGTTGACCCAGGGATGGCCGCCTTGGTTGAGCCAACAGGAGGGTCTGGTGCGGAGGCTGGCCCAGATCCTCCCAACCCGGTGTTTATCACTGAGGAAATGCTAGCTATCTCCTTAGGAGGGCTAGAGAAAAGATTGGCAGCTATGATCGCTAATTCATTGCCAGACAAAAAGCGGACTAGGTCCCCTTCACCAAAGTGTGTATACTCAGATGCGGAGGTTCTCTCCCTAGGAGACTTAGAATCTCAGGAGGACCTGGTGGACCAGAACCTAGAAGGTTCAGAGCTTGAGGATTCTACTGTGGAGGAACCATTCTCTGCCTCCCAAGCAGAAAGTCTGTGGATCCAGTCCTTGACAGACATGGTCCGATCGGCATTTAAGTTGCCCTTACCGGAGCCTCGGGCTCCGATAGTTTCCTCCTTGGGCTCTTTAAAAGCCCCCTTGAATGACGCAGTTTTTCCGGTCCATCCTCTGTTGGAGGAATTGATTTACCAAGATTGGGTACGACCGGACAGAATCTTTTTGCCGCCTAAAAGATTTTCTGTTATCTACCCCATGGAAGAGAAATTTTCCAAAAAATGGGCGCCCCCAGCTGTGGACGCAGCCATCTCGTGCGTAAATAAAACATTAACTTGTCCGGTAGAAAACATACAAATGTTTAAGGATCCGGTTGATAAACGTTTAGAGACACTTTTAAAGGCTTCCTTTGCTACGGCAGGAGCAGTGGTACAGCCGGCAGTAGCTGCTATCGGAGTTTGTCAGGCTTTGAAGGTCCAAACTAAACAGATGCTGAAAGACATCCCTGCCCAACAGGCAGAGGAGCTATCTGATATTCCCAGAGCTTTATGCTTTGCGGTGGATGCTATAAAGGACTCCATCCAGCAGGCATCTCGTTTATCACTATTAGTAGTGCATATGAGAAGGCTCTTATGGTTAAAGAACTGGGCGGCCGAGCCCCCATGTAAGAAACTTCTGGCAGGGTTTCCCTTTCATGGGGGAAGACTCTTCGGAGAAGATCTAGATAAATACATTCAGACTATATCGAGTGGTAAAAGTACCCTCCTACCAGTCAAAAAGAAGTTCCGGGGTCCTGCCTTTAAGAGGCCGATTTCCCCTGTCCCGGGGCCCTCAAATTCCAGGCAGTATCGACGGCCTCCTGCGCGATCCAACTTTAACAATAAGTCACAGGGACAGGCCCCTGGGGGCAAGAGGCCATGGTATCGCAAGCCAACAAAGCCAGCCCCTAAGTCTGCCTTATGAAGGGGCGCCCCCACTCACTCGAGTGGGGGGAAGGCTTCGTCTCTTTTCGGAGGTTTGGGAAGCCAACATCCCCGACAGATGGGTCCGGTCATCTGTGGCCAGAGGCTACAAGTTAGAGTTTCTAAAGTTTCCGCCGCCTCATTTTCAGGAGTCAAGGGTACCGAACGATCCAGCAAAAAAGGCCTCGTTCCTAACGGCATTGGATCGTCTGCTCTGCCAGGGCGTGATTGTAGAGGTACCAGTCCAAGAGCAAGGACTAGGCTTCTACTCCAATCTATTTGTCGTACCAAAGCCCAACGGCGATGTCAGACCAATTTTAGACCTAAAAGGTTTAAACGTTTACCTAAAGGTTCAGTCATTCCGGATGGAATCGGTTCGGTCAGCTGCCGCCGCGCTCCAGAAGGACGACTTTCTGGCTTCCATAGACATAAAAGACGCTTACCTTCATATACCGATCTTTCAGCCACATCAAAGATTTTTACGCTTCTCGGTGGCTCAGCGTCACTTCCAGTTTGTGGCACTTCCTTTCGGGCTGGCTACGGCCCCCCCGGGTGTTTACGAAGGTTCTAGCTCCAATTTTAGCCAATCTAAGAATCCAAGGGGTCACGGTCCTAGCATACTTGGACGATCTCTTGATCATAGATCACTCACCGGCTTGCCTGGAGCAAGCGGTTGCCCTTACGGGTCAATACCTCGAGAGTTTCGGCTGGGTCTTAAACCGAGAAAAATCAGCATTCCAACCAACAAAACAGTTGGAATATCTCGGCATGAGGTTAGATACAGCTCAGCAAAGAGTATTTTTACCCCTGGTAAAGGTCAAAGCTATCAAGGAGTTGATTCAGCTGGTTCTAAGCAAAAAAGAACCAACTATTCGCCTATGTATGCGTTTACTAGGCAAGCTGGTGGCTACGTTCGAGGCGGTACCTTACGCACAGAGCCATACTCGCGTCCTACAAGCAGCCATTCTGGCGGCTTGGAGCGGGAAAGCACAGGCCTTGGAGTTTCCTTTAGCTCTATCATCAAGAGTCCGGCAAAGTCTGTGCTGGTGGTTAAACCCTCAGAATCTGCTGAAAGGGAAATCCTTCAGCCCCATAGCCTGGAAGATAGTGACCACAGATGCCAGCCTAAAAGGCTGGGGAGCGGTCTTGGATGGTTATACTCGCCAAGGTACTTGGGCAGCGGCGGAGAAGCAGCTGCCCATCAACATCCTGGAGCTCAGAGCTGCTCGGCTAGCCCTCCTGGCATGGACATCCAAACTGAAGGGATTCCCGGTGAGAATACAATCAGACAATGCCACGGCTGTGGCATATATAAACCACCAAGGGGGAACCAAGAGTCAGGCCGCTCAGAAGGAAGTGAGCTTGATTTTTCTGTGGGCAGAGGCTCATGTGCCCTGCATATCGGCAATATTCATTCCCGGAGTGGACAACCTGCAGGCAGACTTCTTAAGTCGCCAAACTATGTCGCCAGGGGAATGGTCTCTACATCCCCAGGTTTTTCAGACAATCTGCCAAAGGTGGGGTGTGCCAGACGTGGATGTCATGGCATCGAGGTTCAACAAGAAGCTAGACAGGTTCATGTCCCGCACAAGGGACCCGATGGCCTGCGGAACCGATGCGTTAGTTTGCCCTTGGCATCAGTTCAAACTCCTTTATGCGTTTCCCCCTCTCCAGTTACTACCCCGCCTGCTGCGCAGGATAAGGATGGAGCACAAGCCAGTAATCCTGGTTGCTCCAGCGTGGCCCCGAAGGGCATGGTACTCACTAGTCTTGAGGATGGCAGTAGAAGACCCTTGGACTCTTCCTCTACGACCAGACCTACTCTCTCAAGGCCCGATCCTCCACCCTGCATTACGGCGTCTAAATTTGACGGCCTGGCGGCTGAATCCCTGATTCTCAGGGGTAGAGGTCTGTCTAAGCAGGTTATCTCCACCCTGATCAGGGCTAGAAAGCCGGTCTCCAGAATAATTTATTACAGGGTTTGGAGGGCCTATGTAGGCTGGTGTGAGTCCAAGAAATGGCTTTCTCGCAAGTATACCATTGATAGAGTGTTAAGTTTTCTCCAGCTGGGAGTGGATAAAGGCCTGGCATTAAGCACAATTAAGGGACAGATTTCAGCTCTGTCAGTGTGGTTTCAGAGGCCGTTGGCCACCCACTCGCTGGTTAAGACCTTCATTCAGGGGGTCTTACGTATTAATCCTCCGATCAAGTCCCCAATTTGTCCGTGGGACTTAAATCTTGTTCTATCAGCTTTGCAGAAGCAACCCTTTGAACCTTTGGCTGAGATTCCTTTGGTTTTACTAACAAGGAAATTGGTATTTCTGGTTGCCATAGTTTCAGCCAGGAGAGTGTCAGAATTGGCTGCCTTATCTTGTAAGGAACCATATCTTATTCTGCATAAGGATAGGGTGGTTCTCCGTCCTCATCCTTCTTTTCTGCCGAAGGTTATATCCGGTTTTCACCTAAACCAGGATTTGATTCTACCTTCCTTCTTTCCGAAACCTACATCTAGAAAAGAAGGGTTGCTGCATACCCTAGATATTGTCAGGGCCATGAAGGCCTATCTTAAAGCTACAGAGAAGATTCGGAAAACAGAGGTGTTGTTCATTTTGCCGGACGGGCCCAAGAAGGGGCAGGCGGCTGCAAGATCCACCATCTCGAGGTGGATTAGACAGTTAATTACTCAGGCATACGGCTTGAAGAGGTTGCCTCCTCCTTTATCAATAAAGGCTCATTCTACCAGGGCCATGGGCGCCTCCTGGGCAGCACACCATCAGATCTCTATGGCTCAAATATGCAAGGCGGCAACCTGGTCTTCAGTCCACACGTTTACAAAGTTCTACCAGTTGGACGTAAGAAGGAATACTGATACAGCCTTTGGGCAGGCAGTGCTGCAGGCTGCGATTTAAGACCCTCGGAATCGGGGGCACCCTTGATTTAAATTTACATTTAAATTTATTCTTTTTTTTACTAAGTTGGATTTATTATTATTATTTTAGAGTGTACCTCTAATTAAATCCTGTTGTCTTGGGAAGATGTCTCCCTCCCCTCATTAAAGCATTGCTTTGGGACATCCCACATAGTAATGAATATGCCGCTCTGTGTCCCGTGATGTACGAGAAAGAAAAGGGGATTTTTAATACAGCTTACCTGTAAAATCCTTTTCTTGGAAGTACATCACGGGACACAGAGCTCCCACCCCTCTTATAGGGACCATTTTGGGAGGCATACTGCTTGCTACAAAACTGAGGTACTCCTCCTATGGGAGGGGGTTATATAGGGAGGGGACTTCCTGTTTGAGATTGCCAGTGTCCATCACCTGAAGGTACTCCATATAACCCACATAGTAATGAATATGCCGCTCTGTGTCCCGTGATGTACTTCCAAGAAAAGGATTTTACAGGTAAGCTGTATTAAAAATCCCCTTTTCTTCATCAGTTTAGGCCGATATGTATTCTTCTACATATTTTTGGTAAAAAAAATCACAATAAGCGTGTTGATTGGTTTGCACCAAAGTTATAATTTGTAGCTGAAAGAAGCTACTACCAAAATGTGTCTGGATGGTTGGATTGTTGGTTGGATTGTTGGTTGGTTGGATTGTTGGTTGGTTGGATTGTTGGTTGGTTGGATTGTTGGTTGGTTGGATTGTTGGTTGGTTGGATTGTTGGTTGGTTGGATTGTTGGTTGGTTGGATTGTTGGTTGGTTGGATTGTTGGTTGGTTGGATTGTTGGTTGGTTGGATTGTTGGTTTGTTGGATTGTTGGTTTGTTGGATTGTTGGATTGTTGGATTGTTGGATTGTTGGATTGTTGGTTGGATGGTTAGATGGTTGGATGGTTAGATGGTTGGTTGTTTGGATTGTTGGATTGTTGGTTGGTTGGTTTGTTGGCGATTCATGGGAACCAGCCACATTGCTGCAGTACAACTGCGGCAACTGGTCCTTAAGCTGTTAATAACGGAACACTATTTTTTTTGGATGTCCGTCTGAGTGCCGACCATTCCTTTCCTTATTCTCGTGCAGCTGTGCATAGAAGCCAATCGGCATCTAACTTCAGCTTGTTCAGTTTTAAAAAACAAAACAAAAGCTGCAAGCTGATTGGTTTCTGTGCAAAGCTGCAACAGATTTTGCACTTTCCAGTTTTGGTAAATCAACCCCAGTATGTTTCACATTTTCTTTACTGGATGATGACCTAAAACAGATTTGGGGGCACTTTAAAGCAAATATATATATATATATATATATATATATATATAATTTGAATGAAGGTTTTATGTTGAGGCAAATCTTTCACAGTTTAGTTTATGCCTTTTTTTTTTTATAAAGTGTCATAGCTGGTCATCGCCTTTTTTTAAAAATATCAAAATGCCGCAGAAAGGAAGGACAAGGCATTCTCTTTGGCACACAGAAATGGTAGATTGCATTCATTACCTGTTTATATGCGCCCTCTGCTGGCAAGTCTAAAGACACACAGATGACCTCTGTAGTAATGCAGAAGCTCTGAGAGTCAAATTGAAAAATGTACTGTGCTTTTTTGTAGCTGAGAGAAGCTACTACCAAATGTATGTGGTTGGTTGGTTTGTTTTTTAATAATTCTGTTTTTTTTTTTTTCTCTCTGAAGATTATTCAAGTCTGGAAATGATCCTGAAGACTGAACTGCACTTATGTGCTTTGCCATCATCTGATGAGTCCCCTTCTGAACCAATACTAGGGTCTGTCCTTCAAGCTTTGGCCATCCTAGGAGAGCTAAACACCAAGCTTAAGTTCTTCAGTAAGACCAGACAACTTTCTCTGAGACAGATCTATTCTGCAGAATGCTTTTCTGTAACTCATTTATTCCTTTTCTATTACAGGCCAGCTACTGCTGAATTATATCCTTAAGCCTTTGGTAAAATATCCATCCCTTCACGTTCTGGTGGAGTCTCAACCTCAGGGGGTAATACTTCGTTTTGAAAGCACTAAGACAGAGTTGGAACATCCAACTCCAACTCAGGTGTTCATGAAGCTGATGTTGGTCCTGGAGTTACTACACAAGCACTTACTGGGTATGGCTCTCATTTAGAGGAGTTAGAGTGCTAAATCTGCCCTATGAAGGGGCTGCTGCATGCCGGCTAGGAAAGCCAGGGTTGGTAGAGAGGCAAATTTATTTATCGATAGGCCCTTGGTTTTATAGTTTGCTGCTGGAAGATCCTGCTACAGACAATGTTCTTGTCTGTGTGTGTATATATGTGTATATGTGTATGTATGTATGTATGTATGTATGTATATATATATATATATATATATATATATATATATATACCCCTTCATAGAGGTCTGAGGGAAAGTGACACACAAGCATGTGACAGGTCATTGAAGTTGATTGCACCAAAATGTGGAGGATCATGAACTCCGAGGCATGTGCAGTACAAATTACTACAGAATTTCCTGTTTGTATGGGGATCCCTCTTAATAACTACTACTTGCTTTTATCATGCAATTTGTGGTACTCAAATTGCTTCATTATCGCGTGCATTAGACCGTATTCTCTGTTTATTGTGCAATTGAGTCGTCTTCAGTTTATTTAATAGTAGTGACTTCTTGGGATGATTTTGTTCTGTGCATTATCTCCTCCAGATGTCCCAGTAGAAAACCAGAAAGTCCGGGAGGGTAATAAAGTGGTTCTAGCAGAGGTTCTTGGGGATCTGATCTGGGAGGAGATTTCTGAGGCCATCATTAAAGACTGTTTGGTATACTCCATACCTACCAACAGCAGGAAGCTTGAGCAGTATGAGGAGGTATGTATGTCTTCTATTTTGTAAGTTAATATCTTTGTCTAGTGTCAGCTGAAGGCTTTCATTTACTTCTTTTTTCTTTTTTTTCCTCCAATTCAGGTTATAAAAGCTACAGAAGATTTTGAAAATACTCTCAAAGGTATGAGATATCTGAAGGGTGATGCAACAGAGCTGCTGAAATATGCCCGGAATGTCAATGCTCACTTTGCCAGCAAGAAATGCCAAGATGTGATTGTGACTGCAAGAAACCTCATGACCTCTGAGATACACAACACTGTGAAGGTGAGACATGTACACTTATATTATTGCTTTGTTTTCAACAGATTTAAAGTAAACCAAAGCTTAAAAAGCTTCTAAAGGCTTAAGTTTTTGTTTTTCTTACCTTCATGCATTTAATGCATGAAGGTAAAAAACCTTCTGTGGGCAGCAGTCCCCCCCAGCCTCCCTAATACTTACCTGAGAGCATCGGTCTCCTGAGTCTCTTCCTCCCTATTGGCTGAGGCAATGGGTTCTGCTGCTGTCAATCATGCCCATTGAACCGATTGCTGCCATGGCTTAGGAACGAGCCTTCTTGGGTGCCATATTGCAAGCTGCTTGCTCTGGGGGCACTTTGGCAGGAGGGCGGGTTAAGAGCGCTGGCGAGGGGCCTGAGAAGAGGAGGATCGGGACTGCCCTGTGTAAAAACATTGCACAGAGCAGGTTGTGTGTGTGTTGTGTTTTTTATTTTTTATTTTTTTAGAAAACCTTTAATATCACTTGAATCACTTCTGGAACAAGCCAATTTTTGACGCTTGCTGTTTACAAGTTAATCTGTATTTTTTGCTAGAAAATTACTTGGAACCCCCAAACATTCTCTCGATCAATCTCTCTCGATATACAGTATATCTATCTAATCTTTTTTTTTAGAAAAGACTCTGGAGAATAAAATGGCGGTCGTTGCAATATTTTATGTCACACGATATTTGCACATCGTTTTTTTTAAATGCAATTTTTTTTTTATTATTAAAAAAAAAATTAAACTTTGCCCAATTTTGTTCTATAATGTTTTTTTTTTACACTCTCTTTAACTGCTTAAGGACCAAAGCACGACGATATACGTTCGCACAATGGCACGGCTGGGCAGAAAAAAATAAATACATTTGATCCCTTTCATTCCTATTACAAGGAATATAAACATCCCTTGTAATAGGGGAACAAAGCAGGACAGGGCTTCTTTAATGTGAGATCTGGGTCAAAAAGAGCTCACTCTCACACTTACACTTAAAAGCAATAATAAAAATAAATTGTCCCTTTTTTAAGGCCGGAGGACAGAAGTGACGTTTGACGTCGCTCTGGTCCTCCAAATGCAATGGTTCTCCAGTCCTGTCCTAACGGGTCAGATTTTAAGTATTACCTTGAGGAGATGCAGACTAGAATACTGCAATCACTGAGCAGCAAACTATATCACCTGTGATGTGTTTAAGGCATCTTGCAAACCTGGCCTGTTAGTGGGCCTGAGGACAGGAGTTGAGAGCCACTGTCCAAGGGCATAGAGCCGAGTGTGGGCCACCATACCCTCCCTCGACTTCCTGCCCATCCATCCTGTGGATCGGATAGTTTCCGCCACTACCCAGGGCTCCGGTAACCGGCAGAGACCACTGGGACGCAGCAGGAGGGGGCAGCTTTCCCGCCGTCCATAAAGGTCATCTTGTGTCGAATCTGCCGCTGAGACCACTTTTATATTCAAACGGACTGCCCGCTGTTTAAAAAAAAATAGGGTTATGGCAGCTGTCTGCTGCCATAACCCCTGTATTTAAAGGCAAAGTAGCGATGTATATCCAGGGACAGTCTGGAAGTGGTTGGCTAAGCTCTGTAGCATTGAAAATGAACTGCAGGTAAACGGCTAGATGTTCACTTGAAATACATATATGAAAGAGTTGTAAAGGTTTGTTTTTCATTTTCTAAATAGGTTCCTTTAAGCTAGTGCATTGTTGGTTCACTTACCTTTTCCTTCGATTTCCCTTCTAAATTTTTTTTTCTTTGTCTGAATTTCTCACTTCCTGTTTCTCCCCAGTAAGCTGTTCTGGCTGACTAACCACCGCCTGGATGATGGGGGCAAGCTTACTGAGGAGGAACAGGAAGTGAGAAGTTCAGACAAAGAAAAAAAAAACATTTAGAAGGGAAATGGAAGTAAAAGGTAAGTGAACCAACAATGCACTAGCTTAAAGCTTATGTTTCAATTAGACCTTGCCATAAACCGGTTCTTCTTAACTGATCGTTTCTGGACTGAGCGGAGAGGTTCTCACACTTGGGTTGGGTGCACCCCAGATTCTGTGTGTCTGACAGAGATCTTTGTTAGACCTTGATACAGGAATCCTCTGCTGGAGACAACATACGCATTTTTTACTTCTTGGAACCTTTTGGCTTAGAGTTGGGTCCTCTTTCAAAGGTGGACACGCCGACTCTTTAGAAGGGATGACTTCTGTTTTGTCCCTGATCGGGAGAACACTTTTTTTTTTCCCCTACACCTTTTGCTTGTGGTCAGGTAGGACAATTCTGCTTCATCAGGAGTCTCATTTTCATCTTCATTCTTGTCTACGCTTGTAAGGGCACTTTCCATGCATGCAATCTCTTTGGTCCCATTGACTTTTTTGGGATCAAACCCCCTGAACTCTCTGGGGGGCTTAAGAGTTACCTTACACACCTTGGCCCGGATTCTCGTACGAGTTACGCCGTCGTAACTCCAGATACGCCGTTGTAACTCTGAGTCCGAGCCGTCGTATCTATGCGCCTGATTCTTAGAATCAGTTACGCATAGATTTGTATTAGATCCAACCGGCGTAAGTCTCTTACGCCGTCGGATCTTAACTGCATATTTACGCTGGCCGCTAGGGGCGTGTACGCTGATTTACGCTTAGAAATATGTAAATCAGCTAGATACGTCAATTCACGAACATACGCCCGGCCGACACAGTACAAATACGCCGTATACGTTAGGCTTTTCCCGGCGTAAAGTTACCCCTGCTATATGAGGCGTACCGATGTTAAGTATGGACGTCGGGCCAGCGTCAAATTTTTCACGTTTTACGTCGTTTGCGTAAGTCATTCTCGAATAGGGCTGGGCGTCATTTACGTTCACGTCGAAAGCATTGGCTTCTTGCGGGTTAATTTGGAGCATGCGCACTGGGATACTTTCACGGACGGCGCATGCGCCGTTCGTAAAAAGTGGCATTTACGTGGGGTCACATTAAATTTACATAACACACGCCCGCATCTACCACATTTGAATTAGGCGGGCTTACGCCGGCCTATTTACGCTACGCCGCCGCAACTTTGGTTTGAGAATACGGCACTTGCCTGTCAAAGTTGCGGAGGCGTAACGTAAATAGGATACGTTACGCCCGCACAAATATACGTGGTTCTACGTGAATCCGGGCCATTGGGTGATGTGCCTAGCGAGATCGGTTGTCAGGCCAGATCACCCCATTTTAGACATGACGTTCTCATCTCCTTGATGCTAGATGTTAGGGGTGCATTTTTTTTTTTTTTTATGGTTTTCAATGGAGACTTCTAGGTATTTTCATTTATTTTTACCTAGTGCTTTTTTTTTTTTTTAGATTACGCCAGACTCCAAAGTAACAGTGCCGAAACTCCAAAGCCCTAGTGGAGAGAAGGTGAAGATACAGAAGAGCCCTTCACATGAACCGTCGGCACTAGAAAATGAGTTCAAGCTCAGCCAACACACCTTCTCTTTGCCTACCTGCAGGATCAGCGAGTCTGTTCAAAAACTGATCTATCTCGCTTACCAGACCCTTTCTGAAGCCACTGCCAGCAATCCACCTTGGTAAGGCGACAAAGCATGCCTCAACTTGCAAACATTAATAAAATAAGCTTATTTGTGACATACTACTAAAATATTTTGTGCCTAGACAAGGTCTTTTTTTTATTTTTTTTAACAAAATGAAATTGGGCTTGTCCACGATTTATAAATATATGCGGTTTTAACACTGAATACACCTAGTTAATTATGTGGTGAAATTGGCTCTGGCCAAAGTCGGACAAAAAATTATTTTTGTTTTGCTTGTATATTCTTTCAAATTTCATACAGTAATGTCAAGAAGGTTTACGCTTATATTTTATAAATGTCACATAATTTTTTCCCATAACAGCCAAACCAAAAAAAAAGAAAAAAGTTAAACTTCGATCTTAATTGTCTGTACATTTTAATAAGTAATTTTTATTGCCTGAATGTATTAGGTTGTGTAACTCCCCAGTGGCAGAAACCATAACCTCGAAGTAGGGCTGTGGAAATGAAAGATTAATTCCTCGAATTAATCTTTAATATTTTTTTTGAACGATCAAAATTCTTTTGATCGGCACTAGTGGTGCAACGAATCGTAAATGATTCGAGCGGGTCACCATATGCGGATCGGCACACCACGTGATCCGCAGAGCTCCGCTGCTGCCTCGGCCATAGGAAAGGCCGTGGCTTCGGCCTAGCTCCTGGAGCGGCGGCCATATTGGTCCACCCGGCGGCGGCCTAGGTGAGTCTAGAGCGGCGCGTTGACGTCATCACTCAACTGCTCGTGTTCGCCCGGCTACTCTGGTAAGACTAAGCAAGCACTAATCTTCCTATACAGTGGGGGGAGATGTGGACCATATTACAGTGGGGGAGATGTCTGTGGCTATTACAGTGGGGGAGATGTATGTGGCTATTACAGTGGGGGAGATGTCTGTGGCTATTACAGTGGGGGAGATGTCTGTGGATATTACAGTGGGGGAGATGTCTGTGGCTATTACAGTGGGGGAGATGTCTGTGGCTATTACAGTGGGGAGATGTCTGTGGCTATTACAGTGGGGGGA
This sequence comes from Rana temporaria, assembly GCF_905171775.1. Taxonomy (NCBI): domain Eukaryota; kingdom Metazoa; phylum Chordata; class Amphibia; order Anura; family Ranidae; genus Rana; species Rana temporaria. Next base: position 116,622,627 of record NC_053498.1, on the reverse strand, counting down.
GATGTCTGTGGATATTACAGTGGGGGGAGATGTCTGTGGATATTACAGTGGGGGAGATGTCTGTGGATATTACAGTGGGGGAGATGTCTGTGGATATTACAGTGGGGGGAGATGTCTGTGGATATTACAGGGGGGGAGATGTCTGTGGATATTACAGTGGGCAGATGTCTGTGGATATTACAGTGGGGGAGATGTCTGTGGATATTACAGTGGGGGAGATGTCTGTGGATATTACAGTGGGGGGAGATGTCTGTGGATATTACAGTGGGGGGAGATGTCTGTGGATATTACAGTGGGGGGAGATGTCTGTGGATATTACAGTGGGGGGAGATGTCTGTGGATATTACAGTGGGGGGAGATGTCTGTGGATATTACAGTGGGGGGAGATGTCTGTGGATATTACAGTGGGGGGAGATGTCTGTGGATATTACAGTGGGGGGAGACGTCTATGGATATTACAGTGGGGGGAGACGTCTGTGGATATTACAGTGGGGGAGACGTCTATGGATATTACAGTGGGGGAGATGTCTGTGGATATTACAGTGGGGGGAGATGTCTATGGATATTACAGTGGGGGGAGACGTCTGTGGATATTACAGTGGGGGAGACGTCTATGGATATTACAGTGGTGAGATGTCTGTGGATATTACAGTGGGGGAGATGTCTGTGGATATTACAGTGGGGGAGATGTCTGTGGATATTACAGTGGGGACTATATATGGTGGTGATCCTAAAAATGTATGTGTGTTATAATTGAAATTAGTCGATTAATCTATAAAAAAAAAAAAAAATCTATTAATCGAACACGAAAATTTTAATCAGTAACAGCCCTACCTCGAAGACATTCTTTTAGAAGTCTTTCTCCTACTATTTCTTAATTTTTCTAAGACTGTCAGTAACTAAGGATGATCAAATATGTTAAATGGTAACTTTGCATTTTCGGGAATATAGTATGTTTTTATTTTTTTATTTTTTACCTTTCACTTAGAAAACCATCAAATCCTCCATTTTGGTCAAGGGTGCCCACACTTTTTTGCATTCACTCTCGTGATGTTCTGAGATATCTTGCAAGAATATCAATTTCCGTTAAAGGAAATCTGTCATGAAAGATATATAGGAGGTGCCATTGCTGCTTTCCTTCTGAACACTTTGGCTCCCTGCTGTCCATTTTGGCTTCAGTACTTTGTAAGCAAGAAGAGTATGGAGTTCACGTGTTTTGTGGGTCTGTAATTCAAATTTTTGAAGACAGGCAACTAGTGTTTTCAGGCAGGGACCAGCAGTGGTAATATTTATCTTCTTGCATCCTTTTATATCGAATTGGTCTACATCATTTTGAAAGCAGCAGCTTATATGACCCATGACCAGCGCATCGAGACTTTGGACAAATCTTGTACTTTCTTGCCTTTTATTTCCCAAGTAATAACTGTGCATGTTTTTATGCTTATGTTTAGTAGTTTGTAATTTTATTTTCTCTACCACCTTCCCTTCTTTCCAGCTCCATCCAGCTATTCTACACTGTCAGAAACATTTTTCATCTGTTCTATGATGTTGTCCCAACGTATCACAAGTGAGTGTTCCAGCATCCCCATGAACCTCATGGCTTTAACTGTTTGCATGAACTGTGCTGATTGTAGGTGATTTGTATGTGCGACATGCTTTTTTTTTTTTCGTGCTTTCATTTGCAGCAGCATTTCCCAGTGCCACTGAAGGTCTTGATTTCAAGAAAGAAGCATTTTGTGATTATAAATCATCTTGTCACTCCTTTATTTCACAAACCTTGCACGTTGAAAATATGTTTGCAGTTTCTGTTTTTTTTTTTTTTTTTTTTTTTTTTTTTAAGCCAGTAGTCCTTTTACTACAGGTTTTAAAAACATCTTCAGAACTGCTGCACAAAGCTGAGGATTGGTTTAGAAATAATTGTATATGCGAGGCACTCTAATAGAGGCAAATCCCCATGTACATAAAATCCCAGCTCAAAACTGCACTTGGATGGTGATGATACCTGCAGTGAAAAATATTATTACGAAAAAGCTGCTGCTCAGCTGCGATATATCTTCCAAAGAACAAATTCCAATACAGTAGTACCTTGGATTACAAGCATAATCCGTTCCAGAAGAATGCTTGTAATCCAAAGCGCTCGTATATCAAAGTGAGTTTCCCCATAAGAATCAATGGAAACTTGGATAATTCGTTCCACAGCCACTGCTTGTCTATGCAGTACCGCATGTGGCCAGAGGGGGGGGGGGGCTGGAGAAGTTTGGAGACACTCGGGAACGGAGTGATCCCAAGTGGCTCTTGAGTGTCTACGAGCGTCATCGGTACCTCTGGCCAAATGCGCTACTGCACACCCCAGAGGCTTGAATCCTGCTCGTCTTGTGAGACAACGGGTCAGGATTACAAAAAAACAAACAAAAAAAACTTGTATTGCGAAACGCTCAAACTGCGTTACTCGCAATCCGAGGTTTTGCTGTATATCAAAAAGAGCCACGCTATAAACAGTGCTAATTAAAGCATATTTAAATTATTCCAAGTGTAAATTGAGAAATACAATGATAGTGAAAATATCATACAATCTATCTATTAACACCTGTGCACAACAAAGTCGAAATGTAGATGCAGCAATAAAGTTAATAAAAAGTGCAAAGAATTTGCGAAAATGTAAAAAGTGAAGATAGTGGGCCAGATTCGGAGAGCTTCGCCTATCTTTAGGCGGGCGTAGCGTATCTCAGATACACTACGCCGCCGTAAGTTTGAGCAGCAAGTTGTGTATTCACATAGAACTTGCGCTGAAACTTACGGCGGCGCAGTGTAACTGGGCCGGCGTAAGCCCGCCTAATTCAAAGTAGGCTGGTTGGGGGCGTGTACTATGTAAAATAGTAGTGACCCCACGTTTTTAACGAACGGCGCATGCGCCGTCCGTGGACGTATGCCAGTGCGCATGCTCCAAATGACGTCGGTAAATCGTCATGCTTTCGACGTGAACTACGTCCAGCCCTATTCGAACGACTTACGCAAACGACGTAAAAATTTCAAAACTCTGCGCGGGAATGATGGCCATACTTAACATAGGATACGCCGCACATACCCCTCATATAGTAGGGGTAACTTTACGCCGGAAAAAGCCGAACGCAAACGGCGTAAATACTAATTTGCATATTCCTCGCGTAAACATACGGAAGCGGCACCTAGCGGACAGCCAGAAAATGCAGCCTAAGATACGACTGTGTAAGACACTTACACCTGTCGGATCTTAGGGATATCTATGCGTAACTGATTCTCTGAATCAGGCACATAGATACGACCGACCGCACTCAGAGATACGACGGCGTATCAGGAGATACGCCGTCGTATCTCTTTTCTGAATCCGGCCCATAAAGTTTAACATTAGACGTGATCCTCTTGAAAAATTTAATTTCTGTAAGTAGTGAGCATCCATCACCATTCAGGTCTCCAAAAATGTGACACTGCCACCTCGGTAAAGACGCAGGCTTGCCAAATTCAGTGGACCATCTAAAAAGAGAAGTCAAATGGGCATGTGGCCACACACCCTGGCCAGGGTAATTCCAAGGCTCTTCTACAGGATCCACTTGAGGATAAGACTAAGGACTGTATTGCTCATCTCAATGGCATCCTGATATGACCGTAATTAATAATGAAAGGAGAAGCTCCACATAGTGTAAAACCCTTCTAAATGTTGTAATGTACTGATAACATTATTAGTGCCGTGAGCACAGTGAGGGCAGTGTGCAATGCATACGAAATAGAATACAATTATATACAGAACTTGCACATTTCGTTTGCATGACTTTTAATAAACACACACTGATCTGTCCCATGGTCCAGCGATGCGGCCACGACAAAGCCTCGCCATTATCCCGGTGGCAGAAAGTGATGAGAATTCCATAATTTTAGAGTTGTCACCATAAGAGAAGAGGGAAGGGTAAACCTTCCAATGGGGATCGCTTATCAGGTAACAACTGAATCAGAGGGGACTTTCTCTCGCTTCCTGTTGTGTCTCCAGGCTAGTAAGTGAAGAGAAATCTTTCCTAATGAGACACAGCAGAAGAAAATAAATTGATGGGTTTTAACCCTTCCTTACTCTAACCAAAACTGCAAAAAAAGCTATATGTAAATTTTGAATGGGTTAGTTCAGCTTTACAGAATAAATGTAAAGGTGAACACCAGACACTCTCCCCACATATGGTCCCTCCCCCCCGGTCCCTGCTGTATTTACCGCTCAGGTTCGCTAAACTGTCAGCACCCCCTTAGTCACTCCAGTGGTCCAGTGATTGTCTTTTTTTCCATTCCTGGATGGACCAGTTGGATTGTGGCCAGTGGAGATTCTGACCAATCAGAATTCATCTGGTCTGTCCTGGAAGTGCATACAGAGAAAAGAGCAGGTATTTCAAATCCCTGGAGCAGCTTCGAGGGTGCTGATGGCTTAGCCCCCCCCCAGGGATAAGTACAGTGGACAGTGAGGGCCAGGGGGTGAGGATGGTGTGCGGTGTTCACCTTTTTATATGTATTTTTTTTTTTTTTGTAAAGGTGAACACTACATATAGCATTTTAGCTTAAAGCGTTACTAAAGGGAATTTTTTTTTAAAAATAACAAACATGTCATACTTGCCTCCACTGTGCAGTTCGTTTTGCACAGAGTGTCCCCGATTCATGTCTTCTGGGGTCCCTCGGCGGCTGTCTCTGGTCCTCCCAGCAATTGTTCACCACAGTCATACGAGAGCTCGCATGGTGGTCACTAATTGCGGGCGCGCTCCTGTGATACAGTGAGCAGCCATAGCCGCTCACTGTATCACTCAGCCCCGCCCCTCGGCGCGCCGTGTCACTGGATGTGATTGACAGCAGCGCCAGCCAATGGCTGCACTGCTCTCTAGCCAATCAGCAGCCAGGCTGAGCGGCGAAGAGGATCGCGGGACATTTTTGAGGGGTCAGGTAAGTATAAGAGGGGGGGGGGGGGGGCGGCAGTATCGGATGTTTTTTCACCTTAATCCATAGATTGCATTAAGGTGAAAAAACTTTTTCCTTTACAACTCCTTTAAGTGTTTTTTAGTGTGTAAATTCCTGAGCAGGTATCTGTAAATGGAGTGTGAAGGGTCGGGCTTAGTTCAGGTTATATTTTTTGTCTGTGCACAGTATTCCTTTATCTTGCTACTACTGCAATCAAATTCTGATTGTTCTTTAATTTACAGACAGAACCTACAGAAACTTCCTCAGCTGTCCGCCATTCATCACAACAACTGCATGTACATCGCGCATCACCTACTAACGCTCGGCCACCAGTTCCGCTATCATCTTCCTTCTCCGCTCAGCGATGGAGCGGCTACTTTTGTTGACATGGTACCTGGCTACAGACGACTAGGTGGGCGTTACTAATAAGACCTGTATATTTTTATTTAGTTTAGATTACAAAGTATAAAGGAGTAGTCTGTAGCTTGTACATGTGGTTAATATTCTTTGTATTCCTACAAAGGCACAGAGACTTTTCTGGCACAGATGCGTACCCAGAAAGATGAGCTGCTCGACCGCTTATCAAATGCTAGATCTTTTAGCAATATGGAGGATGAAGAGAGTTATACTGCCGCCCATAAGGCCATACGACAGGTGAGAATGGACTTCTCTGTCTCAGCATAAGGTTTCCTTTAAGAATTGTGGTTGAAAAATAACCTGATACACTGTTTTAAAGTAGAGATTCAGGTTTACTGGCCCAAACAAACTATATCCATTACTAACTGATGCAGCTGCTGTTTGCGCTGGACTATACTGTAGTAGCATCAACTACATACAGTAAGAGGTGGTGTGTCCTGCAACAATGTAACTTTAAAGGAGAAGCCCAGCCCGAGCTTGTTTGGCTGTACTACTCCTGTGGATCACAGGAATACAGTTTAGTTTTGCACTCCTGTGGCCTGTTTTCAGCAGAGAGCAGGCTGAAGTCCGCTTCTCTTTTGACAGATTTTAGTCCAAGCACCACGCCATCGCGACAAAGTATGGATCCGTCAGGTGCCTGGACTGACACTCGCCCCTTCCACAGCCCAGCTCACCAGTGAGTGAGGAGGGGGCAGAGCAGAGAGATGTAACTGATAGTCATCGGGGAGCGCTGAAAACCGAGTGATCAGCAGTGTTTGATCGCTCGGTTCCCAGTGTAGAGAGACCGGGAGAGGGAGACGGATGCTTCATCCACTGATGCAAGTATGATTCTAAAAAGAAAAAACGTTACTTTTAACCACTTGCCAACCACTGCACGCACTTATACGTTGACAGAATGGCACTCCTGGGCAAAAGGACGTACCTGTACGTCCCCTTTAACCTCTTCCCTACCAGGCCATTGTAAAATGACACCGGCAGGAACCCTCCCTCGATCCGGGTGGACGTCATATGACGTCCTTTGTTCCCGGCGATCTAGGGAGCGCTCGCGACACGGCGGCCACGATTGCCGCCGGCCACCCGTGACTGCCGGCAGGAGTGTGGATCTGTGTGTATAAACACCCAGATCCATGCCCTGTCAGAGGTGAGGAGACCGATGCTGTGTTCCCAGTACAGAGGAACACAGATCGATCTCCTCCCCTTGTAAGTCCCCCTACAGTTAGAACACACTTTAGGGAACATTTTAACCCCTTCAGCGCCCCCTAGCGTTAACCCCTTCCCTGCCAGTCACATTTACACAGTAATCAGTGCATATTTATAGCACTAATCGCTGTATAAATGTGAATGGTCCCAAAAACTTGTCCGATGTGTCCGCCGCAATGTCACGGTCACAATAAAAAATCTTAGATTGCTGCCAATACTAGTAAAAAAAAATGAATAAAATAAAAATGCCATAAAACTATCCCCTATTTTGTAGATGCTATAACATTTGTGCAAACCAAACGATAAATGCTTATTGCGTGTTTTTTTTTTTTTAACCAAAAATATATAGAAGAATACGTATCGGCCTAAACTGAGGGGATTTTTTTTTTTTTTTTAATATATTTTTGGTGGATATTTATTATATGCAAAAAGTAAAACAAATATTGCTTTTTTTTTTCAAAATTGTTGCTCTTTTTGTTTATATTGCAAAAAATTTAAACCACAGAGATGATCAAATACCACCAAAAGAAAGCTATATTTGTGGGGGGGGGGGAGGAAGTCAATTTTGTTTGCTAGCCACGTCCCATGGCCGCGCAATTGTCCGTTAAAGCGACGCAGTGCGGAATCGCAAAAAGTGGCCCGGTCTTTGACCAGCAAAATGGTCTGTGGCTGAAGTGGTTAAGAGACTTCGCTCTGCTGCCGAAACTAAATTGAGACCGCCAAAATGGCCCACTACACTGATCGTTTTCATGTCTATCCGGTGGTGACAGCCCTAAGTGGAGTGTTTAGCAATGTGTCTGTCGGTTCCATATTTCACAGGTTATCCATCAGCTGAGTCGTTTGGGAAAGGTGTGGCAGGATGTTCTCCCGGTGGGTTTATACTGCAAAGCTATGGGCACCTTGCTCAACACCGCCATCACAGAAATGATCAGCAAAATCACTGCTTTGCAGGTAAGGTACAAATTATTTAGATTTTTTTTTTTTTGCTCAAATTACAATTCCTTTTTTTTCCCTTATACCCATCCCTATCCTTTCTTCCTTTATCCATCCACTATGTGCTTAAAACCGAACTCCAGGTTGTTGCTAACAAAATATAACGCATTCTAGCTTATATCTCTCCTGGACTTCCAAAGTTAAAGCGGAGGTTCACCCTAAAAACATTTTTCTAACATTACATTGTGCTCACTTCCAACATTTACAGTATGCGGATTCTTTTTTTTTTTTTTTTGCTGTACATACCGTCTTATAGCTATTTTCCACACGGCTTTCGGGTTCTCACTCCCGTGGGAGTAGGCGTTCCTATGAAGAGGCGTAGTGTCATGTGGGACTTCGCCCAGATGATTGACGTCTTGACAAAACCTCCCCCTCCGGGGGATAAGGCGCGTCACGAGTTTCCCAAAGAAGCCGAACTGCGAGTCGGCTCTATACGGCGACTGCGCAGTCAGCTCTACACGGCTCCTAGTCGGTGCGCAGGCGCCGTATAGAGCCGACTCGCAGTTCGGCTTCTTTGGGATACTCGTGACGCGCCTTATCCGCCGGGGGGGAAGGTTTTGTCAAGACGTCAATCATCTGGGCGAAGTCCCACATGACACTACGCCTCTTCATAGGAACGCCTACTCCCGCGGGAGTGAGAACCCGAAAGCCGTGTGGAAAATAGCTATAAGACGGTATGTACAGCAAAAAAAAAAAAAAAAAAAAAAAAGAATCCGCATACTGTAAATGTTGGAAGTGAGCACAATGTAATGTTAGAAAAATGTTTTTAGGGTGAACCTCCGCTTTAAGATGATCCCATCAGAAGTCCCACCCAGTTAATGTGTCCTTTTCAAAGAGATATTATGGTGTCACTCTTTACCTGTGAACTCTGTTATAGTAAGGAATCTAGTGGGGGGGTTCCATACTTTTAAATTGACTATATGGAAACTTTTGGCTCTATATTACTCCTATATAATAAAGGAACAAACTGCTTTTGGAAAAATCTCAGCAATTTAATTTCTGAGAGAGAAAGAATTGGCCAGTGTTTCAGCCCACTTTTCCCTACCCAAAAAATGAAAATGGGTTCTTAGCCTGAAAAATGCTTAAAGAGGAGTTCCACCTAAAAATGGAACTTCCGCTTAACCCACTCCTCGCCCCCTTACATGCCACATTTGGCATGTAATTTTTTTGGGGGTGGGGGATTCAGGAGAAGGGGACTTTCTGTCCCACTTCCTTCTTCCGCCGAGGGGCTGGAAAGGCGATTAGCTTAATCACATTTTCACAGCCCCTCCCTGTAGGCGAGCGCCTGTCCAATCGGACGGCGCCGCTCGCGCATGCGCAGTGCCGCTCACGCATGCGCAGTGGGTGCCCGGCCATGAAGCCGAAAGCTGTCACTGCCGGGTGCCCACACTAGAAATGAAGAGGGGGGGCGAGGAGCGGCGCCCCGCCCGGCGCGGCGCTGGAGCCGTGGAGTAGGTAAGTGTCAGTTTATTAAAAGCCAGCAGCTACACTTTTTGTAGCTGCTGACTTTTAATAAACGTAAAAAATGGGTGGAAAACCCCTTTAACCACTTAAGCCCCGGACCAATATGCAGCCTAAAGACCCAAGGTGTTTTTACAGTTCGGGACTGCGTCGCTTTAACAGACAATTGCGCGGTCGTGCGACGTGGCTCCCAAACAAAATTGGCGTCCTTTTTTCCCCACAAATAGAGCTTTCTTTTGGTGGTATTTGATCACATCTGCGGTTTTTAGTTTTTGCGCTATAAACAAAAATAGAGCGACAATTTTGAAAAAAAAGCAATATTTTTTACTTTTTGCTGTAATAAATATCCCCCAAAAACATATATAAAAACATTTTTTTTCCTCAGTTTAGGCCGATACGTATTCTTCTACCTATTTTTAGTAAAAAAAATCGCAATAAGCGTTTATCGATTGGTTTGCGCAAAATTTATAGTGTTTACAAAATAGGGGATAGTTTTATTGCATTTTTATTTTTTATTTTTTTTTTACTACTAATGGCGGCGATCAGCAATTTTTTTCGTGACTGCGACATTATGGCGGACACTTCGGACAATTTTGACACATTTTTGGGACCATTGTCATTTTCACAGCAAAAAATGCATTTAAATTGCATTCTTTATTGTGAAAATGACAGTTGCAGTTTGGGAGTTAACCACAGGTGGCGCTGTAGGAGTTAGGGTGCACCTAGTATGTGTTTACAACTGTTTGGGGGTGTGGCTGTAGGAATGACGTCATCGATCGTGTCTTCCCTATAAAGGGAATGACGCGATCGATGCGCCGCCATAGTGAAGGACGGGGAAGCCGTGTTTACATACGGCTCTCCTCGTTCTTCAGCTCCGGGGAGCGATCGCGACGGAGCGGCTATAAACAAATAGCCGCGCCGTGGTCCCGGATCGCTCCCTGAGCGGACCCGACCTCCGCATGTAGCGGGGGGGGTCCCGATCGGACCCCCCACCCGCTAATAGGCGAGGACGTACGTGTACGCCCATGTGCCTGTACGTGCCATATTGTGGACGTATATGTACATGCGGGGGTCGGGAAGTGGTTAAAGCAAATCAAAACGAAACCCTCCTACTGTATACTTTACAACCAACAAAGCTGCTGCCTCTGTTTGATCTGCAGGTGCCATGGCACTGCACATGTGATCAGTTATAACACCGGCCCTTTTATGGTTTGACAGTTCGGTTGAGAGCAAAAGCAAACTTTACAGTTGTTCATGGCATGCCTTGAATGAAAATGGCTTGGGAAATGGTTAAATAGGTTTAGTTCCACATTAAAGTGGAACTTTAGTCAGAAAATAAAGTCCTACAAGGTCACTTCATGCTGACCTTTTTTATAGGTATAGCTATGTAACATATAAAAAATAAGTGTCTATACTGTTTAAAATCCAGTAATGCACCGTTTCACCCTGCTCTGCACATGCTCATGGGCTCTGTGCCAAATATGTGGGGGTCGATCTGCTGTCAGTCTAAAGATTTACTGTTGCTCAGGGGCTCTGGGCTTCAGCGAAATGGCAGCGTTCCAGCAAGAAGCAACGGGAGCAATACTGGAGGCAATTTACAGCACATACTAATTTTGGTAGCATGTTTTAAAGTGGAATGTATTTTCCTTGCTAAAGAACATATATTTTAATCAATTTGTTATGGATAAGGCCTCGTTCGCACCATGGTGCAGAGACCTCAGTTTTTCTGCACGCGTTCTGCAAGGGCACAGAAAGAAAACTGTTGTTCTCTATGTACCCTGTTCACACCGCAACACTGGTTTCACAATTTATTTATCTTTCCTGTGCAGGATCTGCATCATGTGTGCAGTTTTTTGAGTGGGGGGGGGGGGACTGATAGACTGCTATGACATCAACATTGGTGTCAATAGGGCACAAAACTGACGCACATGTAAGCTGTTGTGTCTGCAAGTGAAATCTGCGCGGTTTTCCATCAGGTCCCATCGGTTTTAATGGTGTGAATGAGCACTAAAGTTCCACTTGAAGGTAACCGTAGTACTGAAGGCTGATATATTCCTGTGTTGGCCTTTAAGCGGTGTTCGGGCCAGAAAAAAGTCAGCAGTAAGGATGAGCTCTGGCGTGTTCGCATGGTACACGTGCAGAGCCGCCAGGAAGTCTGCACGGCGCTGAGCTGATCACAGCCAGGGAGACGTTTTCCAATCTCTGCAGCCAAGCATCGGGAAATGTCTCCCTGGCTGTGATTAGCGCAGCGCCATGCAGGCTTCCTGGCGGGCTCTGCACGTGTACTATGCGAACACGCTGGAGCTCATCCATAGTCAGCAGCTACACATACTGCAGTTGCTGGCTTTTAATAATAGGACACTTGCCTGTCCTGGAGTCCAGCGATGTCTGCACCCGCAGCTGATGTTTCCATCAGCTGTCGGGTGCTCCGCCGCCATTGCAGGTAGGGGAACCTGGCAGGGTAGCCTTTTCGGCTTCACGCTGGGAATCCTACTGCACATGCGCGAGGCCTCGCTCCTCTCTCCTATTGGCCCGGCGGCCAGGGGAGGAGGAAGGGGCACCAAGTGACGTCACTGCTCCGCAGCAGGGACTCCCGGAAGTGGAAAAGGATGCCTGTCAGACGGGTATCCTGAGCTCCCTCCCCCCCCCCCCCCGAAAGGTGCCAATTGTGGCACCGGAGGGGGGGAGGAATAAGATGAGCGGAAGTTCCACTTTTGGGTAAAACTCCGCTTTAAGAACAAGTGCCATTTCTCATAAGCCAGCTTGCGTGTGCTAGCGCTTCCCTTCACAACTTTTGCTCTTCCGTGTCATTACCTTTTTTTTTTTTTTATCTGTTCTCAAACTTATTACGCAGAGATAAGAAGAAAATGTTAAACAGACCCCAGCTTCAGCCACATACTTCCCCACGCTGCGTTTCCAACAGCTTACTGAGGCAGGCCATTAGCTTAGAGAAAACACTTCCCATTATGCACCTTTTCAGTCTTTCTCTGCACTGCATTACACCTCTTTTTGTCTCAACCAATATTTGCACATCTACTGTATGTCACTATTGGAGAAGCAAGGGGGGTGGGGGCAGGAAATAGTTGCTGAGGCTAAACCTAAAGCAACCCACCCAATTAATGAAAGGACCATCTCGGTACTGAAACACGATAAACATTATTATATTAATAGTTTTATTACAGATAAAATTACAAAACAGACAATTATACACATCAGAGATTGGTCAGGGTTTTGACTAGTTTTGCGGGGTTGCACCGCTTCTTCAGGAGAGCCAATCTATAGAATGGATGATACAATAAAATACATATAATAAAGTTCAGCAGAAAAATTTATAATATGCAAGGAGAGTAGTAGCTTACCTGATGGGTAATTAAGTCAAGCACGGAACCAGGCGGCCCAAAAGGTCCCCCCCCCCCCCGCGTGCGGCGGACAAGGGGGATTATGCGTAGATATCTAGGTGTAAGGCGTATAATTGATTGAAGGACCCAATTAAGGACCCATGGCAGGGTATGGGGGGGGGGGGGGGAAAGAGCGGGGGGGTGGAAAGGAAGGAGAGAGAAGGAAAGGGGGGGGGAGAGGAGGAGGAAACAAAGGGGGGAGGGGGACTCTCTACATTGCAGATAGAGAAAGGAGCTGTGTGTTAGTGAGCGTCCTGACTCTCTGGTAGTCCAAGGGAGGGGGCGAGCACGACACTCCACACCATGGAGAAAGCCTTGCATTACGGTGTGTAGTTACAGACAGAAGAACAGGAAGTGAGGATTTCTCAGAAGAAATAAGGACATTTAAAAGCAAAATGGAAGGATGAGGTAAGTGAAGGAGGACTGCACTAAGGTAAAGGAAGTTATTTAGGAAAATAAATTGTACCTTTACAACCCCTTTAAGCACAAAAGGAACCAGGTGGGGAATGACCTCACCTAAAAGAAATTAAGGACAGTGCAGCATAAGATAAGGAAACTTTAATACAAAATGACAAATGGTAATAAAAAAAAAACTGGGTAAAAATTCCCCCCACCAGCACCTAAGCCAAAGGAGTTAAGACAACGTTGTCTAATCAAAATGCAAAATTTAACATTTTAACCCTTGCAGGGCAAAAGCAGCCCCACTGCAAGGAAGAGCTGGGCTGTATAGCATGCCAGCGCATTTTCAAATACAGTGCGATCTCTATTTTCTATAGACAGCTGACTTGGCAGTCTAGTTGGTTGGGGGTCAGTGTGCTTTACATTGTTACTTTGTACATGGGTTTTAATGACTGCATCTATGGGTGGCCACCATGTTTTATTCTTTGGTAGATCTTGGGAAGATGGTTGCCCATTGCAATAGCTCTGTCTGCCGTGTGTGTATGTATTTTATTATAATATATATATAAAAAAATTTTAACACCTCAAGATAGGAGGAGAACATGCTTTATTACCCAGCTACAAATACTCGCACAACTGAAACATTAAGAACAGTCGATTTTTACTTCCTAATCCTTTCTTTTACCGGATGGTTTCCACGTACAGTTCTCACTCCATATAATCTTGAGGTTTGAGCATGAATAGATAATGACTTGCCTACCCATGCAGATGTCATTATAATTATTTCCAAGTACTGGGTCATCGGAAGCGAGTTTCCAATTCTCATTACTGAAATGTTATTGCACTGCTCATTCTTGTGAAAGCTGTCATAAGTGAGTGACGCTGTACATGATAACAGTGGGAGATGTTCATGAAACAGGAGCAGGCTAGAAATGATCGCTTTTCTCCCCGTGGTGTACATGGTCTTTTTCTGATGCCTATATATTATTTATAGCATACCTTGTACAATATTGGGAGGAAAAATGGTTAGCAAAATTGCTCATTTTGATAAAAAAATGTTTTTTTATAACAAACATGTTATACTTGCCTGCTGTGTGCAATGATTTTGTCCAATCCTCCTCTTCTGGAGTCCTCCGCTGGCGCTCCTTGCTTCTCCTGCCTTCCAAGTACCTCCCACCAGCAAACTGCTTGCTAAGGGGGGATACTTGTGGACGCGCACACCATAGACACACCATGGACGTGAACACCATAGACGCACCATGGACGTGAACACCATAGACGCACCATGGACGTGAACACCATAGACGCACCATGGACGTGAACACCATAGACGCACCATGGACGTGAACACCATAGACGCACCATGGACGTGAACACCATAGACGCACCATGGACGTGAACACCATAGACGCACCATGGACGTGAACACCATAGACGCACCATGGACGTGAACACCATAGACGCACCATGGACGTGAACACCATAGACGCACCATGGACGTGAACACCATAGACGCACCATGGACGTGAACACCATAGACGCACCATGGACGTGAACACCATAGACGCACCATGGACGTGAACACCATAGACGCACCATGGACGTGAACACCATAGACGCACCATGGACGCGAACACCATAGACGCACCATGGACGTGAACACCATAGACGCACCATGGACGTGAACACCATAGACGCACCATGGACGTGAACACCATAGACGCACCATGGACGTGAACACCATAGACGCACCATGGACGCGAACACCATAGACGCACCATGGACGCGAACACCATAGACGCACCATGGACGCGAACACCATAGACGCACCATGGACGCGAACACCATAGACGCACCATGGACGCGAACACCATAGACGCACCATGGACGCGAACACCATAGACGCACCATGGACGCGAACACCATAGACGCACCATGGACGCGAACACCATAGACGCACCATGGACGCGAACACCATAGACGCACCATGGACGCGAACACCATAGACGCACCATGGACGCGAACACCATAGACGCACCATGGACGCGAACACCATAGACGCACCATGGACGCGAACACCATAGACGCAGGCTTTGACCTGCCCCCTACTCATGTGATTGACGGCACCAAGAGCCAATGGCTCCCACTTCTATTAATCTGCCCTGTGAGGAGGGAGAGAGTGGCTGCTCTTGCACAGCGCTGGATCGAGATTGGGCTCAGTAAAGTATTAATTGGGGGGGGGACACAGAACGTTTTATTTACCTTTAAACCTGTAGTAAATTCCTGACAGACAAAACAAAAAATAATATGGTCCTTGCAAGATAATGCATAATGTGCTAGTATCCATCTCGCAGTAGCACATTATGAAAGACTTGTCTTAAAAGGAGGGCCCTCCGACAGCCACGCTGTCACCGCTTTTATCTTCACGCTGTCTTCATTCTGGGTTTGCAGGCTTCTGCTGTTTGGCTGAGGCACGATGACGTCACTCTCACACATGCGCATGGGAGCCATGGCCGCAGCACAGCGCTCTCAAATGGATGACATGCCATTCATTGAGAGCGCAGTGCAACTAAAGTAAACATCTAACTGGTGAACGTTTGGGAGATACTAACTGTACCTACAGGTAAGTCTTATTATAGGCTTACCAGTAGGTATGACTTTAAAACTGGACTTTACTACCACTTTAATGCAGAGAATCAGGGGTCAGTGCAAACATTTATTTTGTATGTTTTTAAAATGTTCTAAAACCACTGTGACTCCACTGAGATTTGTCGTCTACGTTTTTGTTTTAAGTTTTTTTGTGTTTTAATTTTCCTGGCTGTTTTATTTTTTTATTTGGTCACTTTTTTCATTTTTGGTGTAATTTTCTTGTGTGAATAGGACATCTCCACTGAAGATGGAGAGCGACTGTATGCTCTGTGCCGGACCATGGTGGAGGAGGGACCCCTTGTGTTTACACCGCTTGTTGAAGAAGGCAAGAACAAGAAGTTCCAGGAGGAAGTACCGGTCTATGTACAGAAGTGGATGAAATTCAAAGAGCTTATGATCATCCTGCAAGCAAATCTGCAGGAGATCATTGATCGGTAGGTGCCAGGTCTCCTTTTTGAGAAAAAATAGTTAAACTTGGGCAATCAATATTTCATCTAATGCTGCTTCAAACATCTCCCTTTTTAACCATTTCAGCCCTGGGGGATTTGGCTGTCAAATGACCAGGCCACTTTTTGCGATTAAGCACTGTGTCGCTTTAACTGACAATTGCGCGGTCGTGCAAAGTGGCTCCAAAAACAAAATTGGCGTCCTTTTTCTCCCACAAATAGAGCTTTCTTTTGGTGGCATTTGATCACCTCCTGTGGCTTTTATTTCTTGTGCTATAAATAAAAATAGAGCAACAATTTTTGGGGGGCTATAATAAATATCCCCACACGTAGTTTTTATGGCATTTTTATTATAATTTTTTTTTTTTACTAGTTATGGCGGTGATCTGCATTTTTTTTTTTTTTTTTTTTTTTTTTTTATCGTGACTGCGACATTATGGCCGATACATTGGACACTTTTGATGCTATTTTGGGACCATTCATGTTTATACAGCGATCAGTGCTATAAAAATACACCGATTACTGTATACATGTGACTGGTAGGGAAGGGGTTAACCAGTAGGGGAAGGGGTTAAGTGTGTCCCTAGAGAGGGATTTTAACTGTGTGGGGGCGGGGCTTATTGTGACACGTCACTGGTCGCTACTCCCGATGAGAGGGAGCAGACGATCAGTGTTGTGTCACTAGGCAGAACAGGGAGATGCCTTGTTTACACTGGCATCCCTCCGTTCTGCGTTTCCGTGACCCGATCGCAGGACACCGGCAGACATCGAGTCATGGTCATGGAGACGGCGGCGGGCGCTAGGCGGCAGATTCAAAGCAACGTATATATACGTTCCCTGGCCGTGCCATTCTGCTGATCTATAAGTGCGTGAGGCAGTCGGCACGTGGTTAATATGTTCATTGGTGGGCACTATAAGTAATTCTGTACTGAGCTGTACGTTCAGGGGACAGATACTATTTAGAAAGTGTAGAAAAAAAATGATATATATTTGGTTTAGCCAAGCTAAATAGGTTTTAAAGTGTATCCTTTAAAACTATTATTTTGTAAGTTAAAAGTACCTTGGCAATGGCAAGCTCAATGTTTTTCTCAGGCCATCTGCCCTCGAAAGAAAAAAACATCAAGAAATAAGCTGTACCACCTGGCAAGAATCAGTCTGTCATATTACACCCAAGCTGGGAGTAACATTTTTTAGCATTTTGCACCTTTAACCACTGGGCGCTGACAATACGCAAATGTGCTGCCTGTTGGCAGGTGGACCTTGGCGCAGAGAGGCTGCATATTTTCGCACCAATTAGCCAACACATCTGTGCTGAGAGCGTGCTCCCGCCACAATTACCAGCGGCGAATGGAAAGCTTTCCAATCATGTGATCGCCAATCACTTCCCCCGCCTCCCGACATCTGAAACCTCTCGAGCTGGTAGGAGCCGGTGCAAAGGCGTTAAAGATCCCCCTTCAAACACCACCTTTCTGTAGTTTTGCATAGATCTGGGTAAAGATCCTTCATCTGTTTTTTTTTTTATTTTTATTGTGGTCTTTGAACTCTCTGGAGATTTCTTTTGTCGTGTGGGATTTTTTTTTTTTGCTGCCTGCGTGCATTAAGTGCAATAATACTCAGTTGTGTAGTCACTAGGATATAAAGTGAAGGGAAACATCACAGATCTCCTCATATACTCTGGAACACACTCCAGCAGTTTCTCCTACACCACACAGACATACTGTCACACCAATATTGCAAAACGCTTGTACCACCCCTAATAAACACAGCCAAAATATGTATTCCTTTTCATTGGGGAACAGCCCGGGTCCCGCCTACCTGGCTCAAACGAATTGGCAAAATTGCAGAGATGGAGGAATTAATTTCCTTAGCCTACCCAGCCAAATTCTCCCACACTTGTGCCTGCTGGACCCACTTCCACACCACAGATAGATATAAGCTACTGATGAACCAAACTCAATCTAACCCTTCACTCCAAGATACTTTAGACCAGGGGTGGCCAAACTTTTTTCAAAAAGGGCCAGATTTGATGAAGTGAACATGCGTAAGGGCAGACTATTTTACTGACATACTTTGAACCATTAAAATTTGATCTAAGTGTGTTTGCCCAAGCACTAATACACTGCCCAACAAGGATTCTCTTGTCTTTGTGGCTGCGTGTGGTGAAAAGATGAGCTCAGGCATATTATTTGGATATACCGTATTTATTGGCGTATAACACGCAGGAGGGAAGTTTCAGGAAAAAAATGTTAATAAAGAACTGTGAAGCAAAATAAGGGTCATTGCCCATCAATGCAGCCTTGCCATTGCCATGAATGCAGCCTTGCCATTGCCATGAATGCAGCCTTGCCATTGCCATGAATGCAGCCTGATCGATGCCCATCTGCAGCCTACAGATTACATACAGGAGAATCTCCTGTTTACACAGCAGCCTCTTTAATACAATGTCACGCCTCCTATGATAGACAGAGGAGTTGTCCAATGGCAGCCCAGGAGACAAGACTTCCTATTACAGATGCCGCAGAGTAAACAGGAGATTCTCCTGTATGTAATTTGACAGCACTCATTCCCCGTCCCTTCCTGTCCCCTCCGAGGCAGCACCGATAAATACAGTATATATACAAATTACCAGGGGGCCACACTAAACTGGAACGGGGGCCGCAATTGGCCCCCGGGCCGGACTTTGGACATGCCTGCTTTAGACTCATAATGACCCTCTCCATACAATCCACCTGATGCTTTTAGTTAAACATGAGACGTAGGTCCTCCCTCTCCTAAACAAGGAAGAATGAGAGAGGACCCCCTCTCGAAATATCCAAGTACAGGCTTTTGCTGTTCTATCTGTATTTCATTGATTTTTGGCGGAGACTGGGAGGTGATGTACAACCCCCCTCCCCCCACTCGTTTTCTATTCTTTTCGTCCTCTTTCTCACTTAAGGTTTACATCTTCACCAACCTTATGCATCCACTAAAGCTCTATCTCATGAAACATTGAAAATTGACCAGATCGGGTCATGTGCTAAATGGCCGAAAAACCAAACCTAATGACCATAATTGGTAGGCAAACTCTTAAACATCCGATCATATAAAAGATACACACCCAAACCAATCTAGCAATAGACAGAAGGCTTGTTTTTATAGCTAGCAAGGGACGTTAACGGATCCAACACAACCAGACACTATTTCTTAATTATTACTTGTTTTGTCGACTTTTTGACTTGGTTAGATACTCGCGTTTGTTCTGACCACAAGTGTTTTACCATCGATTGTAACTATCAACATGTTTTACCAACTCTCTGTTCAACAATGTTGTAAACCTACACTCCTTTTTTTTTTTTACTAATAAAATATTGTGAAAAAAATAAAGTGAAGGGAAATCTGCCCCCTGAAAAAGAACCTCAAAATAAACCTGACAAGGCTGTAACCTGTCTCCATACTATCAGAAAATGTTTTTGGCGTTGGGTTTTGCAGGCAGACAGAATTAGAAAACACCTTTGCTCTTTCTGCACTGCTAACTAATTGTATACCTGCAGTTCTTTGCTAGTAATGCTTTGCTCTGCAGGATAGCTTGAACTCACTTTGTGCTTTTTCTTTCCCAATCTTCAGGTGGGCAGATGGAAAAGGACCCCTTGCTACAGAGTTCTCCAGCAATGAAGTAAAGAGTCTGATCAGAGCTCTCTTCCAGAACACAGAAAGACGAGCAGCAGCTTTAGCCAGAATTAAATAATTTGTATCCCCTGTATTCTACCTGTAATATTATGTACATATCTCATTGTGAGGAGGTTATTAAATACATTCTTAAGAAAGCTTCTGTTCTCTTGTGGTGCAATTCGATTCATGTGTTTGTTTTATTTTTTTATAAGTTAATCTTCTTTTTATGTTTTTATTTATTTTTTGTATAAGAAAAAGTTTCTGTTCTTCCCCTGCATCAACTACCAAACAGACCAGATCTGTTGCTTCAGGGTCCAGTCTGTTATTCCAGTCCAGAATTCTTTCAGTTGACGGCTTGGTTCTGGAGTGGGTACCATGTGACCAGCTGTGTCCAATTACAATGGCCCAGATTCAAGAAGCACTTGCGCCCGCGCAACCATAGGTTACGCAGCGCAAGTGCTTACTTGCTCCGATGTAACGAGTGCTCCTGATTCAGGAACCTTGTTACACCGACTGCAGGCTAAAATCTGCGCGGCATAAGGCTCTTATGCCTCGCAGATTTTAGGCTGCATTCTTGCGGGGGCCGCTAGGGGGGCGCTCCCATTGTGTATCAGCGTGTAGTATGCAAATTGCATACCACCACTGATTCACAAGCTTGCGCGGGCCCCGCGCAAGCCAGGTACGGAGTTTCCGTACGGCTACTTTTAGCGCAAGGCTGCCCCTTCTAATAGTAGGGGCAGCCAATGCTAAAGTATAGCCATCCTTCCCGCGCCGTGAAATTTGAATTTCACGGCGTTTGCGTAAGTGAAACGTGAATGGCGCTGGACGCCATTCACGTTCACTTGGAAGCAAATGACGTCCTTGCGACGTCATTTGCCGCAATGCACGTCGGGAAAGTTTCCCGACGGAGCATGCGCTGTACGCTCGGCGCGGGAGCGCGCCTAATTTAAATGATTCCCGCCCCCGGCGGGATCATTTAACTTGCGCGCGCTTACGCCTCGCAATTCACGGAGCTACTGCTCCTTGAATCGGGGGCGCAGGGCAAAATCGTTGCCCTGCTCCCCCGCAAATATCGTGCAATTCTACTTGAATCTGGGCCAGTGTAAACAGGATTTGCTGGTTTTCGACAATTCTCTCTTCATGCTGACGGCTCTTGAAGAGAGGAGAGCTGATCCACACAGGGGACATCTAAACTGATAATCAGGACCCCAACCGTGCCTATTGGTGCAGCCTCCTCAGCGCACCTTGATGAAGGAGAAAAATTACTGATTTACAACATTTTATAACAAACTAAGAAAACATATTTTTATTTTTCAAAATTTTTGGTCAACAAAAAATAAAAAACCCAGTGGCGATTAAATACAACCAAATGAAAGCTCTATCCGTCTCAAAGTAGTACAAATTTAATTTGGGTACAGTGTTGCACCGAATGCTGAAAATTGGCCTGGGCAGGAAGGAGGTGAAAGTGCCCAGTAGGCAAGTGGTTAAACCATTTTCTCCATCCACATGTTAACCTTCATTTCTCAGTATACTCTTAACAGATGTTGCACATTGCGAAGAATGCATGTTGGCATGAGAATCTCTTGTAATCGGTATAGCTTGCTCTGCATGGTTAGTTAATGGCCAAAGAATTTGAGACGATCTTCATTTTTTTTTTTTTTTCATATTCAAGAATTAGAGTACCCCACTGTAAACCATGTAGATTCAGATCACCAGATCTAAATGGGAGCGGCCAGTCCATTAAGGTTGCAGGGCCCCGCCCCTGTAGTTGGCATGCAGGGATGCATACAGGGCACCGGAGTCGTAGGTTTCGGAGTTTGAGTTGTTCCCCCCCCCCCCCCCCCCCCCCCCCCCCCCCCCCCCCCCCCCCCCCCCCCCAAGCCACAACATTAGAGTTTGAGGCTCTATTTGGCTTGAAAAAAGTTGGGCTTGGGGCGCAGAGCACTGTGCCCCGAACCCACCCACTTGTGACACTAGCGAATCAATATTTGCTATTGTCTTCCGGCTTCTCCTGGGCAATCAGGTTGGCTGGGAGGAGAAGCCGTAGAGGGGCTGAGTGCAGGGGAACTGTCACTGTGGAGGGTCTGAGTGCGGGGTGACCTTCACCGCAGAGGGGCGGAGTGTGGACTTGGGGGGGCTTTTCTTGGCACCAACCACCGCTGGCTCTAATTATTAGGGTAGTAGAGAGTAGAATGGAGTGTTTATTTTTGATTTCCACTTGCTTCATCCCTGAAAGGACAAATGGCTTCTCATCTTGAAGAATGGGACAAACTGTCACTGCACAACATTCAGGACTTGTATGACGGCATTCCAAGAAGGCAAAGTTGGGCCCTAATTCCTATTGGACGTGTAGTTTTAGTGCTCTTTCACTGTACACAAAGCCAAAGTTTTTTTTTTTTCCCTTTGCCTAGAGTTCTTTAAGATTCTGCACAAAGTGGAGGATAAAAGTTGAAACCTGTTTTTAATCCTCAGTTTTCTCATTCCTTAATACTTTATAGCTGTAGTTTAATGGGGGATTACAATACCTTCCAGAGCATGCAGTCCAGAAACTGCTTTTTGAACACTTGGATAGTTTGCTTGTCCAATAAAAGCAGAGCGATTATGATGCTCATGATTGCACAAACTTTTATAAGAGGTTTTTATTGCTTCATTCAATTATTCAGTTATCACTTCGGATAGCTGCGGGTCTGCTGAAAACGACAATTACTTTGACCATAATCCTATTTCGCACAGATAAAGCAGAAGAGTTCCCTGAAGTTTTTGAAGGTACATGATTCCTAAAACCTGATTTATTATATGTATTTGTCAGTTACTGAGTATTTTGACTGCTACCATAATGTTTGCTTGGCTGAGATGAAGGCGACGTATCCTCCATCTTTTGCCCAGGCTTCGTGAAAAATTAGCGTGCTATCTACATGGACAGTTTTAATATTGCCAATAAAATAGCGTTGTGTGCACCATATAATTTTGTGCAATTGCTGTCAATTTAATGCACAATTGATCTATAAATTATTGCTAATGCAGGGAATAAAATAAAAACTGACACAAAAAAAGTTTTTATATGAGGTGAGTTTAAATTAATGCAGGTAAAGGTTAACTTGTGATTCTTGTGCAAAGTAGACCTGAAATCAAAATGCAAACTACTTAACTTTAGTATTTTTCTGCCATGATCTTCCAGTACAGAAACAATTGCGGATATTAACAGTTGTGTGTATGCGGCATTAGTCTTAGGACTAAAATGGCGTTTTAGTCCCATTTTAGTCTTCTGCAATTGTTTTAGTTGTATTTAGTTGACTAAATCTCCAGGACATTTTAGTCAACAAACTCATTTTAGTCATCTAAAATCTAATGGGTGTAGTTGAATTTTAATGCAGTGTTTAAGCATTTCTCTACAATTTCCAAACTCATATACTGCTGGAGTGAAAGATTTAACGTGTTATTATTTATAGTATTGAGGTATGAACATGCACTACAGACTAGTGTTAATTATGACATCAACTTTTTCAATTTAGTTTTAGTCTGTCTTTTGACTAAAATGCCATTTTAGTCATCTCAATTTTTAGTTTTAGTCATAGTTTAGTCGACTAAAATGGTATTAAGTTAGTTGACTAAAATGTTTTAGTCGGTTTTTGTCGACAAAGCTGAATAGTTTTGAAATTCCCTTTTAGGAACTAATAGCTAGATTCAGAGAGAGTTAGGCCGGCGTATCAGTAGATACGCCGACCTAACTCGGAATCTGCGTCGTCCTAAGTTTAAGTGTATTCTCAAACTGAGATACACTTAAACCTAGCTAAGATACGACAGCCTGCGCCGTCGTATCTTAGGGTGCAATATTTAGGCTGGCCGCTAGGTGGCGCTTCCGTTGAGTTCGGCGTAGAATATGTAAATATAAAGTTGCGGCGGCGTCTGTGAATCTAGCTATAAGACTTTAAGGTCTTTCATAGTGTGGTTCGGTTGTGAGAAATAATGTCCCACAGGTGTGCACAAACTATTTTCCTTATTAGAGATTGCATGCCGGTTCGCCCAGCGTTCGTTTCGCGGCAAACTTTTGCGTGTTCGCGGTCCGCCAAATCGGCGGACATCTGGCGATTTTCGCGGTGGTCCGCAATGTTACATGGGTAAGAACTTTGACCTATGACACATCCATCAGGTGGTGCAGGACAGCCAATTGAGACATTTCAGCACATGGACATACCCCCTACCTTATAAATAGACCTGATCTGGCGGCCATCTTACATTCTGCTTTTTGTCAGCGTAGGGAGAGGGTGCTGTTTAGAGCAGGGACAGGCTGTGTTCATTCAAATAGCTATCTAAAAGGTCCACAAAGTCCTTTCAAGCACTGGTATAGGTGTGCTACTTGCTCTGCAGTATATAGGTGTCTAATACATTCATATACTTTTTGTCAGTGTAGGGAGAGGTTGGCGTTTCCAGCAGGGACACGTGGTCTAGCAAACACGGCCAGGGAAGGTATATAACTTTCACTGCCCACTGGGTGAACCTTCTGACGGCCATCAAGCATGTAACCCGTGGCACCCATGTAGATTTGGTTTTACCGCCACGGATTACATGCAGGCCTGCCTCTTCTCCTCCTCCTACCTCATCCTCCCTCTCCTCCTTGGCTGACTCCTCATTTTCCGATGCTACCGTCTCTTCTGCTACGCCGCCCAAGATCCCCAGAACCTATTCGACATGCCAGGTGAGACGTTGCCATGCTGTGCTGCGTCTGTTGTGCCTGGAAGACAAGAGCCACACTGGTCCTGCACTCCTTTCAGCTTTGCGTTCACAGGCAGATCAGTGGCTAACACCGCTCAATTTGACAGTTGGTAAAGTGGTGTGCGACAACGCTGCCAATCTGCTGAGCGCGTTGAAACAGAGCAAAATTACACACGTGCCATGCATGGCACACGTCCTGAACTTGGTCGTGCAGTGATTCGTTGCCAAATACCCTGGGCTCCAGGACGTCTTGCGGCAGGCCTGGAAAATCTCGACCCATTTCAGAAGATCTTTCACGGCCATGGCTCGCCTTGCTGACATTCAGCGGCGACACAACCTGCCCGTCAGACGTCTTATTTGTGACTGCTCGACGCGATGGAACTCAACATTGTATATGCTTGATAGGCTGCTCCAGCAGAAACCTGCAGTTAACGACTACCTGTACGAACTCTGCGGCAGGACAGGTTCTGGGGAGGTTGGTTTTTTTGCACCGCACCAGTGGCTGCTCATGCGCGACTCATGCAGACGTCTGCGGCCATTTAATGAGATCACCAAACTCGTCAGTCGCAGCCAGGACGCCATCAGTGACAATGTATCTTACGCCTTCTTTCTGGAGCGTGCATTGTGTTGTGTCATTGATCAAGCCGTCGAGAAGCAGGAGCTGGAAGATGAGGAAGTCGCAATTCTGGATGAATTCCCAGGGGGGCTACTCCACCTGAGGCAAGTCAACAACGGAAGTCTGAAGAGGAGTCAGAGGAGGATGGTTCCGGGGCGGAGGAGGAGGAGAAAGAAGAGCATGCTTTAAACCTTTCTGGGATCCCTGATGTTGTCCGTTGATGGGGGGAGGAGAATAAGGATGACATTATCCTGGATGATGAGCAGGAGCCAGGCCAGTACAGCGCTTCCAGTTTAGTGCAAATGGGGGCCTTCATACTCCAGTGTTTTAAGAGGGACCCCCGTATGAAAAGCATAAAGGACAAGGACCAGTACTGGGTGGCAACATACTTAGACCCCCGGTACAAACAAAACATGGTGGAAATGTTACCACCATCACAGAGGGCTATCAGAATGCAGCACTTCCAGGACTTTCTTCGAGAAATGCTGCATTCTGCTTTTGCGTCCGCTGGCAGAGGAATTTCCACTCACAGAGAAACAGTTTCGGGTACCAATCCAACAGCGCCTGCAAGAAGAGGGCGGTTTGAAGATGTCTTGGTCACTAATGATATGAGGTCATTCTTTCAGCCGACCCATCGACAGCTGTCCTCCGGATCCAGCATCAGGGAACGCCTAGACCGACAGGTGTCCGACTACATCGGGTTAACGACCAATGTGGACGCACTGAGAAGTGATGAACCCCTGGACTACTGGGTGGGCAGGCTTGACCTCTGGCCAGAGCTTGCACAATTTGCAATGGAACTGTTGGCTTGCCCCTCATCCAGTGTCCTGTCCGAAAGGCACACTCGCCTAGCTCACAACAGTGTTGACTACCTCACATTTATAAAAATGAATGAAGCATTGATCTCGGAGGAATTCAACACGTGACCAGTAGACAGGGCCGGCCTTAGGTGTTCAGGCGCCCTGTGCGAGCTAATTCTGTGGCGCCACCCCCCCCCCATCTTCACCCCTCGCCCCCAAGACATTGTGTTGCCTGGTACCAAGAGTGAAATGCTGCCCCCCCCAAAAAAAATCACGCCCACCAAAATGCCCCAACATCCAGACAGAGGCTGCGGATACGATAGTGGCCCCTTACAGTGGCCTTCTACTCTGTCCACCATCAGGGCAGCTCTGACCTGTTGAGAGGTGAAAGGGGAACAGGAGGAGGACACAGCATGCTGATGATGTGGAGGAGAAGTTATATGATGGTGGACTGTGGACAGAGCACATCAGTCTCTGTCCCTCCCCTGCATGCCATGGCCGCTTCACCCTCCAGGCTCCCAGTCCCAGCGCAGTCCTCCTCTCACTTCATACCCCCCCCGTTTTACTCCCTTCCTCCTCCTCCTCACCCCTGCTTGGCAGAGTCCTCCTATGGCGAGTGCACTACACAAGACACTGTCCCGATTGTCTATTCAAAAATGGCGCCGGACGGATCCATTACGTTACTGCGCATGCGCTGCCCGGCCGAGCGCATACAAGCTTTCCTGAAACAAAGCCGGCTTCGAAACGGCGCATGCGCAGTTGCATGATCGGCTCGCGGCCATCTTTTTACGGAATTTCACGGACGGTTGGCAACACTGGCTGCACTTTGCCGGTTCAGTGGAGCGGACGGAACGGGATGGCGGGTGGCAATTTGCATGTGAGTAACTGACTGCGACTCACATTCTGCGAGCTGTGATGGCCGCACGGCGCCCCTGTTGCCCATGGCGCCCTGTGTGGCTGCACAGCTCGCACACCCCAAAGGCCGGCCCTGCCAGTAGACCATGTTTCATTCAAATTCAGGTGAAAGCCTGTGGGCTAATTTTTTGGGCCTGTACTGGCCGACACTTTTTTCTGTATCCGGTGAATTCCTAATGTACCACCAGCCACAGAATACAAGGTTGTTTGCTGTCAGGTAAACACCTGTGGGATCATTTTTGGGGCCTGTAATGACCGACACTTACTTCTGTATCCAGTGAATAGCTTAATGTACCTCCAGCCACAGAATACAAAGTTGTTTGCTGCAGGTGATCGCCTGTCGGCTAATTTTTGGGGCTTGTAACGGCCGGCACTTACTTATGTATCCAGTTTTTCACTTAATACTTCTGGTAGGTCAGTGTCAATGTTGTGGGACTATTTGTGCACATCTAGTAAGTATTTTGTGGCTACAAATATGACCTGTATGTTTTTAATATTCGCCTGCCATTAAAGTCAATGGGGCCCGCCGCGAACTTGCATATCTGTGCAAGTTCATCCTTGTTTGTAATTTCTGTCCTGTTTCGCCAACATAAGATACTTTGCTACATTTGTTGCATTGGATGAGGTACACAACATTACTAGAGGTACAGCTGTATGTCCCGTGATATTGAAGGTCCTTTTTGAGTGTTCGACCATTTTTGATGTCTCACACTCAAAAGGGACCTTCTTCATACCTGTGGGACATCATTTTTCACAACCGGACCACACTATGGAAGCGCTTAAAGGGGTTGTAAAGACAAAAATATTTTCCTCTTAAATTAAAGTCTGACAGTAGCTGATAAAGTAAAAAGTAATGTTTTGCATTATAACTAGTTTGATACCTGTTGAAATCGAGCCGTTTTATTCACCTCCGTCACTCCTGAATCATTATTCTCACTGACTTCCTGGTTTGCGGTGCGCATTCATTCTTGCTACACCACGGCCTAATAGGAACTACAGTTCCCATTAGGCTTAGCCTCCATGCCTGTGAGGGATAAGAGAGCATCTTCACGCAGGGCTGTAGTCATAGGGAGGGGGTGAGCACATTCTGCTTTCCACCATGCAAAACGGCTCAGATGCTGGTGAAAAGCAAGAAGAGGAGAGACAGGAAATGGCATTTTCAAACCTGGATTACTGTATTTTGGAGGTCAAAAGGAAAAACAAGGTAAGTGATATTTAAATGCTCTAGCTTACAGCAATCAATTGATCTAATAAAAAACGAACCTTTAGTGTTCCTTTAATGTCTTAGTTCTTAAAGGGAATTTCAAAACTATGCAAGAAAGGAAAACTTTTGAACTAAGAATGATGGTTCTATTTGCAAAAGATAATGGCCTAAATGTAGACCTGGGTTTTCTAAATTGCCATCCAACTGTTTTTTGTTCCCCTCCGTGGCCCACCCTGAGGTAATCCTGGATTACTTGCTTTTCTTCTCTGATTTGCTGTTCTGGGAGATAATTGGAGAAAATCCCAGTTAGGTCTTGTACACACGGTCGGACCAAACCGATGTGACTGGTCCGTCGGACCATTTTCATCGGTTCACCTCTGAAGTGGCCGTACGGCCTGATATGTGTACACACCGTCAGTCCAAAATCCGATCGGGTCAGAATGCGGTGACGTCAAACACACAACGTGCTGAATAAAACGAAGTTCATTGCTTCCAAGCATGCGTCGACTTGATTCTGAGCATGCGCGGGTTTTGAACCGATGCTTTTCTGTACTAACCATCGGTTTGGTCCGATCGGGCAGCGGTCCATCGGTTCGGTTTTGAAGCATGTTTTAAAATTTTGGACCGAAGGAAAACAGACCGATGGCCTATACACACGGTCGGTTTGGTCTGATGAAACTGAACTTCAGTTCATTCTCATCGGTTCGGTCGGACCTTGTGTACGGGGCCTAAGACTTGCCAATTAGTGTGTGTATTTTACAATAGGCGAACAGGAAAAAGTCAGTACACTGGAACAAACTGTTCAGTCATGTTTTTTAACCCCACAATACCAGAATGCAAAAATTAGTTCACCTTGAGGTGTCTACTTCCCCCCAAAAATTGGGGTGTTTATATGGTCTTGGAACTTTTGATAAGTTTTATAACAGGAAGTAAGGGAACGAGTTTTCAGAATAAATAAAACATTTTTTTTTGTTTTTTTTAAATACCATGAAAAGGAAAGAACCTCAAAAATATCAGGGTAGTAGTGTCGCATGACCCAATAATTGTCAGTCAAACTATCATAGCACTAAAAATTACCCAGTAATAAAGATATATACAGGCTAGTACTCAAGTGGTTAAAGTGACAAAATATTGGTAAACATAAAAAATTTAAAGACTTGATCCTTTTCAGGTGGAACTTTTTTTTGCCTTAATATGAGCCACGGCCGTCCACAGAAATGCAGCTGCTGAGTGCCAATCACTTGTATGGCAGGCTGTTTGCTCCATCTGCTCTATCTCTCCAGACTTGGCAAAGCTCCCTGCTTTTAATGCCCAACATTTTCTATTTCTCTCACCACTTGTATGCTTGAGGCCAAAAGCAGCTAGAGAGATCAGGAATGGCCTATTTTAAAGTTATTTTACTGTTCAGAATATATAAAGAAAAAGTGTATATACTGAATGATACAAATGTTTTAGCAGGTGTACAAAAGCCAAACAGTTGCTAATGATCATCCATTTCATATGTAGGTTGAAACACAGTCATTAAAGGGGTTGTAAACCTATGTGTTACATCCTATGCAATAAGGTGAAAAATCACCTTGCCGTGTCCGGCCCCCCCCAGCCTCCCCGTTTTTCTTACCAGAGCGCCGTAGGCGCTATCCCGCGTTGCTCTCTCCACGGGTTCTCGGCTCTTCATTGGATAGATTGATAGCAGCACAGGGTTAGGCTTTTTATGGGCATTTTTTGCAGCTTTTTTTTTTTTTGCAGAAGTGTGTTACAAGTGTTTTACAGCTTCAGGTGTTTTTGTTTAGCCAATTTAAGACACTAGGGGGAGGAGAGGGAGATGAAATTAGGTGTGGAGAGATGCTATTTGAGTGCTTTTACGGGCAATTTATAAGCGTTTTACAAGTCAGGTGTTTCTATTGAGGTCTATGGGGTCAAAAACGCTTGTAATCTGCCAAAAAAGAAGCTCATGTACTTTTTTGAGCTTCAGGCTACAAAACGCTCATATGTGAACAGGTATCATTGAAATGAATGGGATTTTGCTTGTTGGGCGCTTTGGAACTTTTGAGATGAGCGTTTTACGAGCTGAAAATGTTTAGGTGTGAATGTGGCCTAAAGAACAAGGAGTGATAGTTTGGCCCCCACAGAGCCCTGATCTCAACATTATGGAGTCTGTCTGAGATTACACGAAGAGACAGAAGGATTTGTGGCAGCAGCCTACATCCACAGAAGATCTGTGGTTAGTTCCACAAGATATTTGGAGCAACCTACCTGCCGAGTTCCTTCAAAAACTGTGTGCAAGCGCAACTAGAAAATGGATGCTGTTTAAAGGCAAAGAGGCAAACAGTAGTCACACCAATTATTGATTTGATTTGTATTTCTCTTCTGTTCATTTACTTTCCATTTTATTTATTGATAAAAATAAACTATTAACACTTTTATTTCTGAAAGCATTCCTAATTTACATCACTAAAACTTTTGAACAGTAGTGTATTTTAAAGCGGAGTTCCGGCCGAAATATGACTTTTAAGATAAAAATGCCCCTAGAATACTCATGCCCACGCCCGGATTTACTCCCTTTGCCGCCCCAAGGCCAGGTCCTTCAATGCCGCCCCCCCCCCCCCCACACACACACACCATAACATAGGGGGCTTCTGAGCCACCCCCATGTGATAGAAATGAGGTAAAAAAAATATTACATTAAAAATCCTCCCCCCCCACCCCACCAAATACATCTTCGGCTATTTTCAGGGGGCTCTGTTGAGGTTCGTACTGCGCAAGGTCCTTATCTGCCAGGGAACTTTTTCGGCGCGCCCATCTCCAGTGTGGGCATCTGAAGCCACAGTGTCCTTCTTCCTGGATTCTGTGCATGCTGGCTACCCAGCATGCAATGGGTGCTTGGGATGTATGTCGACATCAAATCAAACAGGATCTGCACGCAGTATTAGTGCCATAGGAGGAGGAGTGAGAAGAGTTAGCGGATTAATCAAACAGAGCACCAAGAATGCAAGTTGCCCTGTCTGTGAAAGTCCAGATTGCAGGGCCGATCCTAGGGTCACATGCGCCTGGGTGCAGAAATGTTTCTAGCGCCCCCACATGGGCATTGTCATTTTACTAACTCCTCCCCTTTACATCTCATTATACATCACATCTGTAGATGGACTAGGCGCAGGAATGGACGGGGACTGTGTATCCTATGCAATCTATCATGCCATAAAAAACATCTAGAGCAGGGGCAGCCCAGAGCACGTGTAAAGGGATGCTGGGGTTGCCATCCCCCAGCACACAGCACACTGAACACTGTGACTCATCTCTCTCCGTGCAGCCTGAGATAGAGATTGGAGTGGGAGGCATTCCAACTGGAGTTGGTGGAGACCAAGACCGGGATCCAAGACTCCCAGTGTTAGGAATACATTCCTGCACATCAGCACTCAGCAGCCACTGAAAACTAGAACCCTTGTGTCAGAAGGAGGAGCGGCCCCTCCCCCAAACACTGCCAGGCTGGATGGGCTGCCCTATGCTCACACATCAGTTCTGGACGGACACATACCTATGCTCAGAACACTAGCTCTGGACGGACACAAACAAAGAGAGAAGGAGGGAGGGGAGAAATCTGGCACTTTGGCGCCCCCAACTCTGCAGGCGCCTGGGTGCAATGCACCCTGTGCACCCTGCCTAGGATCGGCCCTGCCAGATTGGATGACTGCTTAGTGCCTGCATGGTTTGGTGTCAATGTGCACCTGGAAGTGACGTCACATATCACTTCTGGCTCAGCAGCAAGAAGGGGAGGAGAACAGACTTTAGTCCACCCTTCTCCCTTCCCTCTACCCGGCAGCACCCACAGATGGGCAATTGGAGCCCAGGATACATAGCGGGGGGCGTGTGCAGCATTCGGGTGGAAGCCCAGGTGCCAGGACAAAATTTCTTGTCGCCATTGCGACAAGAAAAAGCTGCAATAATGTTGCAGTTTTGCCAAAGGTGTTTCATTGGTGGGGTAAGTTTTGGATTTAAAACGTACAAATTACCAGCAATCCAGTATTTTTTTTAACCACTTGCTCATCTCTAGATTTCTCAAATCCACTTTAAAACATTCTGTTATTCTGAGTTTTGGCCACCAGGTGGAACTGTTTGCCTATTTTTCCCTCCTGAGCTGAATTTTGTACAGATCCGATTGACAAGGGTAAGCGTACTTGGACTGTTCAGTTTACTGTGCTAGAAATGAACACTTCTTTACAAGATATGTTGTTTAATGAGTGAATGCACAAGACACTAGTGTGAATTAAATCTGAGGAAATGGAGTGAAATTATGTTTCCCTGTTGCCATTGATCTGCAGGACACGGGATAGCACTTGGGATACACAAGGTCATTGGCCTATCAGGGCCATCTTCAAAGCAACAAGGAATATGCAAGTAAAAAACTCAATATATGCATGCAGCTTGTACTTTCTAGAGTTTAACCACTTGCTTACTGGGCACAAATACCCCCTTCCTGCCCAGGCAAAATTTCAGCTTCCGGCACTGCGTCGCTTTAACTGACAATTGCACGGTCGTGCGAAGTGGCTCGCAAACAAAATTGACTTTTTCCCGCACAAATAGAGCTTTCTTTTGGTGGTATTTGATCACCTCTGCGATTTATTTATTTTGTGCTATAAACAAAAAAAGAGCAACAGTTTTTTTTTTCAAAACACAATGGGGTAGATTCAGGTACTGCTGCGCACTTCTTACGGAGGCGCAGCGTTACGTTTTTACGCTATGCCTCCGTAAATTACTTGCGCTACGCTTGATTCAGGAAGCAGTAGCTCCGTAATTTGCGTGTGCGCTCCGTAAAAATGTCCGGCGTAAGCGCGCGTAATTTAAATGATCCCGTAGGGGGTGTGGATCATTTAAATTAGGCGCGTTCCCACGCCGAACGTAGTGCGCATGCTCCGTCAGGAAACTTTCCCGACGTGGATTGCGGCAAATGACGTCGCAAGGACGTCATTTGCTTTAACATGAACGTAAATGGCGTCCAGCGCCATTCACGATTCACTTACGCAAACGACGTAATTTTCAAACATCGCGACGCGGGAACAACGGGTATACTTAGCATTGGCTGCCCCTGCTAATAGCAGGAGCAGCCTTACGCGGAACCCGACGAACGTAAACGACGTAAAATGCGTACGCAGGGCGCGCGTAGGGTTGTGAATCGGCGTAAGTATGCAATTTGCATACTCTACGCTGACCACTACGGGAACGCCACCTAGCGGCCATCGTAAGAATGAAGCCTACGATACGACGACATAAGAGCATTATGCCAGTCATATCTTAGGCTGCAGTCGGCGTAACGAGCTTTCTGAATACAGAAAAGTGGTTACGCCGGCGCAACTAAGCAATTGCGCTGCGTAACTATGGATACGCAGACGCAATTGCTTACTGAATCCACACAACTGTTTTACTTTTTGCTATAATAAATATCCCAATTTAAAAAAACGTTTTTTTTTTCTCAGTTTTTAATAATAAGCGTATAGTGATTGGTTTGTGCAAAAGTTATAGCGCATACAAAATAGGGGACATGCTTATGATTTTTTATTATTATTTATTTTTCACTAGTAATGGTGGCGATCTGCGATTTTTATTGGGACTGCGACATTATGGCGGACACATCGGACACTTTTGACACATTTTTGGGACCATTCACATTTATACAGCGATCAGTGCTATAAACATGCACTGATTACTGTATAAATGTGATTGGCAGGGAAGGGGTTAACACTAGGGGGCGAGGAAGGGGTTAAATGTGTACCCTGGGAGTGATTCTTACTGTGGGGGAAGGGGACTGACTGGGGGAGGTGACCGATCTGTGTCCCTATGTACAAGGGACACAGCATCGGTCTCCTCTCCCTGACAGGATGTGGATATCTGTGTTTACACACAGAGATCCACGGTCCTGCTCAGTTACTGGGCAATCGCGGGTGCCCAGAGGTCATCGCGGCCGCCGGGCACGCGCATCGTGTTCCCAGTAATGTGATAGGTGCGCGCGCACGACCCCTAGTGGCTGTGAAAGACGAGGACATCAAATGACGTCCTGTCAGAACAATAGATCTATTGTGCCGCCGTCAATTAACGGCGGCCGGTAGTATAGTGGTTAACCTCTTTACCACCGCGCTATAGACAAAAGACGTCTACAGTGCGGTGGAGTTTTTCTGGGAGGACGTCCCTGGGACGTCCTCTCAGAATCCTTCACTCGCGCGCCCCCTGGTGCGCGCTCCCGGAATCATCTGTGAGCGCCGGGTCTAGAAGACCCGGCGCATCACAGATCGCGGTAAATCGCTTTGGCATCTTGACTAAGGGAAACTGGCAGGGAAGCTTTGCGGTTTCGCACTGTGCATGCACGAGCTGCACTGCGCTTTGTGAATGGTCCCGCAGACCTCCGGGACCTGTCATGTGTCCCAGAAGGCTGCGGAAAAAAGGGGGGAAACAAACTTCTGCTTGGATCGCCGTAGCAATCTGACCGAAAGTGGGAACGGGTACTTGTCGAAACCAGGTACCCACTCTACCCTCCTGGCAAAAAAGTGCAAAATGGGGCAGTGGAGGAGGGGGGATGTAAATAAGCAGAACGTCCCCTTTTTGGTGAAGTTTTGCTTTATGATGCCTCTAATTTTCGTACGACCCTTATGACCATATATGAATGACCTGTTCTTTGGTACTTTTGGATGTCAATGTTTTTTTTGTCTCAAACGTGTATGATGACTACTTTTGAACTTCAAATCTTAGGACTAAAATGGCATTTTAGTTTTAGTCCCATTTTAGTCTTCTGCAATTGTTTTAGTTTGATGCCGCGTACCCACTACTAACGATCGTTTTTTTTTTTTTGGTTAGGTATCCATCGGTTAAATTTAAAACAAGATTGCTTTTTTTTAACCTATGGATAAATAACCGATGGGGCCCACACACGATCGGTTTGGTCCGATGAAAACGGTCCATCAGACCATTCTCATCGGTTTGACCGATCGTGTGTGGGCATCCATACGAATAGCAGTCCTGAGATGCCTTTACCAAGCTAGGAAAGGAATTACTTGGAAGTTGGGTAAAGCTCTAGCCACCCTCTGTAATGGACTGGTTGAGAATGCTCAATAATACAATAATAAGGGAAGGGGATGTAAAACCAAACTTCAGAAGATATGGAAAGTATGGGTTGACACCTCAGATCTGGTACCTGAGAACATATAGAAAGTTTGGCCCGGATTCACAAAGCACTTGCGCCGACGTATCTCCAGATGCGCCGCGTAAGTGCAAATATGCGCCGTCGTATCTGTGCGCCGGACCCACATACTAAGATACGCCTAAAAACAGGCTTCATCCCACCGACGTAACTTGCCTACGCCGGCATAGAGTGGACGCATATTTACGATGGACGCATGTGGCGCTCCCATTGATTTTCCATTCAAATATGCAAATGAGGGAGATACGGCGATTCACGAACGTACGTGCGCCCGACGCAAGTGCGCGTAAGTTATACGTACGTCATAAAGTTATGCCCCATAAAGGAGGTGTAACTCAGCATCATCCATGCAAAGGGCTGCACCAGGGAACACAAGCCCGCGTATTTTACGTAGTTTACGTTGGACGTGAATATGGCTGAGCGTAGGTTACGTTCACGCCATAGACAGTGATCCGACCTATCTTAGGGAGTAGTTCCGACGTGAATCTTAGCATGCGCACTGGGATGCGTCCTCAGGACGGCGCATGCGCCGTTCGTTATACGTATCTGTCTGGCGCTCGGCCCATCATTTGCATGGGGTCAGGCCTCATTTGCATGGCTCACGCCCACTTCCACCTACGCCGGCTTACGCCTAGGAAACCCAGCGCAGTTTTGGGAGCACTGGCTTTGTGAATTCAGTGCTTGCCTCTCTGCGCTGCGTCGGCGTAGCGCACAGGAGATACACTACGGCGGCATAAATGTGCGCCGCTGTCTGTGAATCCGGGCCTTTGTGACTATATCATACCAATCATAACAGAGAAATAGGGAGGGGGATCAGAAGTCGGAAGGGGAGGGGGGACGCAATTTAGATGTATGCATTTATGGAAATCGATTAATTGTTGTTTTGTATGGAAATTTTGCATATGGAAAAAGTTAAATAAAAATAAATTGACTAAAACATTTTTTTTTCTATTTACCATATATACTCGAGTATAAGCCGAGTTTTTCAGCACATTTTTGTGTGCTGAAAATGCCCCCCTCGGCTTATACTCGAGTCACCTTTTTGCGCCTGATCTCCCGGACTTTGGGGATCCGGTACTGGCCGGCCGTAGGTCCCCTGGATCCCAAACTTGCCACACATGTACCCCCACTTTTCCTCTACAAGTGTGCAAAGTTTTTTGGCCGGGGAGCACCGATTTTTTTAAAGCTAGGCACCCCTTCCATAGACTCCAATGTTAAACGTCAATCTAGTCATGGACACAGTGAGGCATGGACACAGTGAGGCATGGACACAGTGAGGCATGGGCACAGTGAGGCACAGTGACGCATGCAGATGGACACCCTAGGCTTATACTAGAGTCAATACGTTTTCCCAGTTTTTTGTGGTAAAATTAGGTGCCTCGGCTTATATTCGGGTCGGCTTATACTCGAGTATATACGGTAACTACTATTATAATGCCAATATTTAACCACTTCAGACCCACGCTATTGACAAAAGACGTCAACAGCGCGGCTCTCAAGTGCCGGGTGGACGTTTTTTTAAAAGCATTACCCGCGCGCGCCACTGTGTGGCGCGCATCGGGTAAACACTGTCCCGGCGCATCGCTGAAGAGCCGATGCGTGTACCTGGCGGCCGCGATGTCCGCCGGGTACACGCGATCGGCGGTGACACAGCAGGTGACATGGATCTCTGTGTGTAAACACAGAGCTCCACGTGCTGTCAGAGGAGAGGAGACCGATCTGTGTCCCTTGTACATAGGGACACAGCATCGGTTACCTCCCCCAGTCAGCCCCCACACAGTTAGAACACACCCAGGGAATACATTTAACCCCTTCCTCACCCCCTAGTGTTAACCCCTTCCCTGCCAGTCACATTTATACAGTAATTAGTGCATTTTTATAGCACTGATCGCTGTATAAATGTGAATGGTCCCAAAATTGTGTCAAAAGTGTCCGATATGTCCGCCGCAATATCGCAGTCCCAATAAAAATCGCAGATCGCCGCCATTACTAGTAAAAAAAAAATAATAAAAAAAATCATAATTCTGTCCCCTATTTTGTAGGCGCTATAATTTTGCGCAAACCAGTCGCTTATTGCTATTTTTTTTTTTTTACAAAAATACGTACAAAAATACGTATCGACCTTAACTGAGAAAAAAAATTGTTTTTTTGTTTATAGCGCAAAAAATAAAAACCGCAGAGGTGATCAAATACCACCAAAATAAAGCTCTATTTGTGGGGAAAAAAGGACGTCAATTTTGTTTGGGAGCCACGTCGCACGACCGCACAAATGTCAGTTAAAGCGACGCACTGCCGGAAGCTGAAATTTCACCTGGGCACGAAGGGGGTTTATGTGCCCAGTAAGCAAGTGGTTAAAGATTGCACATTCCCTTTATGCATAAAATAGATGATCTTTGAATGCTTTTCAGTTTTTGAAATGGCAGTTCTTTTGCTGTAAATCCCCAGCCAAAAAAAGAATAATAACAGTAATAATGGCTGGAATGAGTTTCCTCTCCCCGGGATGTGAGATCCGTGTTGTCCTGTCTGATTTGTGCCCTTCGCTATGTCAGCAGCCAGGACTCTGCAATTCGCTGCCTGACAGTTCACTATAACGCTCATGTTCACTTCTTTATTCCACCTGGCGTGCTTCTCTATTCTCTGCTACGTGTTCATCCCATTCAGTGCACATTTACAAGGTTCAGTTTTGGGGGGTATCAACAAAATAGAATAACCCTCTCAGTGGATTGTTAAGGATTCACAATGTATTTGGAGAGGTGTGTTTGTTCTCATTAGTGTTTCTAAATCAGAATTTGCATAGCACTTCACTATCAATTATTGCGCTTTTTTTCCTACAAGCTTTGCCACTGACAGATTTATAGTAAGTCATAGGAATAAAATTGGATGCTTCTAACTGTATTTGTTTATTTATATGAATCGTAGGCCAGTATGGTGACCACATTTCCAAACTGCCATTCAGGGACACACACCCTCTCTCCTTCCCCAAAAATGATAAGGGGGGGCGGGGGAAATGTAGTCTCGGGGTTGATGGGGAATTTGGCGGTGGGTTATTTGTCAGGTGAATGTGCCACTTCCCACCAGATGCAGTGCCGCTTGTTGCCACCCATAGCCTGCCACCAGATGCAGTGCTGCTGTCACTCCCTCTGCATGAGCCAGGTGCGTAGAAGGAAAGGAGTGGCGTCACTATCTGGAGAGTGAAGATCACACCAGTCCCTGCTGCTTGCCACTGGGTGCCGGAGAAGGAGGAGGTGCCAAGGTAAGTGGGGACAGCAGTGCTGCACTAGGCTCAGGCCTCGCTCCCGGTCTCACTGTCTGACAGTAAATTGTCACTGGTTGCAAGATGCCAGGCAGTGCTGGCCCTAGCAACCAGTTCCATAAATGTAGTTATTAGTAGGGGATGGTATATGTACTTCTCTCTTTTCTGTTATGATAATACCTCTTTGTGGTCTTAGATAAAAAATAAAAATAAATGATATGTAAAAAAAAAATTAGTAGGGGATGGCTATGTCCTCTATTTCATTCCGGGACGTCGTATTGTCCCAGAATGAAGGTGCCCGGGACCCAGGACAGACATGTCTATTGCGGGACAGTCCCGGGCAATCCAGGTGATTCGGGACATTGATCTAATTTTCTACATGTGGTCTTGCAGAGTGTTAGAGGGTGATTGTGAGCCAGTTACAGAGCCAGTGCTCTGTGGAGGTCTGTGGCCCCTTCCTGAATCACATACACCATACTACCAAAAGTATTGGGACACCTGTCCTTACATGCACATGAACTTTAATGGCATCCCAGTCTTAGTCCGTAGGGTTTAATATTGAGTTGGCCTACCCTATGCAGCTATAACAGCTTCAACTCTTTTGGGAAGGCTGTCCACAAGGTTTAGGTCTCCGCTCTAATTCATACCAAAGGTGTTTTATCAGGTTGGGGTCAGTCAAGTTCCCCACCCCAAACAGACCTCTCTCCTTCTTATACCACTGTATTGCTTACTCTGACATGTCGAACGTATCTCTCTTATATGATAAGTGGCACATTGATCTACCTGATTTAACAGATGGGGACTGGGAGGAGGGCATACAACAATACCTCCCGCTCATGATATCTACCAGGGATAAATGGATCCAGTTAACATTTCTCCATATGGTGGACTATTCCCCTTATAGGCTGTCCTCCATCTAATATATGGTAGACCCTACCTGCCCTAAATGTCACAACTCGATGGGCACATTCATACATATAGTTTGGTCCTGCCCACTGCTACAAATTTTCTGGGATGCAGTGGTGGCGGACCTGGGAGCTATTAGTGGGTTAACGATTGCTAAGGACCCACTTATGCTACAACTAGGTATATGTGACACAATTGCTACCACATAATACAAACATTTGTTTCATTTTATTATGCGAGGAAACCTATTCTACTGCCCCCCAAACCAATCCTCTTTAACTGCTTCCCGTCCAGCGACGTACCAGTACATCACTGGAATGGAAGCATGATATCTTGGTCATCACTACGGCAATGATCGAGATATAATTTTTTAGCCCCAGCAATTCTGCACAAATTAAAAGTAATCCTAGCGGCTAAGAAGCCACTGGATTACTTTTACAGGCAGTGGAAGGTGGCCCCATCACCACCTTTATTGCTTTTAAGATGTGACCAGTAGCATCCGGTTCCTGGGACAAAGTGAGAGGGATGGATGTTGTTTCTTCCACTGTGTGACGTTAGAAACTGGAAGTGACAAGGATTTTGTCACTTACGGTTTCAGGCTCATGTAAAGAAGCCATCGCCGGCTTGAACAAGCATCTGATCAAACTGATCTTGGTTTGATCAGATGCTTTGGAGGCCAGAGGGCAGATATGGGGATCTCCCCATTAAAAGGACCTGTCATGGCCCATGCTATCACAAGCAATGTTGTTCATCAAATGTAACGATACATTGTAAGATTTTTTTCATTTGTAATAAACTACAATTTAAAATAAATTTAAACTGTCCCGCTCCTTCGTGCTTATTAATTGCAAACGTGTGCATTGGCTTTGCACGCGTATGTAAATGGCAACAAACCTGCATTTAGTTTCAAGCAAGGGTCAGGGGCGGGGCCAGGGGTGGGGTCAAGGGTGTGGTTGAAGGGGGCCGTCTCAGGTACCGTGTTTCCCCGAAAATAAGACCTACCCCGAAAGTAAGACCTAGTGCTATTTTCCAGGAGGGCTGCAATATAAGCCCTACCCCGAAAATAAGCCCTAGTTTGAGGTGCTTGTGTACTCCTATAATCCTCTCTGATACGGCGGTGTGCGGTGTGCTGTGGCTGTGTATGTGTCTCTTTGATCTAGCAGTGTCAGCTGCCTTTGGTACAGAGCGGTGCTCAGCTCATCTCCCTGCTGGTCTCCTCCTCCTTCTCCTGGCTGTCGGCTGGGATCTCGGGGCCCCTCCTTCCTCTGCAGTCACGGAAGGTACAGTCGTCTCAGTGCAGAGGCTCTGCCCTTAATTTAACATGTCACACTGTGTGCATACCAATACTCCTGTCTCCACAAGGTACCATATTTAACTCAATCTTCACATGATCCATACAGGCTTAAGCACTAAAATGCTACAGATCTTTCTTTCGTTACATGCCGGTGTGCTCTCTTCCCCACTCAGAGAGCTGCGGAGGGGGGGGGGGGCTGGTAGCTGGGAGAGGTGGAGGAGAGCAGAGCTGAGGCGTTTGGCACCATTGGATTGCAGGGGCACACACATTGTGTATTGTATTGTGTGCTACTGTAACAGTTGTAACAGGATTTTGGCATTTTACAAGCATTTTAACTTTGTTCAAACTGAAGCTTCCTGACAGGCAGGGAGGGAGAGAAACAGCACGTTATAAGACCTACCCCAAAAATAAGCCCTACTGGGTCTTTTGTTGCCAAAATTAATATAAGACCTGGGCTTATTTTCGGGGAAACACAGTAAGCTGTAGGGGGCCCCATGATTTCTAACAGCGGCCCTGTAGCTAATTATAGTAATGAACAAGATATTACATATTTATAATAAATAGGGGAATCTAAAACCACCCCATATGTATTTCACAATCTGAAGAAACTTGCTAACATATGGGGGAAAAGCATTTATTGCAGAAATACAGACACACAGTGTGAAATCCCTCTGGAAATAGATGTGCGGTAGCTGCCATATACCCTCCTGATCACCTGCAAACTATGGGCCAGATGCTGCTGACAAAGCGATCCAGCATGGATCACATGTCAGCAGCTATTTCATTGAGAATTTCCTCTAATTCTGAGAATTCTAGCTTCCTTGATGTCTTGATGATGCTTTGACTTCAATGCTGTGTGAGTCAATGACCCGGGTCATATTAAAAAGAACATGTTCTCTATTTTCTCGTTGTGAGATTCTCTGTAGTTTTCCTGCCGAGAAAACCGAGAGTGTGTATACATACCTGGTCGCCGTGGAAACCTCGAAATGACTTTGACGCATGCGCGGTAGCTTCCTAGGCATAGGTAGGGTGCAGCAAGATGGCGGCAATGGCATTGAATGTGACGAGTGCATGCTCATCGTACGCAATGACATCACCGCGTTCTTGCCTTTCAAGAGAACCACGGAGAAAGGAGAGTCTTTACACTCGGGCGGCAAGAGATTCTTGCCAAGAATCTCGTCAGGAAAAACAAAGGGCCAGATCCACAAAAGGGATACGACGGCGTATCTACTTATACGCCGTCGTATCCCTGTTTCTATCTTTGGAACTGATCCACAGAATCAGTTTCCAATAGATAGACAGAAGATCCGACATGTGTAAGGGACTTACACTGCCGGATCTTAGGATGCAGTACCTCGGCCGCCGCTGGGGGCATTTCTCGTCGAAATGCCGCTTTGGGTATGCAAATTAGCACTTACGGAGATCCACGAAGCTTTTACGCTTCGTTTTTTCTCCGTAAGTATTAGTTTGCAATCGCAATATTAGGGCTGCTTTTACAAGGCCTAAACCGTTTAGGCCTTGTAAAAGTAGACCCTTCTATCCCCCATCGCCGTCTTTTTTTTTTCAAATTTTTATTTTCCCGCCGCAACTCGTATTTTTTTTTTACGCCCGTCGCGATTCTCAAAACCTGGCGCAACGTAAAACCGCGCAAAGCACGTCGGGAAAATGACGTCGTGAGCATGCGCAGTACGGCCGGCGCGGGAGCGCGCCTAATTTAAATGGGACTCGCCCCATTTGAATAGGAACGCCTTGCGCCGGCCGGATTTAAGTTACACAGCCGAAAATTTCTAGGTAAGTGCTTTGTGGATCGGGCACTTAGGTAGAAATTTTGCGGCAGTGTAACTTAAATGGGAATATTTAAGTTACGGCGGCTGGCTGTGGATCTGGCCCAAAGTTTTTTTCCTGACGAGATTATGGTCCGTGTGTACAGGGCTTCAGACTAAGGCCGCGTACACACGATCAGTCAAAACCGATGAAAACGGACTGAAGGACCGTTTCATCGGTTAACCGATGAAGCGGACTGATGGTCTGATGTGCCTACACACCATCGGTTAAAAAACATATCGTGTCAGAATGCGGTGACGTGAAAAACACAACATGCTAAAAAAAACGAGGTTCAATGCTTCCAAGCATGCGTCGACTTGATTCTGAGCATGCGCGGCCTTTTGACCGTT
The DNA here is from genome assembly GCF_905171775.1 of Rana temporaria. NCBI lineage: Eukaryota > Metazoa > Chordata > Amphibia > Anura > Ranidae > Rana > Rana temporaria. Next base: position 116,579,996 of record NC_053498.1, on the reverse strand, counting down.
GCTTTTGCATACTAACGATTGGTTTTGACCCATCGGTTAGGCGTCCATCGGTCAAATTTTAAAGCAAGTTCTCTTTTTTTTTACTGAAGTATAACTGACCGATGGGGCCCACACACGATCGGTTTGGACCGATGAAACGGTCCTTCAGTCCGTTTTCATCGGTTTTGACTGATCGTGTGTACGCGGCCTAAGACTTAAACTTAATTTGAAATATGCTGCCAAAATTAACACTGGTCACCAGACACCAGCCCCAGTTCACGTCTGCTGCGGGTGGTGAAATATCTGGCCTGAAGCTGACTGGACATAAAAAAGTGTGCAACTTTGAAAGTCAGAAGTCAGTTCGGAGGACACCCAAGCTCATCTCTGGAGATAAACCTATATATAAAGAACAGCAAAGGACATTGTAAAACAAAACTTGTTGAGAGAGAAACGTCTAGACATGTTGCTAAACTTTGTCCAGTGATCTTTGTTTCTTGCTAGGGCTCAACATACACATTACAATCTCTGAACAATCAACCTGAGATTTACCAAAACGACAGCGCCTTGAAAAAAGTTATACTATTCATACCCCTTGAAATTTTCCACATGTTGTCATGTTACAACCAGAAATGTAAATGTATTTATTGTGATTGTATGTGATAGACCAACACAAAGTGGCACATAATTGTGAAGTGTAAGGAAAATGATAAATGGTTTTCAAATATTTTTATAAATAAATATGTGAAAAGTGGGGTGTATTTGTATTCAGCCCCCCTAAGTCAATACTTTGTAGAACTTCCTTTCACTGCAATTCCAGCTGCAAGTCTTTTTGGGGATGTCTCTACCAGCTTTGCACATCTGAGTGCATTTTTATTGTCTATTTTGCTTCACCTATATGGTGAAGCCTCTTGTTTTTGTTTAATATAGTGGCAAGGGATGTTACTGTTTTTTTGGAAATCCTTTAAGAGACAATTTTTGTTTGCCATGCACCTTGACGATATCATCAGAGTGCGCCCACAATGATGCCATCTCACATACCGTGGCCTGATGGAGCACAAAAAGGTGAATAAAACAGCTGTGCATACAAAATGGATAGAGTAAAAAAAATAACCTGTAATACATTTTCACTGAATATAAATGCAAAACAAAACCGAGTATCAGATTGTTCTCTGTGCTCTTTGCCAGGATGAAAGAAAGAACTGGCAATTCAGCTACAATGTCTGTATTTGCCTACCCTAGCTATAAAATATCTAAATGTGAAAAAATCCCCACGGAGCATACAACTGTCAAAACTAGTTAAAGAAGATTTATTATATCACTTCAACAAGAACGGAGCAAAAACACCAGCACATGACTGAGAGTAATTACGGAAGCAATCAATTATACTAATTACATGAAAATCCATCACGCAAATCTTTTTATAAATGGATATGAAATGTAATTTGCGTTATCATTGCATGCACTATATTTAACATGTCTGCAGAACTCAGGGCTATGATAACATTTATAACCGTTTTGTATTCTCGTTTTGAGAAAGGTCTACGATTTGCTCACGGCTGCTCACTGAATTACTTACTTAACAGACTCTAATAAGTTTAGTCACCAGGAAATTAGTTTCTAGATTCATTTCATATCCATTATAAAACACTGATCAACAGTACTGCAATCCATTACCCCTCAGGGCTGACAGTTTTTGTTTTGTTCTACATTTTTAAAAATAATTCCAACAATAAATGAATACAGAGTAATGCGTAGCATCTAGTGTGATATGTAAGATATTCAGGGCTGATCCTAGGGTCACAGACGCCTGGGTGCAGAAATATTTCTGGCGCCCCTACATGGGCGTGGCCGTCTTACTAACTCCTCCCCTTTACAAATGTTTCAAATGTGGCCACGAGATGCTCCCCCAACATGGACAAGGAGAACACGTCAGGCACGGACCACCCCCCCATCGATGTCACTGCATGGCTGGTCTCTCTCCACACAGAGACAGCCGCTGCGTCGCTCTCCTCCTCTGACAGGAGGAAGGGGGGACGGGCTTGGGCAGGAAACACAGTGGCAGTGGCGGTGGTGGTGACCGGCGGAGAGAGCTGCCCCTGGACATGGACAAGGAGAGGAGGAGGAAGGAGAGCATTCTGGCGCTTCAGTGCTCCCACCTCTGTGGCACCTGGGTGCACTGCACCCCACGCACCTGCCTAGGATCAGCCCTGAAGATATTGGTAACTTACATTCTGAAAAAAGATCTTGCTGTTGAATGTTCCTCCTTCCAAGGGCTTTAAGGGGTTGTAAAGTTATTTTTTTAATTTTTTTAAATAACAAACATGTTATACTTACCTCCACTGTGCAGCTCGTTTTGCACAGAGTGGCCCCGAACCTGGTCTTCTGGGGTCCCTCAGCGGCTGTCTCGGCTCCCCCCGCAAGGACTCAACAACTTAATGCAAGCTCGCATGGTGTTGGGTTCCTGAGGGCGCGCTCTCATGATACAGCCGGCGGCTATTGCCGCTCACTGTATCACTCCGCCCCACCCCCGGCACGCCACATCCTTGTATGTGATTGACAGCCTATGGCTGCGGTGCTTTCAATCCATCCATGTAGCAAATCAATGGCCAGGCTGAGCGGTGAAGAGGATGTCGGCGCCTGCGCAGTCAGCTCTACACGGCGGGCATAGGCGCCGTATAGTGCCGACTCGCAGCTCGGCTATTTCCGGAAATCTGGTGACGCGCGTTGTGCGACAGGGGACCTGTTTCACAAGCCGTCAATCATCTAACCGAAGGATAGGAACGCCCAGTCCCGCAGTCATCGGAACCCTGAGGCAGGGATAGGAACACCCAGTCCCGCAGTCATCAGAACGCGGAAGCCCTGGACAAAATCAGAATATAAAGGTAAGTATGAACAAAAAAAAAATGACCTGCCGAAAGTAAATGTCCTTAGTATGCTGGCTCTAATGTTAGAAAATCATTTTTAGGGTGAACCCCCGCTTTAATTGTATACATCTTAAAAACAATCATGTACATAATTTATAAAAAACAATATTTAGTGCATGAAAGTAAACATATTTTTGGGCTGGCTCCAGGAAGTGTCATGATGTGACCTATTTAACACTACTAACAAGATACTTCTACAGTTCAATCAAGTCGTATGGTTATTTATATACAGATATACAAGGGGTCCCATGGTAACAACATTTGTTGATTACCTTGAGGTTAGAGCCAGGATGGGTATTTTTATGTTCATGCTCTAAATAATGTCTTCATGAATTATGTACATGATTGTTTTCAAGCCCCTGTAAACACACACACCATTTACTAAGGAAATCACAATGTTTTTAAGGGTGCCCGGTCACATCAATGGGGAACAGCTGCAGCATGTTTTTGGAAATGTTTACAGATGCTATTTTGGCGTAAGATGTATAAAAATAAAATCTTTTTTTTAAATACTAAATTGTTTGGACTTTGGGATATATGGTACCTTAAAAGTTATAATATATGCGTGGGTCATTATACAGTAGGTCCAGGATGCTTGTTTTGTGACCAAATTGTTTAATTGAAGTCTATACATGTACTTATCTTTCTTGTCTCACCCCTTTCTCCTGCTGGCAATATCAACTATTAAGCCCTGTACACACGATCGGTTTGTCTGATGAAAACGGACCGATTGACCGTTTTCATTGGACGAACCGATCCTGTGTGAGCCCCTTCGGTTTGTTTTCCATCGGTGAAAAAAAAATAGAACATGGTTTAAAATTTTCCTATGGTTAAAAAACTGATAGAAAAAAACGATCGTCTGTGTGGAAGTCCATTAGTCCAAAATCCACGCATGCTCAGAATCAAGTCGATGCATGCTCGGAAGCATTGAACTTAATTTTTCTCAGCACGTCGTAGTGTTTTACGTCACTGCGTTGGACACAGTCGGATTTTTGACTGATGGTGTGTAGGCAAGACTGATAAAAGTCAGCTTCATCGGATATCCGATGAAAATATCCATCGGATTAGATTCCTTCAGATATCCGATCGTGTGTACAGGGCTTAACTGGTAAAGCAAACCAGGGGGTTGCAAAATGGGAGGAACATACAACAAACCTTTTTTCAGAGGAACCAGTAGAAAACCAGGATGTTTCATTGACACTGCTACTCTACTGCTAATATGAAAGTCAAGATTTGACCTCCCAAAACAAACATTTTCAAAAAATATTTTTCCATAAAACAATCATTTTTGGCAATGTGGTGCAGAAGATAAAATTATGCACCAATCAGTTAGCTAATCAGATGGCAGATATTATTACGGTAGAAAACTCTGGTTGGTTACTTAAAGGGGAGGTTCACCCTAAAAACGACTTTCTAGTATTACATTGGCCCCCCACATTACAATACAATTATGCCTGTTATGTTTTTTTGTATGCTGTACATACCTTAGGAACAGCTAATTCACCGTGGCTTCCGGGTTGCGAGTCCCGCGGGAGTGGGCGTTCCTAACATGCTGGTGATTGACGTGATGACCAAAAACGAGCTCCCCCCCATCGCATAAGCTGTGTCACGATTGCCGAAAGGAGCCGAACGGCGGTGCGCAGGCGCAGTATAGCGCCGACTCGCCGTTCGGCTCCTTTCGCCAATCGTGACGCAGCTTACGCGACGGGGGGAGCTCTTTTTTTGTCATCACGTCAATCACCAGCATGTTAGGAACGCCCACTCCCGCGGGACTCGCAACCCGGAAGCCACGGGTGAATTAGCTGTTCCTAAGGTATGTACAGCATACAAAAAAACATAATAGGCATAATTGTATTGTAATGTGGGGGGCCAATGTAATACTAGAAAGTCGTTTTTAGGGTGAACCTCCCCTTTAAGCTACCATTAACACTTCTGTTTTACATATACCCCAAAGCTGTATTTTATTATATGATGAGATTTGAAACAATTCCTGGTGTTGCTCTTATGTATTGTATATATAAACCAGTGATACACTGGCTTTTCATTGATGTAATATGATGGGTTTAGCTTTATAGCAATGACATGTATGTCCAGTCCTGTATGTGAGCTACTCACACCACTACAGACAGAAATTACTGACACAGATGTATATGGAGTATGGTGGCTACAGCAGTGTAACAATCAGAGGTCTCTGGAAGATTCAACACTGATTGACACTATATTGATTGGAGATATCACCCATGAGTTTTGGAGTTTGGAAATTCAGGGATACAGACATCTTCTGTCTTCTTTATCTCTTCTAATCATCCTGTAATATTATAAAAAATATTCTGATTCATATCTAGTTTGTGTGTATGTAGGATATGGAAAACAAATCTAGATCCAGGGAATACAAAGAAACTAACCTCAATGATTTTGTGGATCCAATCTAAAAAGGATGCAATCTTAGTGTAGACTCCAGGACGATTTGGCTCAGCACATCCCATGCCCCAACTCACCACTCCTATTAGGCGCCAGGTGTAGTCGGTCTGACATACCAAGGGGCCACCACTGTCACCCTGTAAGAAAAAGGGAAATTAACTTCTGGAAAGACTTCATCTCCCCATGTAAGGATCCATCCTACAGTAAAAATGTAGCATTGAGTAGAAAACAGGGTGCAACCAAATACTGAATATCTTTAGTTTATGTCTAGTGTCCATAAGCTAGATTGTCTGTAGACACTAGTCTGCATCATCAGCAACATTTACAAACAAGTAGTATCAGGACCTGCTTGATTGGATATAGGTTCTATGGGTTGTTAAGGTAGGCTATGGGTTGTTTTGCTGATCTAACACTTAATTTCTGAGGAAAGTCTAGATGTGTAGCAGGTTTAAGATTAGGAGGGCTGGACAGCATATTACATTCACGCTATAGATAGGTCTCTGAAAAAATAGTACTGCATGTAAATTGCTTAAAATATGCCTGCATCCACCCCCTGCCAAGGGTTTAAGGGCAAAGTCTATGTAATGCAACTGATTTGCTGAATGAAATATTTCTTTAAATATCGTGCCTGGGGGTCCCCTTAGTCTGCCTGTAAAGTGGTGCATCTGTGTAATGTGTAGAACAGTGCGGCAGCAAAATTGCATTTCTAAAGGAAATAATGTAATGTATTGCCAACTCCTGTTGCTCTACATAAAGATGGCCTAGGCTATAAGAAGATTGCCAAGACCCTGAAACTGAACTGCAGCACAGTGGCCAAGACCATTCAGCGGTTTAACAGGACAGGTTCCATTTATAACAGGCTTTGCCATGTTCGACCAAAGAAGTTCAGTGTACGTGCTCAGCTTCATATCCAGAGGTTGTCTTTGGGAAATAAACATATGAGTGCTGCCAGCATTGCTGCAGAGGTTGAAGGGTTGGGGGGTCAGCCTGTCAGTGCTCAGACCATACGCTGCCCACTGCATTAAATTGGTCTTGCATCCCAGAAGGAAGCCTTTTCTAAAGATGATGCACAAGAAAGCCTGCAAACAGTTTGCTGAAGACAAGCAGACTAAGGAAATGGATTACTGGAACCATGTCCTGTGGTCTGATGAGACCAAGATAAACTTATTTGGTTCAGATGGTGTCAAGCGTGTGTGGCGGCAACCAAGTGAGGAGTACAAAGACAAGTGTTTCTTGCTACAGTCAAGCATGGTGGTGGGAGTGTCATGGTCTGGGGCTGCATGAGTGCTGCCGGAACTGGGGAACTACAGTTCATTGAGGGAACCATGAATGCCAACATGTATTGTGACATACTGAAGCAGAGCATGATCCCCTGCCTTCAGAGACTGGGCCACAGGGCAGTATTCCAACATGATAACGACCCCAAACACAAGACAACCACTGCCTTGCTAATGAAGCTGAGGGTAAAAGTGATAGACAGGCCAAGCATGTCTCCAGACCTAAACCCTATTGAGCCTCTGTGTGGTATCCTCAAATGGAAGGTGGAGGAGTACAAGGTCTCTAACTTCCACCAGCTCTGTGATGTCATCATGGAGGAGTGGAAGAGGACTCATGTGGCAACCTGTGAAGCTCTTGTGAACTCCATGCCCACAAGGGTTTAGGCAGTGCTGGAAAATAATGGTGGCCACATAAAATATTTACACTTTTGGCCAAATTTGGACGTTATTTTGAGGGGACAGCAAATTTACACTGTTATACAAGCTGTACACTCACTACTTTACATTGTAGCAAAGTGTCATTTCTTCAGTGTTGTCACATGAAAAGATAGAATAAAATATTTACATAAATGTGAGGGATATACTCACTTTTGTGAGATTCTATATATATATAATATAGGTTTGCAAATTACACAATGTAGAGCACAGTGGACCAACGCGTTTTGTGTAAATCCAGTGCTTCTTCAGAATCCACAAGCTCTCTTTGTCAAAAATATAGATACAATGTCTACATTGAAAAACACAATAATTACAAAGTTGTACATTACATTATTATAGGTTGCATTTATGCCTGCATGTTACACTTGTGAAGATAGTGTGAGCCCAAAGTGAAGAAAAGTGAAGAAGACAAAAAAAAAATCATAGAAAATATATAAAAAAATTATTATAAAATAATAATAAAACTAATAATAATACAATTTATTTATTTATCTTCTCCTTCTCTTTTATCCACTTTGGGCTAACACTCCACAGGTGGAACTTGCAGGCATAAATACAATGTATAATAATGTAATGTACAACATTGTAATTATTTTTTATTTTAGACATTGTACCCATATTTTTGATATAGAGAGCTTGTAGATCCTGAAGAAGCACTGGATTTATGTGGAACACGTTGGTCCAATAGGCTCTACATTGTGTAATTTGCAAACCTATATCATATATATTGATTAACTATATTGTATATTTTATACACTAATACAGATTTTATAAAATTGTATACATTTACTTTTTGGTGTATTATATGAGAGAGAGAGAGAGAGAGAGAGAGAGAGAGAGAGAGAGAGAGACTTGTAAAGCGCAACACATGCGAACTGAACACACCAAACATCCCCGTACTCCTTGATTGGGGACTTGGGGTTCTCTTTTTCTCTTTTGGCTATTACGATATAATGGGGGATAGTGTCAGGATTTTTGTTTTATTTGATTGTGACATTGCCTTTTTCCCTCCACAAAAATTTACGGTGTTAATACCTACTTACTCGCCCCACCTTGCACTATGATAAAGTTAATGTGACAGCTAAAAAACCTTTCAGTGGTAAGTAAAATATCCCAGAACAGTAATCTGTATACTGTACAGTATTTTACTAACTTTACTTATTAAATTAATGACAACCTAATCCAACCGTAATTTCAAGATACATTTAAGTATTATTACGGAAAAGAGCTGCCCTATACAAATGCTAATGTTCTGTTAGATTGGAGTTGTAGATAGAGAAATTAGAATACCCCTTTTATGTAAAAATAATAGCAAACTTTACATTTTGACAGATGATGAATTGCAGTTTGACAAAGCTACCAGATCTTAACAAGAGTTTCTAGAGGTGATTCATGAAGGTAAATATCACTGTAGTCTTAGCGCTGTGTCAGTTCAGTTAATATCAGCTTCTTCATCATCAAGTTTAAAGTGTATACTAAGCAAAACGAAAGTTGGGCCATTGTATGAATAGGCTGTGCAAGTTAATTGGATCAGTAATTTTTTAGAAGATGAGTTAGCAAAGGCATGTATGTTTATGTAGGAACATTGGAAAATTAGGACTTATGTCCATGAGCATTGTTATATTAATGCTATATATATTATTATAGTATGTTAGTGACAACGAACTACAAGCTAATCTGGCCATATGCTAACAACTCTTTTGTTAAGCCCCTTTAGGCTGAGCAAAATAAATTAGGGCTGTTACTGATTAAAATATTTGTGTTAGATTAATCGATTTTTTTTAATCGATTATTCGACTTATTTTGATTAATTATAACGCACATACAGATCCAGCTACTTTTAGCTGATCTCCTTGCAGGCTAATTCCGAGTGCAGCTACCAACCACTGGAAAAATGGATAGCAGGATAAACAAAACACACAAAGGCAGCGCTCGATGGGAATAGCATTAACACTTTTATAGTCTTCAAGTAGGTAACCAAATAAATATTGCACTGGAGATAAAAATCGATGTAGCTACATAAACTGTAAAAATGGTCCGAGTAATACCAAACGGTACCAAAAGCAGTCTTAAAAACATGTTGCTAAGTATGATACTGGTATAAAAATGTGTACAACGATGCCACTGCTGAATACAGATGAGTTAACATCAGTTCGTCTGCATGGAGATGTCCCGTGAAGGGAACTATTACAACTCCCAGTGGATGGTTGTAGAATCCCAGGTTGATAAAGGAAAGTGTAACAGCACTTGCGTGTGGCAGATAGTGAGGTCCCGCCGGCATGCAGATATGAAGGCACAGCAAAGGAGCCCTTCAGATTGACATGGCAAGCCCCGCCGGTGTCCGTGACGTCACCGGATCTCTGACGGAACTCCCTGAAGGCCCGGAAGCCGACGGAGAGGTGAGTACCAATCAAAAGAATTTTGATTGATCAAAAGAATTTTGATCGATCAAAAAAATTAAAGATTAACCGATGAATTAATAGTTAATTTGCACAGCCCTAAAATAAATCTATCGACCCCCCCATCCATGCTAAACAGTTTGGATGGAGGAACCTGCCCTTCTGGCTTTTGTATTCTGACAGCTGGCACCCGTGGAGGTCAAAATGCCCAAATCGTGGCTGCATCTGATTGGATGCAGCCTCTGTTCAGCCTACAATCAAAGGATGTCAGGAACAGGATGAAATGGCCAGCTTGACCACTTCTGGACTGCCCTATGGCAGATTTACTACTACAGGGCGTCCCTCCTGTGCAGGATCATGTATTTATATATAAATATTATATATATATATATATCCACCAGATTATGCACTTTTGCCCACGGGGTGGGCGGGCTCACCGCTGGCGGGCCACTTGTGCTGTGATTAATCACAGCAGAAGATGATCTCCGGATGCCAGGCACTGGATGTTTGCCGGCACAGTTTTTTTCTACATTTGTATAAAACTGACTTTTTCCATCGGAAATTCCAACCGTGTGTATGCTCCATCGGACTTTTTTCCAGATATATTGGTTCAGCTACTTGAGGTCAATCATGTCGTGTTCAAACACACGACGTGCTGAATAAAATGAAGTTCAATGCTTCCAAGCATGCGTCGACTTGATTCTGAGCATGCGCGGGTTTTGAACTGATGCTTTCTGTACTAACCATTGGTTCGATTTTAAAGCATGTTTTAAAATTTTGGACCGAAGGACAACAGACCGATGGGCTTTACACACGGTCGGTTTGGACCGATGAAACTGAACCTCGGTCCATTCTCATCGGTTTTGTGTGACCGTGTGTACGCGGCCTTAGGATAAGATATCAGCTGCACAGGGAGTGCATTGTTTTTATTTAGTCTGATGACTCCTAAACTTTCTTTGTGAGAAGGATCAGACGTGAGGCAGACCTTTTTGCCTCTATGAGAAGCTATCCCCAGTGGATCACATTTCAGAGGAGTTGACAGGTGGTAAGGAGGCCTCCTTGTCACCAGTTTTACCCTTGTAAATGCAGCACCTATGCACTACAACCACATTTATTACATTCTGTTTCAGGGTGGTTGTGGCCCATTCTCCTCTGATCTCCGACATCAACAAGGCATTTTTGTCCACACAACTGCTGCTCACTGTATATTTTCTCTTTTTTGGACCATTCTCTGTAAACCCAAGAGATGGTTGTTTATGAAAATTCCAGTAGATCAGCAGTTTTTGAAATACTCAGACCAGACCGTCTGGTACCAACAACCATGCCATGTTCAAAGTCACTTAAAGTGGAGTTCCACCCAAAATGGAACTTCCGCTTTAAGCACTCCTCGCCCCTTACATGCCACATTTGGGATGTATTTTTTTGGGGGGGGAGTGGAAGCTTTGTTTGGAGTGGGACTTTCTGTCTCTTCTCCACCTAGGTGGCCCCTCCCTCTAGGCAATCTTCTGAGACACGTGACAGGTCCCAGAAGATCGCCTGTCCACTCCGAGAGTGCAGCGCGTTGCATGCCCGACCGTGAAGCCAAAAGCTGTTAATGGAGGCGGAGAGGAGGGGGAGAGGAGCAACAGTCTGGGCAGCCGCATCGCTGGACCATGGAACAGGTAAGTGAGTGCTTATTAAAGGTCAGCAGCTATACTTTTTGTAGCTGCTGACTTGTAATAAACATTAAAAGGCTGGAACTCCTTCCCCATTCTGATGCATTGAGTTGCTGCCATGTGATGGACTGATTATCAATTTGTGTTACCAAGCAATTGAACAGGTGTAGTGGCCGGTGAGTGTATATATCTATCTAGATAGATCTATCCATATACAGAATCTATCGATATATTTATATACACATACTGTACATATAAACTCCTCCTAGTCATGTATACTTTGCTAGAGCCAATATGGAAGGTGCAAATCATAGGTATTTTGGAATGCACGAGGGCTTATTAACAAAACTGAGAAAAGAAACCTGAGAACAAAATTGCAGTTGTTACTTGCAGCAACCAATTAGAGCCGGTTCACACTGGGGCGACTTGGGATCCGACTTGAAGTCACCTCAAGTCGTCCCAAGTCGCGCTGTCGAGAAAAACAATGCAAGTGAATTGGAGCGGTGTTAATACACACGACTCGAGTCGCTCCGACTTCAAAAGAAGTTCCTGTACTTCAATCTGACTTGTAGGCGATTTGTACCCATTGATTTCAATGGAATTCGCCTCCAAGTCTGATCACTGTCTTAACTGAAGCGACTTTCCAGGAAGATAACATACATTTCTCAGGCAAACCTCTCCCTCCCTCCCCCTCCCTCCCCTCCTTCCCCTAGAGCTGATTGTTGTTTAATTGGCCACTGGAAAGTCTCCTGTCCTGGAGACGACTTCAAGTCGTGTTGTAAATCGCCCCAGATCGCCCTGTGGTTCATGCTCAAGTCGTGTCGGAGTCGCCTCTGAAAGTCGCGCTGGAAGTCGTGTCGCCCTAGTGTGAACCGACTCTTAGGTATCACCTTTTTTTATTGGAAACAATTAGCAGAGTCCTAATTGGTTGATATGGGTGATAATATTTTCTTTATTTCTGTTTTTAGGAGCCTAAGCTATAAATAAATGTAGTAAATCTTTACCTGGCAAGCATCAACTTTTCCATCAAGGTAGCCGGCACAAAGCATTCTGGGAGTTATGTCACCATTGTATATACAGGAACTATTGCACTTTTTAGTGCTAATTAACGGCAACATAGCTTCCTTCAGGATGCGAGGCATATGTGCTAAAGGAAGACATATTATAGGGGAATGTTAGCTTGGATAACAATCACCAGAAGACAATCATACATATAAAGTGAAAACTATAAAGGTTTTTATTCCCAACGTTGTGGAGAAAGCCTCTTGAGGGGGGAGGGCGCGAGCAGGCAATTCAGGATACTCTCTACTTTGCAGATAGAGAAAGGAGCTGTGTGTTAGTGGGCGTCCTGACACTCCTGCTCACCCCCTCAAGAGGCTTTCTTCACACCAGGGAGAAAGCTTCGCATTATAGTGTGTAGTTACTGACAGAAGAACAGGAAGTGAGAATTTCTCAGAAGAAATAAGGACATTTAAAAGCAAAATCGAAGGATGAGGTAAGTGAAGGAGGACTGCACTAAGGTAAAGGAAGCTATTTAGGGAAAACTTTTTTTACCTTTACAACCCCTTTCAGGGCTGCTGTTCTTTTTTTTTTTTATATATATATTCATTCTTTATTATATTTTTATCTCATACAAGATTTTAACAATTCATTAAAAACAGGAAAAAAATGTTCCTCATATATATCATAGTCTTAGTGCAAATACAAAAAAGTGAGACCACCTTAATTGTTATACTGGGAAGCAAATAATAACATTTACTGGAGTTGAGGAGCCCACCGGGCCAGGAATTCTATATATTATTTTACCCCCTTTCGATATTATAATTGTACTATTTCTCAACCCTCCTTTCTGTTTATTCCTCCCCACTTAGTACTACTCCATTAATCTGTTTACTGTTGGTTTCGTAAGTCAATTCCATCACCCGGTTGTCCCCCTTCCCCCATCTAGGTCCAGAGGCTACAATAATCATAGCTCTACCAAGATATCCCACATGTGGCTTTTCAATCAGATATTATATTTGGTTATTCTCTACCCCTACTGTAGTTCTTACCCCCTAGAGAGGAGCACCCTTTTTCTCCAACCATGGCTTCCATATTTCCTCAAAGTCCTTAAGATTACCTTGTTTTATATAGACTGCTCTTTCTATACAGATTGACTCATTTATTACCCTGGTCCATTCTCTTACTGCCGGTGATGTTGTCGCCTGCCATCTCGTGGCTATTAATTTTATGGCTTGAAACAAACATCTCAATATTGCAACTGTAATACTCCTCTTATCCTCCTGTTCCTTCCTGTATCCCCTGGCATCTAGGACATTTATCATCTGGTCTTCTTCCATACTTGAACTGGCGTATAATAAGCTCTATTTATCAACATCAGGTGGGAGATTTTCTGGGGGGGGTGAAACTGAAACCTTTGATCCCATCTCTAGGATTCTCTTCCACTGTTCCTGTGTTATTTCCCCTATATCTTCTTCCCATCTCTCTCTTACTTTAAGGAGGTTTGACCCTGTGTTAATCTTTTTGCTTATCTGTTCATATATTTCAGATATAAGTCCCTTAGTTGGACCAACTTTAATAAAATTTTGGAATAGGGGCATTTTATTCCACTCTAGGGTTTGTGTCCTGAATTGGGCTTCAAGGGCATGCCCTACCTGTACATAAGTAAAAAATTAGTGTTGCGGGATATTAAATTCCTCCCTCAGGCAGGACCTCATCCGATTCCTTTATTAGTTTGAACCAATATGGGTTGATTTTCCACTCTCTATGTTTTTTTTGTCCCCCTAAGTTTAAAGTTAGAACCATTAGGGAATGGTCCGACACTCCTCTTGGCAGGTATACTATCAAGGGCTGTTCTTCAACTAAGATTAGCTATAAAAAAAAAAGAAAAAAAAAAGTTTGTTTTCAATACTCAAAGATAAAGTTGGACGAAGGCCATATCAGCCCCAATGGTTTTAACTGCTCTTTATGAATGGTTATAACAGACCGGTGGAGGGTGTGAATGGGGCCTCTTGCAAAGTAAGTATTAGCACTACACTTTAAGGTGCAAAAACCTAAGCACTGTTGACATAGACAGAGGTAATGTCAGGTCTTTACAAGCTGATACTGATACTCACTGTTGTCAGGATGAGTGTAGCCCCAGCCTGAGACCCAGCACTCGGAACCAGCGGCGAGATCCTGATCGTATTGTGGTAGACATACTGGACGTATACTGTCTGTGCAAAACCATATCAGTCAAATTTATAGTCATCACATTACTTTAAAAAATAAATACATTCTTTATTTGTTCATTAGGAAAACAACACTCTACTTTTTTAAGGACCCTATCTATGCATGAGCCTCTGTTAAGTATGTTTTTAAAATGATTTTCACATGATGTTACACTGTTAAAACATGTTTTTTTTGTTTGTTGTTTTTTTTCTAATATTGCTTGAACTAGATGGGCTTGTGTCTTTCTTAAACCTATGTAATTATGATCTTTGATCTGTGCTTTCACTCTGCATTTCCCTGTGCTTTGTGAACATGCTTTAATAAATTAAATGTACGTCTAAAGCGGAAGTGTGAAAGAGTTCTTCCACTTATGCACACCTTCCTCCGGCCTCCTCTATTCATAGAGCATGTACTAGTCCTTTCTGGAATGCAAAGCATGTGAATGGAGGGTGGGCAGATAAATTACTGGAACTAAATCAACAAAACTGCAGCGCTAAAAAATAGATTTAAAAAGTTCAAATGTATTATAAACAGTTCATATGTGTTTCCAAAATGATTGCGTGTTGAAACCTCCTCATATGTAACCGGCGGGAGAAGCGACAACTCACCAGAAATAGAAAAAATAAATCAAGAGCACAGCACACATGCTTTAATGATCAATTTGTTGGGTGGTCATCAGAATTCAATGGTTAGCTGTATCTACTTCTCCTTGGAATGTCGCAATGTCACATCACATTAATTACCATAAAAGTGAAAAATCATATAGTGTAATAATTTATAATAAAAAATTCCTATATAGAATAATAAAAATGAACATCCATGATAGAAGTAATGTAATTTTCATCCACTTTAACTCCCAAATAAAAAAATAAAAAAAAAACGTTGAAACTTGTCGTTCACAAGCGATAACAAGAGTTTAGGAGCGATTGAAGTTTTTACAGCTCCTAAACTTCTCTAAAAAACGCGATCGAGAAGTTTTTTTCCTGCCTCTGAACGTCCCTGTTAGAAAATGCCTATAGTCATCATAATGTGCAAAGACCCATAGAATACAATAGAAGTGCTTCTACAGGCATGTGAAAAAAACGTCAAACGCCTGTAGAATCTTTTTTTTTACAGTGTACATGGAGCCTAAAGAGTATTTTATGGCTATTTTTTTAAAAACCCAATAAAGTATATCCAGTAAATCATAATGGTTAGATAACCTGAGTAGTTTAAGGGTTTGTCCAGTTTCATCAGGGCAATATCATAGTCATGGCTTCTATCATCATACTTCTGATGATAAATGATCTTCTCTACTGCAGACACTGAGCCTTTCTGTCCCACTGAGGAGTGGCTAATAATACCCGCAAGAACCGACCAGCTGGACACTTGAGGAGACCTGTAACTTAAAGAGGATCAATCAATTAAACATAGATATCACTGCTATAGATATGTCAGTAGTATTTAAAGTGCTTTTTACCCCAGCATTTTATATTACTGATATGTGTCTGTTGTAGCATGTACTTGGGTTAAAACATATCTGGTTCTCTTTCTGTTTCTTTTTGGTGATCCTGCCAGTCTCTCTGCTTTACTATTTCAAACTGTCCATGCTAGGCATTGAAGCAGATCCACCTCAACCTGGTCAGTTTTCTGGCTGTGCTGGGAACACAGCCTACCTGTCTTCCAATGGTCAGACTTGTGCTGAGAAGCACCCCCCCCTGCACAGCTATTCACTGTAGATCACTGTACTGCTGTATGCATGTACACGGGCGTCCCCTCATAGGGGTAAGGGGGGGCGAGTGAACCCCCTGGAATCGGCAAGGGTCTGCCATGCTCGTATCTGTAGCTGTGTTGACTCTCTCTGTGTTTGTGCGAGTCGGCTCCACAGCTGTTGCAAGATCAGTGTCACTGAGTTACAGAGCTCTTTACTGCCAGCTATAGCTGCTTCCTGTATGTGCACCCTCGTGCTTGCTTTGCTGCCTGTAATGTATTTTCAAAGGGACATGTGGAAACAGGACTTGGGAGACGGATGACCACCGTGACCTTACAAGTGGGGGCTGTAAGTACAAGTGAAGGGAGAAGGCTGTTTGTGTACAGGGGGGGGGGGGGTGGCTGACATATATACAGATGAGGGGGGCAGCTGAGTGCATACAGGTATGATCAGTGAAGGGGGGTGCCAGATATAGGAAAGATCATATCATCTGTCCTGTCCTGTATATAGCTATATACACCCATCTTCCTTCCTGTATTCCTCCATTATCACTGACTGCAGGTATACATCATCTGTCCTGTATATAGAGCTGTATATACCCACCTTCCTTCCTCTATATACCAATACCATCCACCCCTTCTATATATACATACTGTACACCCTCTGTATTGTACATTTGATCAGCACAGTGAGGCTGCATATCATGGGCACATGCCTGCGCTTTATTTGATAATGACTAAGCCCCTCCCCTTCATGACATGTCAAAGAAGCGAAGCATAGGTGAACGTAAAATTATGCCCCCCCCTGGAAAAAGTTCTGCGGACGCCCATGTGCATGTATGCAACCTTACATTTTCTCCCTGCACCCCACCGAAACTATCATGCATTATCCATTATGTAAGCTGATTTGGTCACACGGACTTCAAATAAAACTGAGGTTGAGCCTCATGATCATTTATCTATATTCTGCTTAGTTGACTACAGTATTGTATTAATGTAGCTCAGACCTACTGAAGAAGTACACTGCCCCCCTTAACACCAAACATCAATCATTCATGTTAAGGTACATATTATTTACTAGATACCAGTAACTGACACATAATGATACTAGTCATATTCCCGATTATGGAATAAGGATACACATAAAGCTTATGTTGCTTTCTAGGTTTGCAGATAGTACCAATTGATGTTTGGACTTTCAGTGGTTGACATTATAAGGGTCTATTTAAAAAAATATATAATGCAAATAATGACCGTAATGTGTCTAATATGTTTTTTTATACCATAATCATCAGCTCCATCTAGTGGCCATGATGAAGTGTTTTCCTGAAATACCTCAATCAAGAAGATGCCACATTAGGGTCACTAAATGGTGCTGTTCTCGGGTCCCTCTTTGGCTCTCCTGGTCCCTCTTTCCTGTCGAATGCCACCACAGCAAGCAGCTTGCTATGGGGGCATCCGAGCCAAGACGCTCCCTGTGTCTATTTAAAAAAGGAGCCCCCGCGCGGCCCCGCCCCCTCTCTCCTGATTGGAAAAAGCCCCATACACACTATCAGTTTTCCTGCAGGTTTTTCTCTTCAGGTTTACCAAAACCATGTAGTGCAAGGGCCTGCCTGATTGCATACGAATTGAAACTTTTGAGGTTTGGCCTCATATTAGATGGTTTTGGTAAACCTGAAGAGAAAAACCTGCAGGAAAACTGATAGTGTGTATGGGGCATAACTGACTTTGATTGACAGAAGCAGGAGCCAATGGCACCACTGCTGTGTTTTAGGCAATCGGGAGGAGAGTCCCGGATAGCTGATCCACTCATGGAGAAGATGGAGGAAGTAGAAGGGGGTTGCATGCAGAGGCCAGAGCTGAAGAGGGGTGAAAGTGAGATGTGGGTAGGGGATACAGAAGTAAGCAGCTTTGGAAGAAGGCAAAGTGCACCCCTGAACTCTGCACTCTGTATGCAGAGCACCCCTTAACTCTACACAATGTATGTAGAACACCCCTGAACTCTGCACTCTGTGTGTAACCCCCCCCACTCTGTACGTAATGCACTCCTGGTATTTAATGCCCCTTCCACTGTAAGTGAAATTTGACCACACTATTTGATGGAGGTTGGACGGATGGTTTGGAGGGTTGTGGTTGAGTTCCTGCACCTATTTTCAGAGAAAAAAAGCCATATATATATATATATATATATATATATATATATATATATATATATATATATATATATATATATATAAACTCCTTAATTGTTGTTATTCTAATGGCTCCTTTTTAATGCCACTTGGAACATCAAAGAAAGCTTGCCTTTTACCACTTACTTGTGTACACAGTGTGCAGCAGTTATGATCCACTTAGGTGCCACGATGGAGCCACCACAAACATGCTTATTATTAAGGTACAAACTGATTTGCCATGGCCAGCGACCTAAGGTGACATCAGTCCCTCCAATAATCCTGGAAGACTTGGAACGAGATCCACATTCTGCAGAAATTGCAAGTTTGGATTGAAGAAAAAAGATTAACCTTTAAACAATTCAATGTAGCTATGGCGCGGTTTCAGCATTTTAGGAGCACAAAATAAGAAAGCGTAGTAGGACACCATAGTCACTGTTCTTAGGCTTACGTTCTACCTTAATTTTCCAACAATAAGGTGCCCTGATTATCAATGCCCTGTCAGACTTGCACAGAGAAAGCGTGTGAGGAAAGCAATGCCAATAACCGGCAAGTCTGTTTACATGTGACCAGCTGTGATTGGACACAGCTGATTACATAGTAAAGGGCCACTGTGATTGGCCCTTTATCCTGATCTGTGATCAGCTGTATCCAAAGGACACAGTGGTCACATGTTGCACCCGTTCCTTCCCCCAGGAAGTACGCAAGGGGGGGGATGTCCATGGACATCCTCCCAGAACTGGAGAGTCACATTGTAGCCATGTTTTGGCTATGGCCTGGTTGGGAACCAGTTAAAGTGCCTTCTATGTTTGTCCTGATGATGATTATCAACAAAACAAGAAGTGTTGGGAAATACTATATTTATCAGCAGAGTATGAAACAAAACACTTCTGGCAGCAACAACATATGCAGTTCAGGCTCGCTGATTCTGATGAAGTAGCCAAGAAATGCATTGATGGTGTTGTTAATTATTACACACCAAATAAATACTTACTTTTAGATGAAAAGACTTTAAATCATTTTGCTTTACTATGGGCCCCTATGCTGACTTGACTTCCACTGTTAAGGGGTTTAAATCTCTAACCTCATTGCACACCAGGATCCTTGTATTGTTTGGTACCCATTCTTCTGGAACATGGAAAGCAGCTTCTCACCATATCTGGGCTTTATGCAACCCTACAGATGTGAGCAGGGCCGCCATCAGGGGGGTACAGGCAGTACACCTGTAATGGGCCTGAAGGTCCCCAGGGCCCCGGATGGCAACCCCCTTTTTTTATTTATTTTTTATAAAAAATAAATAAAAAATGTAATGTATATATATTTTTTTATTATTATTATTATTAAAGGGCCCAGAAGTCCCCAGGGGCCCGGAGGTCCCCAGATGACAACCCCCCCCTTTTTGTTATAAAATTATTTGTATTTATTATATATATATATATATATATATATATATATATATATACACACACACACACACACACACACACACATATATATATATATATATATATATTTTTTAGAGGGCCCAGAGGTCCCCAGGGGCCCGGAGGTCCCCAAGGCCACGGATGGCAACCCCCCTTTTTTTATATAAAAAAAAAATGACATTTTATTTATATATTTTTTTCTTTCTTTTTCTTTCTTTTCTTTTTTTTCTATATATATATTTTTTATTAACCACTTAAGGACCGCCTCCTGCACATATACATCGGCAGAATGGCACGGCTGGGCACAAGCACGTACAGGTACGTTCTCTTTAGGTTCCCAGCCGTGGGACGTGGGCGCGCGCCAGCGACTTGGTCCGAAGCTCCGTGATCGTGACCGTGGACCCGATCGCCGCTGGAGTCCCGCGATCGATCCCCGGAGCTGAAGAACGGGGAGAGTTGTGTGTAAGGCAGGAAACCTGCCTTAAGAAATACCAAGCAGCAGTTGCTGCAGTATATTCAGGTAGACGAGAAGTGGCTGTAAGGACGCTGTGGGAGATTAGCAAAGCTGATATGCAACAAAGAATTTCAAAAAGGTCAGCACAATATTACAAGAAAATTGAAAACTATTATTAAAAAAAACAAAGAATTTGTTTATCATACACAGTGCTTTAAAGAACGAAATGTCATTCCGTTATTGAAATATTTATGTTAATGAAAGATTTATTAACCACTTCGGCTCTTACACCTGTTCACCCCTTATAGACCAGAGCAATTTTCACATTTTTGCTGTAAGCCTGTTTATTCTGCAATCATTTTGTCATTACTTAAAAAAACAATATATGTTTTACGTTGTTATCTTAAGTACAAACAAGGCTTTCTTTTTGTGAATATTGTCCTGCAACAATAATTTTGTTTCACAATCCTTGGACAATTAAACATAATAAAACTAAGCAAAAAGGTACGTTCTTTTTTTGGAGCACTGTTCAGTTAAAAATAAACAGTGTTACTGCACGTAAAAAGTGTGCATTTTATTCTGTAATTTGTCCTGTTTAAAACACAAAATTCAGATTTTTGTACAAAGCATTGCAAAAAGTCTTTTTTTTTTTTAATTTTGCGCTTTTTCTTTCAGTGTGATGCATGTAAATATATTTAAACGTTGTAAAATATTAATTAACAAAGAAAACAAAACAGAAAAAATGTTTAAATATTAGTTAATAAAATACAAATAACAAATCACCAGGAAAAATTATAATTCAATGGAGAAGGAAAATCAGGAGTTAATTAGGGCTGATTAGAGTAAACTAAGGGTTAATAAGGGGTTCAACAGAGGAACATTTATTTAAAAAAAACTGTCATGTTGCTTTAACTGACTTCATCTGCAGATCAAAGTTCATCCCTCTGATCTGTAGATAAATAAACAGGAAGATACAGAATGAAACCATGTTTCGTTGTAGCATTCTGTATTTGCAGCTGAACAATGTTGTTGATAAACATTGCCAGACTGTTTTTTTTTTTTACAGCTCCTACTGCCAGGACCTTCTCTGTGTACTCGGCAATGCAGTTGTGATTAATCAGAGCTGAACTGCCATGTACTGGGACAGGGGGGATTCTGGCAGCAGGGCAGAAGGACTTGATGTGCTAGACATGTCCTGTGTACACTGATGACATTTTTTTGGGGCGTGTCTAGAAGGCCCAGAGTCTGCAATGGGTTGACTGGCTTTATCTGCAGAGTAAAGTTCATCCCTTTGATCTGTAGATGAATAAACAGAGCGATATTAAATGAAACAATGTTTCATTGTATCTTTCCGTATTCGCGGCTGAGCAATGTTGTTGATAAACATTGCCAGACTGCTTTCTCTGTCTGAGTGTGCCTACTGCTTTATATGATGTGCATTCTACAGTGGCAACCTATTGTGATAGGTAGGAGTTATATTAAGCCAAACACAGATTTTGGCTACAGGAAGCATCCAAAGACAAAATTCATACTTCATTACTAATACTAATACTTTGATGACATGTACTACCATTTATTTTGTATGTTCAACAATAAGAGAAAAGTACAGGGGAAATTTACCTGAACACTTCAGTGCAACAACGTGACCAGAAAGACATTCACGTCTAGAAATAAAAATGGTAAAATGAACACAAGAAATACACTACAAAATTAGGAAAATGTAAATTGGTAATTTTAACAGCAAAAGCATCAGGAGAAAAAGCTGCTTGGCCTTCAATTTTGCAAAGAGCCCTTTAAAAGCACCACAGGGCTCACAAGTTCAATATCCACTATCTATAACCTTGAGGCTGAGTTCACACTTATGCGAATTGGATAGGGGTTACCCGCATCCAATTTGCACAACAGGAGATTGTGACTGGCTCTTTATGGAGCCAGTTCACACATCTCCAGGGTGGCCGTAGAGCATATTGCACAGGAGGCCTGTGAATCTTTGTCTCCTTTTCAGGTCCGAATTCAGGCAAAAATTCAGACCTGATTTGTCCCTAAAGCAGAGATCAGGGACGCATCGGACCCCCTGCTGTGAGCCATATCCAGGTGTGAACCCTGCCTTACCAAGCCGTGATGAAGGGGCACCTAAAAAGCATTGGATATTTTACAGTATGAGACTTTTTATTAAAAAAAATTAAAATAATTGTGGACTTTACACACATTACTACACTATTCTAACTTTACCCCATTTTTTTCTGTTGCTGTCATTGTCCCCAATAAAGAGATTCACGCTCTTCCTTTGTCCTGGTAAAACACTGCCACTGGGACTAAAAGGAAAATTGTCAGTAGAAAAGAATATAAGGAAAATATTCTACTCATTCTTGTGACAACTGCCTAGGAGGGAATTTCTCTAACTTCCTGTGGCACCTATAAAGCAGGAAATTAAGAGAAATCTTCTCAATGGGACACTGATGTTAAAAAAACATGATGGGCTTTAACTATTTTCTACTCTATACATTTTGGTTTTAACATTATTTATTAATGTTTTATCAGACACATGCAAGAAAGAGTACTAAGCATTAAAATTAAAGAAATGGTAGCTGTAACGGTCACCACCGTTTACGATATTCCCATTCCATCAACCACGACAGCTTATCCGACAATCTACAATCCAGCAGACACGATCCATTCCATCTCCAAAAATAACGAGACTGACAAGCTCTGTTACTGGTTTCAAAATGTATGAATGAACCTTTAATGGTATCTTAGCTTTCTTATATACAGTACAAGCATGTTACAGTTAATCACAGGGACAAAGAAACTCTCCACCCACACATCACACAATGGGGCTTCAATCACATTCTTTTAGATAATGACATTCAGAGGAGTTAATTATCCCCCAGACGTTCCGTCTCCGACAATAAGTGATTCACCTGCATAATACACATTCCTTTACTAAACATAATTGACATGCTAATTCCCTACCCCTGAAAGGAGACATCTGACCTTTAGACTGCTAACTCACAACACCTCTATCATCAATAGACTTTTCACAAAAAACAGTATTAGCATTGAAGGAGACACTCTTATTGACCGGTTGGGGGTCAGAATGAAATCACCTGTAATATGTCCAGATTTCAATACATGAATTATCAGTAATGTCCCATCTCATGTAATTTATAATTAATATTTCTCAGTCACCCTATGCCCTATGACCCTAGACCCAAGAATCATTAGTGATGCTGGCACAGGAGTACCCCCCATCCTTCAAAAGCCTCTGGGTGTCACAGGTCATTCCGTTACAGTAGCACATGCAGTATACCATTTAACACAACAAATGTTATAGGTCAAACACGTAGCTGGTAGGGGTGCAACGGATCAAAAAACTCATGGTTCGGATTGTTCCTCGGATCAGAGTCACGGATCGGACAATTTTTCGGATCATCACCATATATAGTCCCCACTGTAATATCCACATCTCCCCCACTGTAATGTCGACACTATTTGAAGTTTGGTCTGATTAACGACTGAAATCAATTTAGTGGGTGGGTCTGTCAGCCCCCCCCCCCCCTCCCAGCCCCATCTGACATCTTTCAATTGTAAAATCAAAGGAGCAAGGATAAAAGTTGCCTGATTTGATGTGGCCGCTGTTCAAATATTCTAACAGCCATTGCTCGAGCTGTCAGAGTACAATAGCCCAGCAGGGGGACATTCACCTATAAAGCATGGATTGAGGAATATGTTATGTATATATATTTTTTATCATCCTGCTGAAAGAAAAATAAATTAAAAGTGTATGGCCAGATTTTAATTTGATTATCGGATGTGTCAAATTATTTTGCCTTAAAATCTGTACTTAATTCAGGGAATAACTTACCTGGTTTGCCAAATATGTTTTGTTGAAGTAGTCTGAGCAAGAGGGATCTGCGCAAATCCTTGAGTGTGATTTAGCCTGTAGTTTGTCAGATTTACAGCTTTGTGTTGCATAAGCCTTGGGGGAGTAATTTAGAAACAAAACAGGAAGAGAGAGTTATACATTGATCGATATTTTGATGACACTGGAAAACAATGATTTTGCTTCCTAAACATTTTTAGGTATATCTAATAGATTTTTGGTTGTTATTGATGAAAATAACCTGTAATTTAAAAAGTGACAGTGCAGCGCTTATACTTTTATAAACACACACATTGACATATGACCAAACATATACTATTGAAATAGTGACACTCAAGATGACTATAAATAAAAAAATATTAAAAAAAATACAATCATTGATATGATGCAGGATTGTCCCAAATTAAACCACAATAGTCATTTTAGAAAGTGCTAGTAGTGCAAAAAGAAGTCCCCGAACTTCCGGTTTTGGCGCCTGCATAGAGTAGCTGGCCCTCACCTCAGCTCCCGCAGCCAGACACACAAAACTCCGACCACCGGCAGCACCATCCTCCATCCCCCGGCCATAAGATGAACCGTTTTGTGGAAAAAAACAACCCACGATCGTACGCGCCTGTGACTGCGCGAATGGGACAGCCGCAAATCCGCAAAGTATTCTTCCTCAGAAAGTGGATGCAAAAATCCCGGGGTGCAAGTATAATCCACTCTATCACCGATAATTTGTCCAACTTCCACCTCCTAAATGCACTCACCAGATAGATGAGGTATTATGCCGCGTACACACGACCATTTTTTGGGTTCTAAAAAATGAAGTTTTTAAGGGTCTAGAAAAAATGAATTTTTTTCCAACCCGATCATTAAAACGGCCTTGCATATACACGATCGTGAAAAAAAAATGCTTTAGCAAAGCGTACAACACGTACGACGGCACTATAAAGGGGAAGTTCCATTCGGATGATGCCACCCTTTGGGCTGCTTTAGCCGATTTCGTGTTAGTAAAAGACGATTTGCGCTTTTCTGTCTGTTACAGCGTGATGAATGTGCTTACTCCATTACGAACGGTAGTTTTACCAGAACGAGCGCTCCCGTCTTATAACTTGCTTCTGAGCATGCACGGTTTTTTCATGTCGTTAAAGCCCACACACTACCATTTTTTACAACCTTAAAAACGACAACGTTAAAATTGTCTTGAAAAAATAGAGCATGTTCAAAAAAAAACTTGTCCATTTTTTAGAACCTGAAAAATGCTCTGAAGCCCACACACGATCGTTTTTAATGACATTAAAAAAAATGTCATTTTTTAGAACCCGAAAAACGGTCACGTGTACGCGACATAAGAGCATGTACTAGACATGTGCACACTGAAATATTTTGTTTCAGAATTTCATTTTCATCCAAAAAAATTTTTTTATTTAGTTATTTAGTTAATCGTACATTTCTGATCTAATTTTCCGTCTACAAGCTATAGAAGAATTCTAATGTTGTATGACACTAGTAATAATTTTATTTATGAATTATTATTACTAGTCAACCAAAATTCTAATTCTTCTATAGCCTATGGGCCGAGCATTTGACCGGAAATGTACGATTGCGGCGTCATACAGTTTAGCTGCTTGTCGAATCTTATTAGAACTTTCGACAGACACCATAAGCCTTCAATGACAGATTTAACGTTTGTATGTTTTTCGCTGTTTCGTCGTTCATGTCTAACAGTCTACCCCAACACTGTCTCTATAATGTCAAATCTTTTCTCTCTATGTCAAATCTTTCCTCTCTATGTAGAATAATCTTGGACTAATAGAGTTAAGGTTAGCCTGTGAGAAGGACTGAGCTGCGGGCCCGAGTGTTGCGATCTCAGGAAGGCCTCCGCTTCAGACGGTTCGTGAAAAGAGAGTTGGTCACCGTTGGGGGCTTTAAGCCGGAAGGTAGCTGGGAATGCCAGGGTGAATTTGACTTGTAGTCGGTGAAGCTCTGAGCAGATCTGTTGGAATGCTTTTCTTTTCTTGGATACTTCTATGGAATAGTCCGCAAAAATCAGGAT
Organism: Rana temporaria; assembly: GCF_905171775.1. NCBI lineage: Eukaryota > Metazoa > Chordata > Amphibia > Anura > Ranidae > Rana > Rana temporaria. Next base: position 116,554,031 of record NC_053498.1, on the reverse strand, counting down.
CTTTATTCCGTCGATCTGGAGAGATTGGACTGCCTGAATTTCTGTAGGATGAGAGCTTTGTCCGAGTAGTTGAGGTACTTGGCTATTATGGGGCGGGGTGATTTGCGATCGGAATTAAAGGACCCCATACGGTGGGCACGCTCGACTGTGCAGGGGCCTGGGAGGCCTAATGCTTCAGGAATGCGACTCGAGCATAGATCCATGAGTAGAGAAGGTTGTAGCGATTCTGGGACGCCCACGAAACGCAGGTTGCTCCTTCTGGACCTATTTTCCAAATCGTCCAGCTTCTCAAGGATGTACCTGTTCGTCTTGTCTTGGGCCTGCTCTGTGGACTGGGCCTGGTACAGTTCCTCCACCACGTTAGCGATGCGGTGTTCAGCCTCATTTAATCTGGAGGCGTGCTCCCCTATCTGGGCCTGGAGCTTCTGCATGCCTGCACTGATGGCCTTCTCCACAGAGCCCGCAATCATTGGGGGATAGGAGACCTGCCACTGCCTGGGCGATGAGCTCTGTATTGGGATCCCCTGCGTGTGGAGTAGCCGTGATAGCCTGTGAGGAGGAGGAGGGGGCCGAAGCGCCGATTACCTCCATTGCGGGAGTCGTTTCCGCGGAGGGTTCCGTGAAGGCCGAAGCCAGAGCCTCGATTTGTGGCTGTCGCGTACGATCGTGGGCTGTTTTTTTCCACAAAACGGTTCATCTTATGGCCGGGGGATGGAGGATGGTGCTGCCGGTGGTCGGGGACGGGTCTGCCGGCTTTGTAAGCCGTTTTGTGAGTCTGGCTGCGGGAGCTGAGGTGAGGGCCAGCTACTCCATGCGGCGCCGAAACCGAAAGTTCGGGGACTTCTTTTTGCGCTACTAGTACTTTCTATAAGGACTATTGTAGTTTCATTTGGGACAATTCTGTCGGGAAAACTGCTAGGGAGAATACACACGGCCGGTTTTCCTGACCAAAAGAAAACATGACAGTTTTCCCATCGGGAAACCGGTCGTGTGTACGAGGCATTAGAGTTAAGGACTGTACACAGCTGGAACTGCCATTGAGTCTCATTAGCATGCCATTGACAGTGATGGCTGAAATATTTGATAGATAGATAGATAGATAGATAGATAGATAGATAGATAGATAGATAGATAGATAGATAGTCTACTTTAAATGACAATTTCTATAGTGGTGCAGACTCTGGGAATGTAATAGGTTTCTCGTCGGGAAAACTGCCGGGAATCTCGACGAGAAAAATAGAGAACCTGCTCTCTATTTTTCTCGTCGGGATTCTCTGCAGTGTTTTCCTGCAATGCGCGGTAGCTTACAAGGCATAGTGTAGGGTGTAGCAAGATGGCGGCGACGGCATCGAATGTGACGAGCGCATGCTCGTCGTAGTCGATGACGTCACCGCATTCTTGTCATTCAAAAGAACGGCGGTTCTTTTGAATGGTGTGTGTGTACACTCGGCGAGCAAGGAAAGCTTGCCAGGAATCTCGTCAGGAAAACCAACGTTTTTTTCCTGACGAGATTGCCGGCCGTGTGTACAGGGCTTAACTGTTATATTGCAGTGGAATTTCCTACCTGATATAACCCAGATGTTTACATACAAGTGTTGCCCAAGATGAGTTCCATCCTTCATGGCAGGTTAGGAGCCATTCTTGTTTATATTCCACCTGTACTTCCAACAAGAAGTTTTCTGTGTTTATTCTGAAAGATACTGAAACCATTTCATATGAAAGAATATTTTCATAAGTTTAAAAAAAAAAAGCTTGCAACAAAAATAAATCTTTATTTATCATGTTACTGACTGAAATGACCAAACGATAATACATTATGTAATGTGACTTTGCCTTGTTAGATCTCACCAGACCATATGATATTATCAGTTGCACTGAAATTGCTTGTGCTTGGAAACAGGTGGCTTGGTAATGACTCAAGTATGTATTATGCCCTGTACACACGATCGGTCCATCAGATGAAAACGGTCTGATGGACCGTTTTCATCGGTTAACCGATGAAGCTGACTGATGGTCAGTCGTGCCTACACACCATCAGTTAAATAAACAATCGTGTCAGAACGTGGTGACGTAAAACACGACGACGTGCTGAAAAAAACAATGTTCAATGCTTCCAAGCATGCGTCGACTTGATTCTGAGCATGCGTGGATTTTTAACCGATGGACGTGCCTACAAACGATCGTTTTTTTCTATCGGTTAGGTATCCATCGGTTAAATTTAAAACAAGTTGGCTTTTTTTAAACCGATGGATAAATAACCGATGGGGCCCACACACGATCGGTTTGGACCGTTGAAAACAGTCCATCAGACCGTTCTCATCGATTTAACCGACCGTGTGTACGAGGCCTTAGGCTTCTCCTATAAATTTTCTTTTGCAAATATTTGAAAGATAAGAGTGTCTTTTTCGCTTCCTGAACACGACTGGGTTAACTGTTGGTTTTGTGAGAGAACATACAGCAAGTCATATTTCAGATTTTGGTAGATCATATAGGGTTAATTCCACCACAAAGATCGAGGTCTCCTAGGACTCCAGTAAAGAGATCTCTGTTCTCAAGTGCCCAAGCCTGCACATCTCTTGGGTTCATTAGAAGAGGGTCTCCTTTCTTATTTTGGATTTGTGATCTATTAGACAATCACCACCCACCTTATTATTGTTCAATTGCTTGGTAACACAAATTGCTAGTCAGCCAATCACATGACAGCAATTCAATGCATTTAGGCATCTAGGATGTGTTGAAGACAACTTGCTGCAGTTTAAACTGAGCATTAGAATGGGGAAGAAAGGGGATTTAAGTGACTTTGAAGGTGTTCTCTTTTTTTCCACAACAGTTTTCTTGATGAAAAACATACACACGACCGTTTTCCTCGGCAAAAAAGCTCTGCCACCAAGTTTCATGATGGATTCTGTCGAGGAAAACGGTCGCGTGTACGAGGCCTGAGGCTACAGTTCACACCGGCTCACCAGATCTGGACAATAGAATATCGGAAAAGCGTTGCCTGGTCTGTTGAGTCTATTGAGATTTCAGCTGCGACATTCAGATAGTAGAGTTAGAATTTGGCATAAACAACATGCAAGCATGGATCCATCCTGCCTTGTATCAACGGTTCAGGCTGCCTGTGGTGGTGGTGTAGTGGCATGGGGGATATTTTCTTGGCATAGTTTGGGCACCTTAGTACCAATTAAGCATTGTTGAAATACCACGGTCTACCTGAATACTGTCGCTGACCATGTCCATCCCTTTATGACTACAGTGTACCCCTCTTCCGATGGCTCCTTTCAGCAGGATAATTCACCATGTGACAAAGCTCAAATCATCTCACCACTGGTTTGTTGAACATGACAATGAAGTCAGTGTACTCCAATGGCCTCCACAGTCACCAGATCTCATCCAATAGAGCACCTTTGGGATGTGGTGAAATGGGAGATTTGCATCATGGATGTGCAGCCAACAAGTCTGCAGAAACTGTGTGATGTTATGGAGGGGGTCAGGGGGTACGGCGCACGGGGGCCCCGGAACAGCAAAAGCTGGAGGGCCTCCAGCGAGCCAACCACCGAAGCCTCCAGGGCAGTGGATGCGTTTGTCCCATCCGGCCGCAACCACCAAGCCGCAGTCACCAACTGGGTGGCCAGGTAGTACTTATAGCAGTCCGGGAATGCCATGCCACCCTGCGTCCGCGGCCTCATTAATGTTGTTAGTCTGTACCTGGGCGGGGATGGGCCCCAAATGAAAGAGGAGAAAATTTGGTTCAACTTACGAAAAAAAGACTTGGGCACCCAATGTTGGGAGTGGCGGAAGAGGCAACTCAAAAGGTTTTGGTAAATATTTCAGTGGGACTACACATGCCAAGACCCTTTTCACACTGGGGCACGTTGCAGGCGCTATAACGCTAAAAATAGTGCCTGCAAAGAACTCTGAAAGAGCCGCTGCTGTCTCACCAGTGTGAAAGCCCCGAGGGCTATGGAGGCCTCATAGATATTCCCCCAGGGGAATTATTACATAATTACCCTGTATTACTCATTCCAAAAAAAAGTCAAACACATGGAAACGGCGACCAGCGATTGTGGATCCTGCCCCAATCATAATGACCTCCTGCCCGATGATTTTTCTACACCACCATTATGACCTCCTATCTGATGATGTCACCCCATTGTATTACCACTGCTAAAACACAGATCCTAGGATTCTTTTTAGCAAACAAACCAGCCAGGGATCGTACCTATATTTAGTCAATGGCATTGCTTGGGATTCCTGGCAGCTTTGATTTTAGCAGGAGGAGTTTTGGGCAGACTTACTTACTTACTTACTTACCTCAGTGCAGTCCTCCTTCACTTACTTCATCGTTCGATTTTGCTTTTAAATGTCCTTATTTCTTCTGAGAAATCCTCACTTCCTGTTCTTCTGTCTGTAACTCCACACAGTAATGCAAGGCTTTCTCCCTGGTGCCGAAAAAGCTTTACGCAAACGACGTAAAAAACGAACGCCGGGCACACGTACGTTTGTGAATCGCGTATCTAGGTAATTTGCATACACTCCGCCGAAAACGAAGGGAACGCCACCAAGCGGCCAGCGTGAGAATGCACCCTAAGATACGACGGCGTAAGAGACTTATGCCAGTCGTATCTTAGGCTAATGTCGGCGTATCTAGCTTTCTGAATACAGAAAGAAGATACGCAGGCGCAGCTTTGAATTTACGCGGCGTATCTATGGATACGCCGGCGTAATTCTTTGCTGAATCTAGCCCAAGTTGTGTGGGTTTTTAGCGCTACCTACCCCCCCTTTTTCTAAATAGTATGACAGATTGGCTTTTTATATATAAGGCAAAAAATAAAAACCACAGAGGTGATCAAATACCACCAAAAGAAAGTTCTATTTGTGGGGAGAAAAAAAAGGATTTAAATTTTGTTTGGGAGCCACGTCGCACGACCGCGCAATTGTCAGTTAAATCGATGCAATGCCGAATCGCAAAAAGTGGCCCAGTCATTTGGCAGCCAAATGGGCCGGGGCTGAAGTGGTTAAACACCCCTTATGCAAATTTGTATAGGAAATTTGAAATAGCATGGCATGAAACACAGTGATACCCAGATGCTTGGTGCAGTTGGACCAATTAAATGTAATTTATAATTGGCTGGCAAAAGCTACCACTCTGTGTTCTTTGCTGTTTGCCTTAAAGACCGTTAGGTATGTTTTCTTTGCTAAACGAAAATTTATGCTTCATCTTTTTCTAAACGCAAAGAAATAAGCCAAAGCATATTAACTACCGTATTTATCGGCGTATAACACGCACAGGCGTATAACACGCACAGGAGTATAACACGCACCCTAACTTTAAAGTGGAGGTTCACCCAAAAACGTAATTTTTAACATTAGATTGATGCTCATTTTGTCAAGGGGAATCGGGTGTTTTTTTTTAAATCGAAGCAGTACTTACCGTTTTAGAGAGCGATCTTCTCTGCCGCTTCCGAGTATGGGCTGTGGGACTGGGCGTTCCAATATGATTGACAGGCTTCCGACAGGCTTCCGACGGTCGCATACATCGCGATCAAGATTTTCCGAAAATAGTAGCCGAACGTTGGTGCGCAGGCGCCGTATAGAGCCGTACCGGCGTTCGGCTTCTTTCGGCTACTCGTGACGCGATGTATGCGACCGTCGGAAGCCTGTCGGAAGACTGTCAATCAAATAGGAACGCCTAGTCCCGAAGACCATACCCGGAAGCGGCGGAGAAGATCTATCTCTAAAACGGTAAGTACTGCTTCGATTTAAAAAAAAACCACCCGATTCCCCTTGACAAAATGAGCCTCAATCTAGTGTTAAGAATTGTTTTTCGGGTGAACTCCCGCTTTAAGAGGGAAGTTTCAGGAAAAAAAACTTTCCACAGCCCCCTGCGTATAACTCGCAGGCACAGTTTACCCTCTATTTTCAGGGTAAAAAAGTGAGTGTTATACGCCAATAAATACAGTAATTTCTTGGTGACACACACACACGATGGTTAATTATTAATGATATCTTCACAAACCTTTTCTGCGTGGAACTGTAGCCACTTCGTTGTTGTCAGTGTCATTGCACCGAGAGGTCACCTCAGCATCTTGTAATGAAATGGAACCTTGGTAAATGAGGGGCTTCATCAAATACTGCACTGCAAACATTAAAAGCAATAAAATGATAGTTCTTGGGTTCTGTAATCATTCTAACAGTTTATAAGTTGTAAAATGAATCAAAAATAATGGATCGACAGTGGTTACATAATTCGTCTTTCTCTGCAAGGCATGGTTCCTCCCTTCCATTACAGTCACACATTATAGTAGTCGCAGTTACATATGTGATTTACCTCTACAAAATGAACATAATAAGACTTTTCCTTGAAAATTCTTCCAACTAGCACATACTAGCAATTTGTTTTCCGATTTTCTAGTTTTACATTTTTAACCACTTAGGCCCCGGACCATTTGTCAGCCTAAAGACCGGAGGTCTTTTTGCGATTCTGCACTGCCTCGCTTTAACTGACAATTTCGCGGTCGTACGACGTGATTACCAAACGAAATTGAGGTCCTTTTTTTCCCACAAATAGAGTATTCTTTTGGTGGTATTTGATCAACGCTGCGGTTTTTATTTTTGGCGCTATAAACAAAAATAGAGCAACAATTTTGAAAAAAAAGCAATATTTTTAACTTTTTGCTATAATAAATATCCCCCCAAAAATATATATATAAAAAACTTTTTTTTTCCTCAGTTTAGGCCGATACATATTCTTCTACATATTTTTGGTAAAAAAAAAAAATGCAATAAGCACCTATTGATTGGTTTGCGCAAAAGTGATAGCATTTACAAAATAGTGGATAATTTTATGGCATTTTTATTATTTTTTTACTAGTAATGGCGGCAATCAGCGATTTTTATCATGACTGCGACATTATGGCGGACACATCGGACACTTTTGACACATTTTTGGGACCATTGTCATTTTTACAGCGATCAGTGCTATAAAAATGCACGGATTACTGTGAAAATTACACTGGCAGTGAAGGGGTTAACCACTAGGCAGAGTTGTAGGGGTTAAGTGTGCCCTAGTGATTCTTAGGCTCCATTCACACCTAGGCGTTTTGTCGCCTGTAGCGCGACGCTATTGCAGCCTGCAATACGCTGGAGGGGTGATTTAACATTGTCGGCTATGGAGATGGTTCACATCTCCACGCCGAACGCCGAAACCCCGTACGCCTGAAGCTCAAAACAAGTCCCGGACCTTTTTTTCAGGCGGCTTTCGGCGTTCGGCATAGCCGACAATGTTGATCACTAGTGTTGCTCACGAATATTCGCATTGCGAATATTCGACTCGAATATAGCATATTCGAGAAATCGCGCTATATTTCGAAATTCGCGGTGAATATTCGCAATTCCGAATATTCGATTTTTTACAATTTTTTTTTTGAATCAGATCACATCCTAGATATCTCCATCGACGTCTAAAAGCATTGCTGGTATCATTAGAGACCCTGGGCCGAGTAGCTGAAGCGTTCATTGAATTTTCCAGAAAGATCGCAATGCGATTATTCGGCAAACGCAATATCGCGCGATTACTTTCCTCGCCCCGATCTTCCGCATCAGAGCGATTTTTACAGTTTCATTTTTAAAACAGATCACATCCTAGTGATCTCCATAGACGTCTGAAAGCATTGCTGGTATGATTAGAGCCATTGGGCCGAGTAGCTGAAGCGATCATTTTATATTGCCGAATATTCGCAATGCGAATATTCGGCAATAGGAATATTGCGCGATTATTTGCTCCGCCCTTTTGCATCAGAGCCAATCAGAGTTCTCCTTCCACACTCGTCACAGGTTAGCAACCAATAGGAACCTGCCTGCATGGACATTATATAAGCTCACTCCCAGCACCATTTCATTGCAGATTCAGAAGCTGGCTATAGAGTGTGGAGGCTGTTTCTGTGTTCCTGGTTTCCTGTGTCTTTGTTCTTGATTGATTTAGATCATCACCAGCATTGCTATTTAGTGATTCCAGTGGATCTTTTCCAGTATATCAACTGCTTTTTTCAAAGCAATAGACCCAAGAGCTTTTTTCAAAGCTACGTTTTGTGCTGTTTTGTGCTGTTTTTTTCATTTGTGTTACTGTTTGATCCTGCAATCCTCCCTGTTCAGTTATATTTGCAAGAGATTTCAGAACACGTTTTGCTGAGCTTTATAAAAGAGCTTTTCTAAAAGCTAAGTTTTGTTCATCTTGTGTTACTGTTAGATCTTGCAGGTTCGCTGTTCAGTGATATTTGATAGGCATCTCAGTTCAAATTTTGTTTAGTTTTCCCTAAAGAGCTTTTATAAAAGCTAAGTTTTGTGTTCAGTTTAGTTAAATTTTGTGTAGTAAGTGTACACACTGTTAGTGTACATTTATTTCATCTAGCTTAGCTTAGTGTGTGTTTAGTGTCTGTGTTTTGTGTTTAAAAAAAAAAAAAAAAAAAAAAGTTAGTGTTTGTTTAGTGCTTTTTTTTTTTTTCTTTAATTTTGTAGTCCTTGTCTGGTGTACTACTTTTCTTATAGTTTAGTAGCTGTCTGTGTACGTCTTTGTCTGCGTGCCTGTCTTGTAAAAAAAACACAAAAACACATTTTGTTCACATTTTCCCCCCCAATAAAGTTTAACCCCCCCACACACATATCAGCAATAATGAGCGGCATCCGTGGCCGTGGCAGCAGGGGTAGGGGAGTTACTCCCAGTGCTGGATCGCTGCCAGCACGGGGTACCTCTCGTGCCCCTACTAGTGGTAGAGGATCGGGTGCAAGGGGAGTACGCCTGATCCGGGAGTTCTTCCCATCGGGCAGCCGCCCGATATTGCCATCTCAGGCTCAAGTAGTGGTGGACTACATGGGGCACAGCAGTGCCACTGAGTCGTCGGTCCCGACTCACAGTAGTACCACCATTACACCGTTGCCTGTACTACCCCCCCCCAGCCCCCAAGAGTCCAGCATCTTACTGTTCGACAGCGACAGTGATAGGGATCTCTTGGGGGAGGCCATGCATCAGGCAGACCTCCAGCTCTGTCCTGATGGTCAGGACCTTTTTGAAGGGATGGATGAGGAGGATGGGATACCTGCTGGCAGTATCCCAGAGACATCCCTTCAAACTGGTGCTGCTGTTTTGGTGCAGGAAACAGCAGCACCTAGTCAGACCCAGGCGTGGGTGAGGGGACAGCGGAGCCAGGCTAGAGGCTCCATGTCACGTGGTTCCCTCAGACCAACACATCTCAGCCCTTGGTCTGACATCTCTGGGGGCGAAGAGGGTGACCCATCATGGTTGCCATCTGACGCGTCGGCTCACTACGTCAGTGACGACGGGGAAGGTAGGCACCCTGGTGAAACGGTGCGCCAGGTCACCACCAGGGAGACCATCGTCAGGGTCTCCACTGGTGATGGCAGCAGGAGGTGTCAGGAGGAGGAGCAGCAGCAGCAGCAGCAGCAGCAGGCAGCTCCACCTGTGCGCACCGAATCCCAGCAGGTGCAAGTAAGCGTCACCCCATCTGACAGGAGGGCGGTGCTGAAGTCACCTGTCTGGAATTTCTTTACCCTGGTGGCAGACAACCCTACCGTGGCCATCTGCCGGATTTGTAAAGTGAGGGTGAAGAGAGGGAAGTGTTTGGCTCGGGTGGGTACCACAGCCCTGAACCAGCACCTGAGGATAAACCACTGGGCGTTGTATGACGAGATGAAGCGTGGTGGTGGTAGCAGCGCCACCACCACAAGTGAGCAGGGTACAGCAGCCCCTGCCACATCTTCATCTGTTTCCAGCAGGTCATGCCCCCCCGCTCCCTCTAGTAGAGGTAATGGTACCGGCAGCCAGACCTCTACTTCCACAGCACCCTCCACGTCTGTGTCCCGCACTGCCGTCCGGCGCCAGGCGTCGATTTCAGACGCCTTTGACCGCACCACTCCCTTCCCCCCTGGAGACCGACGTGTGCGTTCCCTCAATGGGCTCCTGGCAAGGGTTATTGCCCAACATCTGCTGCCCTTCAACATAGTTGACAGCAACCCCTTCAGGCAGATGTTGGAGCAGGCCCAACCCCAATGGCGTGTCCCCAGCCGCCATTTCTTTGCCAGGACTGGTGTCCCTGCCCTACACCAGCACATTGTGCAGAATGTAACCCTGTCGCTGGATCACGCTGTCAGCGACAGGGTTCATCTGACAATGGATGGCTGGACCAGCAGGCATGGGCAGGGACGCTACATCAGCTTCACGGCCCATTGGGTTTCCCTCCGAGGCGTCGGTGAGGGATCGTCGGCAACCGATCTTGTGGTGCCGCCCCGGGGTGTCCAGGGGAGAACTGCTGGTCTCCCTCAAGCCACTGTCTCCGCAGCTGCTGAGCCTCCCAGCAAGCGCCCCCGTAGCTACTCAAGTGTGGGGCACGTGCGCTGTCAGGCCGTGCTCCAGCTTGTTAGTTTAGGGGACCGGAGACACACTGCAGAAGAAGTGCTGAAAGCACTTCAAGCTCAGGTCCAGAAGTGGCTGACACCCCGAAGGCTCCAGCCAGGTATGGTTGTCTGCGATAACGGCAGCAACCTACTCGCCGCCCTCCATGCTGGCAGTCTGACGCACGTGCCCTGTCTGGCACATGTCCTCAACCTGGTGGTGCAGAAGTTCCTGCGCACTTATCCAGGGTTGAGTGACATTGTGGCAAAGGCGCGTAGGATTGCCAGCCACTTCAGGCGCTCCCCAACCGCTACCGCGTCCCTGTCCAAATTGCAGCGGAAGTACAATCTGCCCCTTCACAGGCTGATTGTGGACAGTGTGACGCGGTGGAACTCCACCCTCCACATGCTGAAGAGGTTGTGGGAGCAGCAAAGGGCGGTGAGGGAGTACCTGATGGAACTAGGCACTCAGAGGGCTTCACCACAACTCCCTTTCATCGCCTGTGCGCAGTGGGGGCAGATAAACCAGGTCTGCCAAGTGTTGTCCTCCTTCGAGCAGGCGACCAAGATGGTCAGCAGTGAGCAAATTGGCCTCAATAGCGTGCTGCCAATACTGTTCATGCTGGAGAGGACACTAGATCGCCTGCTCGAGGCTGGGGAGAGTGCCTTGGTGGAGCAGGAGGAGTCAGCAATGCTCCACCGAGACCAGGGCCAGGACCAGGAGGAGGAGGAGGAGGAGGAGGATGATGATGAAGAGGAGGAGGAGGTGGTTGCTGGTGTCGTCCCGGAGTCAGGGCCTGGTCAGGAGGGAGAGCCGGTGTTGGGGGCACCGATAGTCCGGGGGTTGGGCATGTCTGAGTTTGACCAGCAGCGCCTCAGGGAAGAAGAGTCGCACCTCATTCACCTGGCCAGCATTGAGGAGTCACAGCGGGCTGTGCTCTTCCCCATGGCTGCCCACATGCTGAGATGCCTCAGGAGGGACCCCCGGGTTAAGACCATCAAGACGAGGGATGATTTCTGGATGGCCACCCTTTTGGATCCCAGGTGCAAGGGGAAACTGGAGCAGTTCATCCCAGCCAGCCGGAGGCAGCACCGGATGGAGGAACTGCAGGCAGCCATTGTCAGACGGTTGGAGCAGGCAACTCCCCGGCCTCCAGTTGTCCCCCCTCATCTCACCCAGCAGGTGGCTGCACCCAGCTGCAGCCGAGCAGGGGACCTAATGGAAGAGATGAGGATGTTCTTCCAAACCGAGCGACCCAGTACCACCACCAGCAGCAGCAGCAGCAGTCACCACCAGCGGCTGGCCCACATGGTGGCAGACTACATGGCGTCCGTCGGTGCTTCTGACAGTATGAGCACCGACGACCCCATGGAGTACTGGGTTGCCAGATTGGACACCTGCCGCGAGCTCGCTCAGTATGCGCTGGAGTTATTGTCTTGCCCCCCCTCCAGCGTACTATCTGAGCGGACATTCAGCGCGGCAGGTGGGGTGGTCACGGACAAGAGGACCCGTCTGTCCACAGACTCCGTGGACAGACTCACATTCATAAAGATGAATGAGTCCTGGATCGGCGGTGACTTTCTGGCACCCGTCGTCGGTTCAGGGCGCTGAAGGGTCCCTTGCCATGCATTCCCTGATGAAGCCCCGGACCTGATGTATTTACAGTGCTGAATATAACTATTTCAACATCAGAGAAAATCAATGTTAATATTTGGTACAGTAGGCTTTCTTTGCAATTACAGCGGTCAAACATTTCTTGTAGTTTTACACCAGCTTTGCACACACTGGAGGAGGGATTTTGGCCCACTCCTCCACACAGATCTTCTCTACATCAGTCATGTTTCTGGGCTATCGCTGAGAAACACGGAGTTTGAGCTCCCTCCAAAGATTCTCTATTGGGTTTAGGTCTGGAGACTGGCTAGGCCACGCCAGAACCTTGATATGCTCCTTACAGAGCCAATCCTTGGTTATCCTGGCTGTGTGCTTTGGGTCATTCTCATGTTGGAAGACCCAGCCTCGACCCATCTTCAAAGCTCTAACTCAGGGAAGGAGGTTGTTGCCCAAAATCTTGCAATACATGGCCCCGGTCATCCTCTCCTTAATACAGTGCAGTCACCCTGTCCCATGTGCAGAAAAACACCACCAAAGCATGATGCTACCACCCCCATGCTTCACATTAGGGATGGCGTTCTTGGCATGGTACTCATCATTATTCTTCCTCCGAACACGGTTAGTGAAATTATGATCAAAAAATTATATTATAGTCTCATCTGACCACATGATTTTCTCCCATGACTCCTTTGGATCAGTCAAGACAATTATGTCAGCAGTTATTTCACACCCTATATACTCTTATTAAGACTGCTGTACATCATGGCAACTCCTGCCCATGTGATATGACTCTGTATCAACTACTACTGTTAATACTGCTACTGCTGCTTCTGCTGCCCAGTCAAGACACCTATGTCAGCAGTTATTTCACACCCTATATACTCTTATTAAGACTGCTGTACATCATGGCACCTCCTGCCCATGTGATATGACTCTGTATCAACTACTACTGTTAATACTACTACTGCTGCTTCAGCTGCTGCTGCCGCCCAGTCAATACACCTATGTCAGCAGTTGTTTAACACTCTATATACTCTTATTCCTACTGCTGTTCATCATGGCACCTCCTGCCCATGTGATATGACTCTGTATCAACTACTACTGTTAATACTACTACTACTGCTTCTGCTGCTGCTGCCGCCCAGTCAATACACCTATGTCAGCAGTTGTTTCACACTCTATATACTCTTATTAAGACTGCTGTACATCATGGCAACTCCTGCCCATGTGATATGACTCTGTATCAACTACTACTGTTAATACTACTACTGCTGCTTCAGCTGCTGCTGCCGCCCAGTCAATACACCTATGTCAGCAGTTGTTTAACACTCTATATACTCTTATTCCTACTGCTGTTCATCATGGCACCTCCTGCCCATGTGATATGACTCTGTATCAACTACTACTGTTAATACTACTACTACTGCTTCTGCTGCTGCTGCCGCCCAGTCAATACACCTATGTCAGCAGTTGTTTAACACTCTATATACTCTTATTCCTACTGCTGTTCATCATGGCACCTCCTGCCCATGTGATATGACTCTGTATCAACTACTACTGTTAATACTACTACTGCTGCTTCTGCTGCTGCTGCCGTCCAGTCAATACACCTATGTCAGCAGTTGTTTCACACTCTATATACTCTTATTAAGACTGCTGTACATCATGGCAACTCCTGCCCATGTGATATGACTCTGTATCAACTACTACTGTTAATACTACTACTGCTGCTTCTGCTGTTGCTGCTGCCGCCCAGTCAATACACCTATGTCAGCAGTTATTTGACACTCTATATACTCCTATTCCTACTGCTGTTCATCATGGCACCTCCTGCTCATGTGATATGACTCTGTATCAACTACTACTGTTAATACTACTACTGCTGCTTCTGCTGCTGCTGCTGCCCAGTCAAGACACCTATGTCAGCAGTTATTTCACACCCTATATACTCTTATTAAGACTGCTGTACATCATGGCACCTCCTGCCCATGTGATATGACTCTGTATCAACTACTACTGTTAATACTACTACTGCTGCTTCAGCTGCTGCTGCCGCCCAGTCAATACACCTATGTCAGCAGTTGTTTAACACTCTATATACTCTTATTCCTACTGCTGTTCATCATGGCACCTCCTGCCCATGTGATATGACTCTGTATCAACTACTACTGTTAATACTACTACTGCTGCTTCAGCTGCTGCTGCCGCCCAGTCAATACACCTATGTCAGCAGTTGTTTAACACTCTATATACTCTTATTCCTACTGCTGTTCATCATGGCACCTCCTGCCCATGTGATATGACTCTGTATCAACTACTACTGTTAATACTACTACTGCTGCTCAACTACTACTGTTAATACTACTACTGCTGCTTCAGCTGCTGCTGCCGCCCAGTCAATACACCTATGTCAGCAGTTGTTTAACACTCTATATACTCTTATTCCTACTGCTGTTCATCATGGCACCTCCTGCCCATGTGATATGACTCTGTATCAACTACTACTGTTAATACTACTACTACTGCTTCTGCTGCTGCTGCCGCCCAGTCAATACACCTATGTCAGCAGTTGTTTCACACTCTATATACTCTTATTAAGACTGCTGTACATCATGGCAACTCCTGCCCATGTGATATGACTCTGTATCAACTACTACTGTTAATACTACTACTGCTGCTTCAGCTGCTGCTGCCGCCCAGTCAATACACCTATGTCAGCAGTTGTTTAACACTCTATATACTCTTATTCCTACTGCTGTTCATCATGGCACCTCCTGCCCATGTGATATGACTCTGTATCAACTACTACTGTTAATACTACTACTACTGCTTCTGCTGCTGCTGCCGCCCAGTCAATACACCTATGTCAGCAGTTGTTTCACACTCTATATACTCTTATTAAGACTGCTGTACATCATGGCAACTCCTGCCCATGTGATATGACTCTGTATCAACTACTACTGTTAATACTACTACTACTGCTTCTGCTGCCCAGTCAAGACACCTATGTCAGCAGTTATTTCACACCCTATATACTCTTATTAAGACTGCTGTACATCATGGCACCTCCTGCCCATGTGATATGACTCTGTATCAAGTACTACTGTTAATACTACTGCTGCTGCTTCTGCTGCCCAGTCAAGACACCTATGTCAGCAGTTATTTCACACCCTATATACTCTTATTAAGACTGCTGTACATCATGGCACCTCCTGCCCATGTGATATGACTCTGTATCAACTACTACTGTTAATACTGCTACTGCTGCTTCTGCTGCCCAGTCAAGACACCTATGTCAGCAGTTATTTCACACCCTATATACTCTTATTAAGACTGCTGTACATCATGGCACCTCCTGCCCATGTGATATGACTCTGTATCAACTACTACTGTTAATACTACTACTGCTGCTTCTGCTGCCCAGTCAAGACACCTATGTCAGCAGTTATTTCACACCCTATATACTCTTATTAAGACTGCTGTTCATCATGGCACCTCTTGCCCGAGTGATTTGACACTGTATTGTCAATGTCTACTACTACTATTACAGCTCAGTCAAGACACCTGTGTCCCAATTTTTTGGTACACTATTGACTATTATGACCACTACTAATGCTGTAAAGTATTCCCCAAGTGTTTTTATGCTATGTATTACTATTACCACTACTGCTTGTAAATCGTGCCTGTGTGATACTTAGTGGGAATGCTTTAATAAGCATTCCTAGTATGGATACCCGTAAATGTATTAATCTTAATTAGTGTGAATGCTTTAATAAACATTTCCAGTATTGATATCCGTAAATTTAGTAATCTTATTATTCCTTACGTTTTTTGGTTCTGCGTAACTTCGGCATACTTTCAGCTATTGAGACCATTCAACTGTAAAAATGTTCGTCTCTTTCAGCAAATGATGGGACTTGTTCAAGTTTTTTCCTACTTTTTACACTTTTATAAATTTTTAGCTTTTAAGACCCTTTTTTTAACATTGAAGTCAATGAGAACATCCTTTTCCCCTTTGAATTCACATGCCCTGCCAAAAGTTTCAGCTACTTCATACTTTCACTTACAGACACTGAAAAAACTGTAAAGCGGTCACAAAATATTTAGCTATCCGGCTATGACTTTTCAGATAGTTAGCGTTTACAATTTTTTGGTGAAAACGCAATTTACGTTTTGCGAATTTTTCACAAAAATGCGATAGGTTATAATGTAATCCTATGGAGGGGATTTAGAGTCTGTCATGTGACCTTAACATTCTAGATCTTTGTAATTAAAAATATCTTTACAAAAAGGGGAAACAAATTGGTCTCACGCCCACAAGATCTACTTTTCATACACAATTTTTATATCAAAACGTAGCTATGCTTGTCTGGTTTATGGCAATGTGATCAAGTCTGCGATACGTATTTTAGTTTTAGTTATTGGAGCAACAGCCAGAAATTATGTCTCATAGACTCTCATGTTAAATTATCTAAAAAATGTTGCTGCAGAACTCACAAAGACGCTCTTTTCTAAATCGCAGACATGGCCACATTTTTAAGTTTATCTACATAAATTTCATATCGATGCGTTTACAAGGGCCGTGTATTTCAAACGGTGTAGTCGTTGTATCAATTGCATGTACGTTTGAGGATTTATTAAGCTTTGTTTGGAGGCTTAAATCATGTATTAGATCTGTGAATTAAAAGCGTTTGTAATGTTATTTCTTTCTATAAATCACTTTCCTGACCTCAGTGCAATATTCCTCCTCACTGACCTGGGGGGGAGGGGAAACCTATTGAGGGGGGAGGGGCGACCAGGAAGTCAGCATACGCTATACTTTGCAGATAGAGAAAGAAGCTGTGTGTCCTAAAGATAGTGTAGTGGTTATGGTGAATGTCTTTGGCAAGGGGCTCACCAATTAAGCTATTCAGCATTCCCACTCGCATTTTCCTCAGGAAATGCATTGTCTAGTTATATTATATTTTAATACTCCTGCTGCTGCCTCCATGCTGAGTAAAGCTTCATGACCTCTCTGGCACAGCGGATCCACCAACAGCCTCCGCTACAAGCTACCAGACCGGATCTAAACAGCAAGTGTAACTATAACAATGAACCTTATGTTAAACACTGTTTTGCGGCATTTATACTGCAACCATTGGGCTGTCTGCAAGAGCTCATCTGCATTCTCTCTCTTTCTTGCTCTCCCTCTCTCTCTCTTTGTATATATATATATATTGTTGCTTTTGTTATGTTCATTTTTCAACTGTTTATTTTGTGTTCGTCGTGTCTGTGTCGTGTGCTTTAGTTTGTCCTAGGTTACTGTTAAATAAAATAATAGTATAAAATGTTTTTGCTTATTATGAAGTTAAATGTGTTGATGTTGATTTGTTTGATGTTAAGTTAGATGTGTTGAAAAACCTACAAATCTATCTCAAAAAGAAATGAAACATTTCCAAAAAATAATATTTATTAATAAAAACATAATTTCAGATATAACTCTGATTGAGCTTCTGAAGGCGCTCCAGCTTCTCTATATTTTTTAATTGCTGCTGCTCCAGCAGCACATTTTGCTGAATAAGGTAGCGGATCTGGCGCTGATTTGCCTGGATCCTCTGGTGGGTTGTCTTTATGAGCGCGGTCTGCCTCCTCATCTTTCCTGATACTGTTAGGATATAATAAAAAAAAAAATTGGATTTAAAATAACGTTACCAAATAAATAAAATTTTTTTTTTGCTTATTAATCAATCATTATCATGTGTATACACTTGTTATGTGTCTAACACATCCCGGGAGTGCAGAATTATTAGGCAAATGAGTATTTGGACCACATCATCCTCTTTATGCATGTTGTCTTACTCCAAGTTGTATAGGCTCGAAAGCCTACTACAGATTAGGCATATTAGGTAATGTACAACTCTGTAATGAGAAGGTGTGTGGTCTAATGACATCAACACTCTATATCAGGTGTGCATAATTATTAGTCAATTTCCTTTTCTTTGTCAAAATGGGCCAAAAGAAGGATTTGACAGACTCTGAAAAGTCCAAAATAGAGAGATATCTAGCAGAGGGATGCAGCACTCTTAAAGTTGCAAAGCTTCTGAAGCGTGATCATCAAACAAAAGAAGCGTGTGGAAAAACAAAGGTGCAAAATAACTGCCCATGAACTGAGAAAAGTTAAGCGTGCAGCTGCCAAGATGCCACTTGCCACAAGATTGGCCATATTTCAGAGCTGCAACATCACTGGGGTGCCCAAAAGCACAAGGTGTGCAATACCCAGAGACATGGCCAAGGTAAGAAAGGCTGAAAGACGAT
The DNA here is from genome assembly GCF_905171775.1 of Rana temporaria. Classification (NCBI taxonomy): domain Eukaryota; kingdom Metazoa; phylum Chordata; class Amphibia; order Anura; family Ranidae; genus Rana; species Rana temporaria. The sequence goes on along the minus strand of NC_053498.1, from coordinate 116,535,721 downwards.
GACCACTGAACAAGACACACAAGCTGCAACGTCAAGACTGTGCCAATAAATATCTCAAGAAAGATTTTTCTAAGGTTTTATGGACTGCTGAAATGAGAGTGAGTCTTGATGGGCCAGATGGAAGAGCCCGTGGCTGGATTGGTAAAGTGCAGGGAGCTCCAGTCCGACTCAGACGCCAGCAAGGTGGTGGTGGAGTACTGGTTTGGGCTGGTATCATCAAAGATGAGCTTGTGGGGCCTTTTCGGATTGAGGATGGAGTCAAGCTGAACTCCCAGTCCTACTGCCAGATTATGGAAGAGACCTTCTTCAAGCAGTGGTACAGGAAAAAGTCACCATCCTTCAAGAAAAACATGATTTTCATGCAGGACAATGCTCCATCACACGTGTCAAAGTACTCCACAGCGTGGCTGGCAAGAAAGGGTATTAAATAAAAAAAAGTAATGACATGGCCTCCTTGTTCACCTGATCTGAACCCCATTGAGAACCTGTGGTCCATCATCAAATGTGGGATTTACAAGGAGGGAAAACAGTACACCTCTCTGAACAGTGTCTGGGAGGCTGTGGTTGCTGCTGCACGCAATGTTGATGGTGAACAGATCAAAACACTGACAGAATCCATGGATGTCAGGCTTTCGAGTGTCCTTGCAAAGAAAGGTGGCTATATTGGTCACTGATTTGTTTTTGTTTTGTTTTTAAATGTCAGAAATGTGTATTTGTGAATGTTGAGATGTTATATTGGTTTCACTTTTAAAAATAAATCATTGAAATGGGTATATATTTATTTTTTGGTTAAGTTGCCTAAAAATTCTGCACAGTAATAGTAGTCACCTGCACACACAGATATCCCCCGAAAATAACTAACACTAAAAACAAACTAAAAACTACTTCCAAAAAAATTCAGCTTTGATATTAATGAGTTTTTGGGGTTCATTGAGAACATGGTTGTTGTTCAATAATAAAATGAATCCTCAAAAATACTACTTGCTTAATAATTATGCACTACCTGTATACTTCTAGCATCAATACCATATTATGGTTCTACAATCTGACAGGTGCGCTTTATATGTTGTCCATTTTTATATCTACATTTTATTGTTGAAATGTTATTAATCATTGTGCACATATTTACCTTCCTGAACGAGGCTCACAGGACCGCTCTCTTCCTCCTGCTCTTCTGCTTGAGAAGTTGGGGTGGTGGGGGGGGGAAGCTCCTCAGCTTGCTCCTCAGCAGGAGCTGGGGTTGGGGAGTGGGAGGGCCCTGGCTGCTCCTCTTCATCCATCTCCTCCTCTGCCGCATCCTCCTCTGCCGCATCCTCCTCCTCCTCCTCATCGGCCTGGCGCCTTCTGCGCTTGGCGCGGATAACTGGCATTGGAGCTCCTATAATAACACAATGTTCATATATTATAAAAATGTTTTCTAATGACGTATGCAAATTCTGTGTACTCTGCTGTATTGTATATGAATACAAATTGATTTATATAGACAGTTAACCAATGGGACAATGTTATATTAAAGGGTCTTGTGGGCACTACAGGGGACTGAGCGTGAGCTGGGATGCAACCATGTTAAAATGAGCTGTTTTTGTCTACTTTGTTTTGTTCAGACCATCTCATGTTAAAAAAAGGGCCTGATGGAGCACACGGGATTACTATAACAACCCCACTCCTAACACAGGAATTTAGTGGTAATCTATATATATAAAACTCAACGTGTGTGTGTGCATAAATGTATGTATGTATGTATGTATGTATGTATGTATGTTCCAGCATCACGTACAAACGGCTAAAGATATTTATATGAAACTTGGCACACAGGTTACTTATATGTCAGCCACAAACATAGGATAGGTGGTTTAAACCTTACCCACCCCCACTTGCCATGGTCGGGGTTTTTCTTTAAAGTCCCATGCAAAGCAATGGGAAAATTATGTTCCCACATAACTTCTGTGTTCCTGTCTGCTGCCCCATGTCTTTTTTCAACAGTACTATGAATACCTTGGCCGGTGGTGATATATGTTAGCACAACATGGCATCTTGGTTAACAACATCTGACCTTACATGAATTACATATGACCTTACATAACTGTCACCAAAGGAGCTGCGGTGGCTCCACGCGATTGCCACTGCACTGACAACTGATTCACCTCTGCAGCTAGGGGTTCGGATCCCGCTCTCGGCTACCTGTGAATTTAGTTTGGTGGTCTCAGCCCCGCCCCTGGTGGGTGTGCTATGCGAGGTTGGGTTGGGAGGACCCCCTCACACCCGCCATTGCCAACCGGGGCATGGAGAAAGGTGGCAGATTGCCTCTGGGGGAGGCCTCCCAACTCCTGCAGGCCGGCTCCTCTCTCTTTCGAGTTCACGCACAAAATACACTTTTTTTAAAAAAAACATAACTGTCAACAATAACTTACCTGGATGATATTTAGCCCGAAGACGTCTGACATGAACCATTTGGCGCCTCTTCAGGTCAGACCACTTCTTAACAATGGCCTTGTGGTCATGTTGGCCGCCAAAGTCAGCGATTAGGGCGCTGACCACAGCCCTTTTCTCTGGCTGCCTCCGCAGCTCATCGTATCCTGTTTCCAGGAACTTCTGCAAGATGAAGAACAAAGTATATTGTAATACTTCTGTTGACAGCCTTATGGATATATGACGTAAATGTATGCTATTCAACAATTGGAAGCATTCTCGCCTTATTAATCAATGACAGGGGTAACATGAAAGATTTTATATCCTGCCATTTCGGTCGCCACCTTTTTTGCATAAATATAGCAGCCATTATCATTTGCATAATTATGAATATATTATTAACAACACAGGATACACGTATAGGGGAGATATGCGTTGCTAACTCTTTTCCCTGTCAGGAGCCTAACGCCCCGGGGGGTCAGAGACGGGACCTTTTTCGGAGGACCACTGACGTATGTACCCGTCGCAGTTTTTTGTGATGTCACTCTTTAGGTGTGTGCACATTTTTCACTGCATCCGGGTGGAGTTTTTGGGTTGTGTTTTGCACGCCACAGGCTTTTCAACAGGAAAAAAACAGCTGGAGGCAGAATGGTTGCAAAACACTACGTGTTTGTTACTTAACTCTGGGTTTCAAGACCAGTCCACCTCCAGCTGTTGCAAAACTACTACTCCCATCAGCCACGGTCTGTCAGTGCATGCTAAGAATTTTACTTTTGCTGCATCTAGGGTGCCACAGTTTAGAGACCCGTGCATAAAGGCCTGAAAAATGGGGGCCTGCAGAACTTACAATACTAGAAGTGCCAGCATTCCCAGGCATGCTGGAAGTTGTAGTTCTGCAACATCTAAAGGGCAATATGTATTCGAACGTCCTTGGGCCTTGAGGACACTGAAGTCAGGACGTTCGCATACGTCCTATGTCCAAAAAATTTTTAAATTCATTATGCTAAATAACAAGGAAAAGTGCCTAAATACACATTTGCCAACCAGGGTGTCTGCAGCTGTCCAGGCATGCTGGGACTTGTAGTTTTGTAAAAGCAGGAGACACATTTTTGGTTAAATACTAATATCTGATCATATATACTAACTTTTAAACTAGACTTAAATGCAGTTGAAGATGATGAAATAACAGTGGTCAAAATACTTACACAAATCAGCAACTTTTCCTCAGACTTAGTGAAATTGCTTCCAACCATGTTGCTGTGTGATTGCGCTGCGATCATAAGTTGGAAACTGGCAAGGCTCCAGGAAATGGTCGCGTGTTGTTCGCGTGTTGATTGCGCTGCTTGGACCGAGATGGGTCCATATGGCTTCGGCTGTATGGACCACAGTAACTCTTTTCCCTGTCAGGAGCCTAGGAGCCTAACGCCCCGGGGGGTCAGAGACGGGACCTTTTCGGAGGACCACTGACGTATGCAACCGTCGCAGTTTTTTGTGATGTCACTCTTTAGGTGTGTGCAAATTTTTCCTTGCACCGGGTGGAGTTTTTGGGTTGTGTTTTGCACGCCACAGGCTTTTCAACAGAAAATAACCAGCTGGAGGCAGAATGGTTGCAAAACACTACGGGTTTGTTACCTAACTCTGGGTTTCAAGACCAGTCCACCTCCAGCTGTTGCAAAACTACTACTCCCATCAGCCACGGTCTGTCAGTGCATGCTAAGAATTTTACTTTTGCTGCATCTAGGGTGCCACAGTTTAGAGACCCGTGCATAAAGGCCTGAAAAATGTGGGCCTGCAGAACTTACAATACTAGAAGTGCCAGCATTCCCAGGCATGCTGGAAGTTGTAGTTCTGCAACATCTAAAGGGCAATATGTATTCGAACGTCCTTGGGCCTTGAGGACACTGAAGTCAGGACGTTCGCATACGTCCTATGTCCAATAAAATGTTAAATTCATTATGCTAAATAACAAGGAAAAGTGCCTAAATACACATTTGCCAACCAGGGTGTCTGCAGCTGTCCAGGCATGCTGGGACTTGTAGTTTTGTAAAAGCAGGAGACACATTTTTTGTGAAATACTAATATCTGATCATATATACTAACTTTTAAACTAGACTAAAATGCAGTTGAAGATGATGAAATAACAGTGGTCAAAATACTTACACAAATCAGCAACTTTTCCTCAGACTTAGTGAAATTGCTTCCAACCATGTTGCTGTGTGATTGCGCTGCGATCATAAGTTGGAAACTGGCAAGGCTCCAGGAAATGGTCGCGTGTTGTTCGCGCAATTGCGCATGCGCGATCGAAAAATCGCAATCGCAATATGTATTTTGGTTAAAATATCATACATATTCGATTTCAGAGTGCTGCTACAGCAGTTTTCGAAATATCTGCAATAAATTTCGCATTCGCATGTTGCGATATTTCGATAAAATATCAGGAATATTCTGAGCCAATCAGAGCGCTCCTCCAGCATATCTCGAAATTGCGCAATAAATATCGCATTCGCATGTTGCGATATTTCGATAAAATATCAGGAATATTCTGAGCCAATCAGAGCGCTCCTCCAGCATATCTCGAAATTGCGCAATAAATATCGCATTCGCATGTTGCGATATTTCGATAAAATATCAGGAATATTCTGAGCCAATCAGAGCGCTCCTCCAGCATATCTCGAAATTGCGCAATAAATATCGCATTCGCATGTTGCGATATTTCGATAAAATATCACGAATATTCTGAGCCAATCAGAGCGCTCCTCCAGCATATCTCGAAATTGCGCAATAAATATCGCATTCGCATGTTGCGATATTTCGATAAAATATCACGAATATTCTAAGCCAATCAGAGCGCTCCTACCGCAGTTATTAAAAAAATCGCAATTATTTTCGCATTCGCAATAGCGAAAAATCGCATTCAATTAATTTCGATAAAATATCACGAATATTCGAATTTAGCGAATATATCTCGAATATTCGAATATATATTCGAGATATATCGCGAAATCGAATATGGCATATTCTGCTCAACACTATTGATCACCCCTCCGATGTATGTTAGGCTTAAAAAAACGCTGCGTTTTGTCGCGGCAAATCGCGGGACAAAACGCCGCAATTTTTTTGCGGCAAATCGGGGTAACAAACGCCCCGTTCAGGTGTGAATGCAGCCTGACTGTAGGGGGGATGGGCTACACATAACAAGACAGTGATCATCGTTTCCGATTGTCACTAGGCAGAGTGGGGAGATGCTTGTTCACATCAACCGTTCTTATGCCCTGTACACACGAAGTTCAATGCTTCCGAGCATGCGTCGACTTGATTCTGAGCATGCGTGGATTTTTGACCGATGGATTTCCCCACAGACGATCGTTTTTTTCTATCGGTTTTTTAACTATACGAAAATTTTAAAACATGTTCTATTTTTTTTCACCGATGGGAAAAAAAATGATGGGGCCCACACACGATCGGTTCGTCTGATGAAAACGGTCCGTTTTCATCAGACGAACCGATCGTGTGTACAGGGCATAACCGCGAGACAATCGTGGGTATCCCCGTGTCGTGCTCATGGAGTGTGCGGCGGGCGCGCACGCGTGTCCACAATGCCGTGATTTTAAAGGGGACGTACAGGTACGTCCTTCTGCCTGTCCGAGCCAAGCTGTTGACGTATATCGTCGTGCGCTGGTCGGCAAGCAGTTAAAGAGAAAAATTGTGTAGTCCTGTCATAAAACTGTAACTTGCTACTTCAAATGTAAATGAGAAAGAACATAACGCTATCTTGTTGCTGTTAGGATTCTAATTAATTATACATAATGTTGGTAATAAATCACACAGTAAAACATTTATTAATTATGCACACCTTTTCCAGGCAGGAATGTCTGAGCAGTGGATACCTCAGTGTAAAAGCCTGTATGATCTCTGCGGGGTGCACTGCCAAACAAGCTGTCAAGGAAAACCAATTAAAATAGAGAGATATGAATGATGTAGGTTTCTTTTTAAGCGCTCAGAATTTACCACCTACAACAACCTTTATATAAACAAACAGATGTGTAAAGCAAAATATAGATATTTCTGATGTTTTTTATTTCTCTCTTACTGTGCTGGTGTGCGGGGCATGAAGATACATTTTAAATACACTATATTACCAAAAGTATTGGGACACCTACCTTTACACGGACACTGTCATCCTAGTCTTATGCCGCGTGCACACGATTGGAAATTCCAACATTAGTGCCTGACCTCACAAATGCACTTCTGGAAGAATGGTCAAACATTCCCATAGACACTCCTAAACCTTGTGGACGGCCTTCCCAGAAGAGTCAAAGCTGTTATAGCTGCAAAGGGTGGGGCCTTACAGACTAAGGCCCAGATTCACAAAGGAGATACGACGGCGTATCTCAAGATACGACGGCTCAACTCAGAGATACGACGGCGTATCTATGCACCTGGGGCCAGATCCTCAAAAGAGATACGGCGGAGTAACTGCTGTTACTCCGTCGTATCCCTGGTCCTAACTATGGAACTGATCCACAGACTCAGTTTCCCATAGTTAGGACGAAGATCCGACATGTGTAATTGAATTACACTGTCGGATCTTAAGGATGCAATTCTAGGCCGGCCGCTAGGTGGCGAGGCCATTCCGGCCGGCGTAGAATATGCAAATGACCAGTTACGGCGATCCACGAACGCTCCGACGGGCCCGTCGCTCTAAATCTACGTCGTTTACGTCGAGTTCCGCCGCGTAAAACTAGGGCTAAGCCCTAGTTGTCTTAAGCCATGTTAAGTATGGCCGTCGTTCCCGCGTCGAATTTTAAATTCTACGTCGTTTGCGTAAGATGTCCGTGAATGGCGCTGGACGCCATTTACGTTAACGTCTAAGCAAATGACGTCGGAGCGACGTCAGTTAGCGCAATGCACGTCGGGTAATTTACCCGACGGAGCATGCGCAGTACGTCCGGATTTAAGTTACAGCGCCGCAAAATTCCAGGTAAGTGCTTTGTGGATCGGCACCTAACTTGGGAATTTTGCGGCGGAGTAACTTAAATCCGAAAAGTTACGTTGCGCCGCGGCTTTGTGGATAACCCCCCTGATTCTTAAAATCAGTTACGCATAGATTTCCCTTAGATCCGACTGGCGTAAGTGTGTTACACCGTTGTATCGTAACTGCATATTTACGCTGGCCGCTTGGGGCGTGTACGCTGATTTACGCTTAGAAATATGTAAATCAGCTAGATACGCGAATTCACGAACGTACGCCCGGCCGACGCAGTACAGATACGCCGTTTACGTTAGGCTTTTCCCGGCGTAAAGTTATCCCTGCTATATGAGGCGTATATGCGGCGTACCAATGTTAAGTATGGCCGTCGTTCCCGCAATGAAATTAATTTTTTTTACGTTGTTTGCGTAAGTCGTCCGTGAATGGGGCTGGACGTAATTTACGTTCACGTCAAAACCAATACGTCCTTGCAGCGTATTTGGAGCAATGCACACTGGCATATGTCCACGGACAACGCATGCGCCGTTCGTGAAAAACGTCAATCACGTCGGGTCATGGTTATTTTACATAACACACGCCCCCCTGTTCCAAATTTGAATTAGGCGGGCTTACGCCGGCCTATTTACGCTACTCCGCCGCAACTTACGGAGCAAGTGCTTTAAGAATACAGCACTTGCCCGTCTAAGTTGCGGAGGCGGAACATAAATATGTTACGAGAATCTGGACCTAAGACTGGCATGCCATTAAAGTTCATGTGTGTGTAAAGGAGGGTGTCCCAGTACTTTTGGTTATATAGTGTATATTTAGACACGCAATTAAAATATAAATGATACACTTTACATCGGTACATTACAATATTCACTGGTGCAATTATTCTCCTTAGTACAGGGTGTGCAGAGAATTCTGGATTGCAAGATAAAATGAAAATCTATCAGCCTTGAACTCGATTGGTGGGATAGGGCCAATCATAGATCCATGGTGGCATGCTAATGCAGACTGGTAGACATCCTGTCGTGGAACATCAAGTGGGCAAGTTAGAAAACCCATCTTGCTCACTCTTTTGCTCTCTGAAGATAAGGCATTCTGGGAATGTCCATCTTTTGCACTCATCTCCTACACACTTTCTTAGGCATTTACAAACTTGTTAACTAACCTTCCTAGTACTTTGAATTACCAACCTTTACAACCCCCCGGAAGTTGGTTGAGTCTGCTCCTACAACTGTATTAATTTATGTTGGAACTGCTTATGCCAAAATGTCTTTAACCACTTGAGGACCCCTTCACGCCGATATACGTCGGCAGAAGGGCACAGGCACATACAGGTACGTCGCTTTTAAGAGCCCAGCCATGGGCCGCGAGCGCTCCGCCGGTGGCGTGCTGGCGACCTAGTCCTGAGCTCCGTGACTGCGCCCGTGGGACCCGAGGACCCTGCGATTGGGTCACAGGAGCTGAAGAACGGGGAGAGGCGAGTGTAAAGAAGAAAAAGAAAGGCGCACCAGCCTAGTGTATTACCGTTTGACAGTTTAATAAATAGATAAGATAAAATAAAACTACTCACAAACGAGATAGTGTAAAAGGCTTGTCAACAACGGTGGATGATGAATACCCCTCGAGCCACAATCCCGAATGGGGGGGAAGAGGTGTGTCACTGCCGGCTTATGCGTTTCAAGGCAACAGAGGCCTCTTCATCAAAGCTCAGCACCACTGCTGAGCTCTGATGAAGAGGCTTCTGTTGCCTTGAAACGCATAAGCCGGCAGTCAAACGGTAATACACTAGGCTGGAGCGCCTTTCTTTTTCTTCTTTTCGTTCTCTGCTAGGATGTTCCCCGTCCCTGAAGGGCAGCAAGGCCTTTGTTACCAGTTTTGATATTTGTGGAGATTCCCATTCGGAATATTGACCAACTGTCGGACAATCCACCCGTGCGCAGGAGCTTGTGTGTCTTTTTGTGTAGAGGCGAGTGTAAACAAACCTTCCCCGTTCTTCTCTGTGGCTTGTCACTGATCGTCTGTTCCCTGTCATAGGAAACGACGATCAGTGATGTCACACGTCCAGCCATGCCCCCTACAGTAAAAAAAAAACACAATAGGACACACTTAACTCCTTTAGCGCCCCTAGTGGTTAACCCCTTCACTGCCATTGTCATTTTCACAGTAATCAGTGCATTTTATAGCACTTTTTGCTGTGAAAATGACAATGGTCCCAAAAATGTGTCAAAAGTGTCCAAAGTGTCCGCCATAATGTCGCAGTCATGAAAAAAAAATCACTGATCGCCGCCATTACTAGTAAAAAATTAAATATTAATAAAAATGCCATAAAACCATCCCCTATTTTGTAAACGTTATAACTTTTGCGCGAACCAATCAAAAAATGCTTATTGCGATTTTTTTTACCAAAAATATGTAGAAGAATACGTATCGGCCTAAACTGAGGGGAAAAAAAAAGTTTTTTTTATATATATTTTTGGGGGATATTTATTATAGCAAAAAGTAAAAAATATTGCATTTTTTTAAAATTGTCGCTCTATTTTTGTTTATAGCGCAAAAAATAAAAACCACAGAGGTGATCAAATACCACCAAAAGAAAGGTCTATTTGTGGGGAAAAAAGGACGCCAATTTTGTTTGGGAGCCACGTTGCGCGACCGCGAAATTGTCAGTTAAATCGAGGCAGTGCCGAATCGCAAAAAGGGGCCAGGTCCTTTACCTGCATAATGGTCCGAGTCTTAAGTGGTTAAGAGGGTTGGTGAATATTCGGTCCTTTATTATACAGACTCTAGCCTATAGGCCCATAAGTATTGGGCTGGTGTTTCAACAAGAAGAGCACATGTGGCTTAGGCCTCGTACACACGACAGAGTTTCTTGGCAGAATTCGGCGAGAAACTCGGTCAGAGCCGGATTCTGCCGAGAAACTCTGTCGTGTGTACACTTTCGGCCCGATGGAGCCGCCGAGGAACTCGTCGAGAAAATAGAGAACATGTTCTATGGGAGCTCTCGGCCCGCCGAGCTCCTCGGCGGCTTCAGGGCTGAACTGGCCGAGGAACTCGATGTGTTTGGCACGTCGAGTTCCTCGGCCGTGTGTACGAGGCCTGACTTCTAAAACAGCTCAGTGACTTTTCTAAAGCCTTAAATCAAGGCAATGCAGGAGTATGTGTAAGAAGAGGGTCTTATGGCTTTTCTTCAAATGGGTAAACTGGAAAACCGATTGATCCAGTAACAAACAGATATTGAAAATTGAAAATTTTATATTTTATATATTTAATATTATAAATATATATATTTATATAAATACCACCACCCTTTATATCCTTCTTCTAATCAATGGAAGCACGAAAGAGCCCGGTCCTTCAATACCAAGCTAGAATTTAAGGGCCACTATCTCAGGAGGAGGAACTCTCTCTCTCTAAATCCCTTTCTATAGGGATCCCAGTAGCGTATATCACTAAAGAGAAGAGAGACAACTATAATGTAGAATTTGATACAAGACATAACTTAAAGTGTAAGTAAACCCACCTATCATTTTCAGGCAAGGAAGCTGCCATCTTGGCCTATGTTTAATCTTCAACTGCCATGATGCTGCACATGTGATCAGTTATGGCACCAGCCATTGGATGGTTTGACAGTTTGGTTGAGAGCACAACCAATGTGACAGTTAGCAATCCCGGCATGCCGGAAATGTAACTGCTTTTTGAAACTGTTAGATCGATCAGTTTACTTACGCTTTTAGGCTGCATTCACACCTTGGCGTACAAAATCGCGGCATTTTGTCCCGCGAATTTGCGGCGACAAATTGCAGCGTTTTGTACCGCGATTTGCGGCGACAAAACGCTGCGATTGTGAATGCAGCCTTACTCCCTCTATGGAGATGGTTCACATCTCCTATGCCGAACACCGAAAGCCGCCTGAAAAAAAGGTCCGGGACTTGTTTTCAGGCGGCAGGCGTACGGCGTTCGGCGTTCAGCGTGGAGATGTGAACCATCTCCATAGAGGGCAATGTGAAATCATCCCTCCAGCGTCTCAGGGGCGGCTGCGGCGTCGCACTACAGGCGTATATACGCCTAGGTGTGAACGGGGGCTAAGATAACATATTTGGAAATTGTAGTCTCTAAGCCCATACATCCAGTTGGCTGATGTTGAAATAATAAAGTGAACCCATAATTATTTATGACTAAAACATAAACTTATTTTTCTGAAAAAGTATTTTTTTCTCCAAAAGTGTTGATCAGGTGATCTCTACAGTCTTCCATCTAGAGCTACATTGCCTTGAAAAAGTATTCATACCCCTTGAAAATTTACACATTTTGTCATGTTACAACCAAAAACGTAAATGTATTTTATTGGGATTGTATATGATAGACACACACAACATTTCACATAACTGTAAAGTGGAAGGAAAATGATAAATGGTATTATTTCTTTTTTACAAATAAATATCTGAAAAGTGTGGCGTGCATTTGTATTCAGCCCCCTTTACTCTAATGCCCCTAACTAAAATCTAATGCAACCAATTGCCTTCAGGAGTCACCTAATTAGTAAATAGAGCCCACCTGTGTGTAATTTAATCTCAGTATAAATACAGCTGTTCTGTGAAGCCCTCAGAGATTTGTTATGCCCTGTACACACGATCGAATCTTTGTTAGACTAAATTTGCATCGGAATGCCAACGAAATTCCATTGGAGGAAAAGGAGAACATGTTCTCTATGTAAACTCTGTCTGACTTTTTCCCATCGGAAATTCCGATGGTGTGTACGAGGCAATAGGGAACCTTAGTGAACAAACAGCATCATGAAGGCCAAGGAACACACCAGAAAGGTCAGGGATAAAGTTGCGGAGAAGTGTAAAGCAGGGTTAGGTTATAAAAACATATCCCAAGCTTTGAACATCTCACCGGTTCAATCCATCATCTGAAAATGGAAAGAGTATGGCACAACTGCAAACCTACTAAGACATGGTTGCCACCTCAACTGACAGACTGGGCAAGGAGAGCATTAATCAGAGAAGCAGCCAAAGGCCCATGGCAACTCTGGAGGAGCTGCAGAGATCCACAGCTCAGGTGGGAAAAGCTATTAGTTGTGCACTGCACAAATCTGGCCTTTATGGGGAAGAGTGACAAGAAGAAATGAATTGTTGAAAGAAAGCCATAAGAAGTTCCATTTGCAGTTAGCGAGAAGCCATGTGGGGGATGCAACAAACATGTGGAAGAAGGTGCTCTGGTCAGATGAGACCAAAATTTAACTTTTTTGCCTAAAAGCAAAACGCTATGTGTGGAGGAAAAATAACACTGCACATCATCGTGAACACACCATCCCCACCGTGAAACATGGTGGTGGCAACATCATGTTGTGGGGATGCTTTTCTTCAGCAGGGGCAGGAAAGCTGGTCAGAGTTGATGGGAAGATGGATAGAGCCAAATCAAGGATAATCTTAGAAGAAAACCTGTTGGAGTCTTCAAAAGACTTGAGACTGGGGAGGAGGTTCACCTTCCAGCAGGACAACAACACAAAAACATACAGCCAGAGCTACAATGGAATAATTTAGATCACAGCATATTCATGTGTTAGAATGGCCCAATCAAATTCCAGACCTAAATCCAATTGAGAAAAAACTATCCAAAAACGAGGGGTGGAGGGGAGGTCTTTCCTTTAAGAACAAGTTCTAACGTTGGGTGGAACTCGACTTCAATCTGCTTTAAGGGACCAGGATCTGTATTTTTTTTATTTTTTTGGGGGTTAACAAACACTTTAAGTTTAAGATCAAGGTCCGCTTTAACTAAAAGCTGCTATCAGGGATTATATAATGTATATACTCTTCAAATTCATTAATATTCTGCTCCTTCATCCATATCTGTTTACTTTAGCACAGTTCATTGCATATTGGTAATAGCATGAGCTGTGTATGCCTGCAATGCATCAAGTGGTAGACTGGGGACCATTAAAAACCTGTTCTCTCCTTTAAATTAAATGTATGGGCATTGGCAGACATAGATTTCTGAATAACAAGCTATCATGCAACCTAATGCTGGTGGAATGAGAATTCCCAATTTCAAACAGTTTTAGATGTTTAGCAATTTAATACAAAGCCCTTATGCAATGCTGTAAATATATATATATATATATCCTCACCACCAGAGTTTCTCAATGTGGTATATTTTATACTTTATACATTTTTGCCTGCAGTGCAATTTCATGGCTTTCACACAGAAGAAATGTATAGAAAGTCATAAAAAGCCTTGTGATTTAATTTCTTACTTTATGAATATTTTATTCTAAATGGGGAGTTTGCATAATGTGCTTGCAGAGCTCCTTATTAGTTCATATTTTATATTTATTTCTCACACACAGTGGGAATACTGCAAATTGCTTGTGAATTGTAGGAAGTTGGCGGTACTGTTCATATGTTCTGGTACTGTAGACTGCAGGGATTGGTGGGGACTGGGGAGAAATAAAACAAATATCTTTCACTAATTACTGGCAAATGATGGACTAGTAAATGTGAAATATGTAAAAGAGCTTATAAAAGAAAATTTAAAGCAACAATATAAGCCTTTCATTGAACTTCTAATGCTACCCTAGAAATATTGCAACATTGCTAAAGCTGCTCCTGTCATATACAGTAAAACCTTGGATTGCGAGCATAATTCGTTTCAGAAACATGCTTGTAATCCAAAAACACTTGTATATCAAAGCGAATTTCCCCATAAGAAATAATGGAAACTCAAATGTTTGGTTCCACAACCGTTTTTTCATAGGTCCTTTAGTTTATAGTCCACATAAAAATATTATAGCAATGTGATTGTGTAACCATAGAATGTCCATCCACAAATGGAAGCCTCCACAAGGGGATTAGATGCAAAATCCAGCAGTAGCTACAGAGAAGAGAGGCGCCTTTAATGCCACGTGTAGACGATCAGACATTCCGACCGTGGATTTTTTTTCCCGACGGAATGTTGGCTCTTGCATACACACGGTCACACAAATGTTGTCGGAAATTCCGAACGTCAAGAACGTGGTCATGTACAACACGTTTGACAAGCCAAGAAAAATGAAGTTCAATAGCCAGTGCGGCTCTTCTGCTTGATTCCGACGTTGCGTGAAATTTTGTACGTCGGAAAATTTGAAGTTTTGTTGTCGGGAAATTTGAGAACCAGCTCTCAAACATTTGTTGTCGGAAATTCCGACAGCAAATGTCTGATGGAGCATACACACAGTCGGATTTTGCGATAACAAGCTCACATCGAACATTTGTTGTCGGAAATTCCGACTGGGGGTACGCGGCATAAGTGTAGCTAAATCTTGTAGCTTCATTAAATGTAACCATATTGCTACACTTAAAGGCACCTCTCTTTTCTTTTATACTCAGTTGTGACATGACGCTACTTGTATATCAAGACATTGATTGTATATCAAGTCAAAAATAAATTTTAAATGTTGCTTGTCTTGCAAAACACTCTTAAACCAAGTTACTCTCAAACCAAGGTTTTACTGTAATTCTATAATTAATAACCTGCCTCTTCCAATGTACGGTCATCGCCAAAAATATTGGCGCCCCTGCATTTCTGTCAGATAATTTACCACTTCACCCAGAAAATTGTTGCAATTACAAATGTTTAGGCATTCTCGTGTATTAGTATGACACAAAAAAAGTGGAGAAACAAAAAGCCAAATCTGACACATTCCACACAAAACTCCAAAAATGGACTGGACAAAATGATTGGCACCTTCTCACAATTGTAAGAAATAATTGCATTCTAAGTTTGTGGTGCTGCTGTAAGTTGTAATTAAACTCACCTGCTTTAATTAACAGATGCTAACAATATACCAGCAACCATGGTGAAACATTGACTCAATCTTTCTGTTGTGTGTCTACTTGTGCCACACGGAGCATGGAGACAAGAAAGAGCAGCATTGAGAAAAAAAATGCCGAAAAGCATGAACAATCTCAAGGTTACAAGTCCATCTCCAGAGATCATAATGTTCCTGTCAGGGCTGCTGTTAGGAATCATGGGACCCTGTACATCTTACCAGACAGCCCCCCCCCCACAAAAAATAAATATCCAAACAATATTTTCACAAAAAAATACACTGAAATCATTATTTTTAGTGAGTAACATAGCACAACTTAAAGTGGAGGTTCACCCGGAAATGACAATTTTTAAGATTAGATTGAGGCTCATTTTGTCAATGGGAATCGGGTAGTTTTTTTCAAATCGAAGCCGTACTTACCGTTTTAGAGATACATCTTCTCCGCCGCTTCCGGGTATGGGCTGCGGGACTGGGCGTTCCTATCTTGATTGACAGTCTTCCGACAGGCTTCCGATGGTCACATCTATCGCGTCGCGATTTTCCGAAAGTAGCCGAACGTCGGTGTGCAGGCGCCGTATAGAGCCGCACCGACGTTCGGCTTCTTTCGGCTACTCGTGACGCGATGGATGCGACCGTCGGAAGGCTGTCGGAAGGCTGTCAATCAAGAAGGAACGCCCAGTCCCGAAGACCATACCCGGAAGCGGCGGCGGAGAAGATCGCTCTCTAAAACGGTAAGTACTGCTTTGTTTTTAAAAATAACTACCCGATTCCCCTTGACAAAATGAGCATCAATCTAATCTTAAAAATTGTCCTTTCCGGGTGAACCTCCACTTTAAGTTGTGCTATGTTACTCACTAAAAATAATGATTTCAGTGTATTTTTTTGTGAAAATATTGTTTGGATATTTTTTTTTGTGGGGGGGGGGCTGTCTGGTAGGATGTACGGGGTCCCATGATTCCTAACAGCAGCCCTGACAGGAACATTATGATCTCTGGAGATGGACTTGAGATTGTTCATGCTTTTCGGCATTTTTTTTCTCAATGCTGCTCTTTTTGTCTCCATGCTCCGTGTGGCACAAGTAGACACACAACAGAAAGATTTAGGCCCCGTACACACGTCCGAGGAACTCGACGTGCCAAACACATTGAGTTCCTCGTCGAGTTCAGTGTAAAATAGATTAACAGGGAGCTGGCCCTATTACAAAACACCTCTGAGAGTCTCTGCCTATAAGGAGAGGGGGTGTGTGCCTTTTCTCCAATCAGCAATGTCAGCTATCTTGGCTGTATGCCCAGACAGCACACTCTGTGTTAAACAGGAAGAGAAAATCTTCTAACGGGATCTCAACTTCTAAACAGTATATAAATGTGAAGACAGCAGATGTACATAAAAAAACCTATATATGGAGATTTGGTTCATCTCTGTGTATCATCTGAGGCTGTTCACTTCACTGGGTGTATGGAGGGTTTACATCCACTTTAATCTGGAGAGAGCTCATCCACCTGGGTGCATTTAATCACAGCACAGCGAGATGGAATAAGATTGAGAATGTTTTTGAACACTGGAAGTTGTTGCACAGCTTGGATATTTATTTTGGACTTTAATTGTTTGTTTCTTCACCGTTTGAATGAATTGATATATTCTCTCATGTTGCACAAATGCTGGAATGGACTAATATATTTTTTCTTATTCTGCACTGGTCACTTTATATTATGTTGATTATATGTAGAGGTCAATAGGGGTTATTATTATATTAGTTGCTGTTAGTTATTGTTGCTAGTATTTAGTCGTTTTCATTTAATACTCATAGAGCTTTATGTTGTTTTTATAAATGATGGAATTCCGGTTTTCACAGCAGGATGAGGAAGCAATAATTCAAAACAAGTCAACAAAAAAGACTATGGCCCGGATTCACAAAGCACTTACGCCGACGTATCTCGAGATACGCCGCGTAAGTGTAACTATGCGCCATCGTATCTGTGCGCCGTGCCCACAAAACTAGATACACCTGAAAATAGGCTTCCTAAGACCGACGTAACTTGCCTACGCCGTCGTATCGTGGGTGCATAGTTAAGCTGGGCATATTTGCCGCTCCCATAGATTTTCTATGCACATATGCAAATGAGGGAGATACGCTGATTCACAAACGTAGTTGCGCCCGGCGCATCATATACGCGGTTTGCGGAAGTCGTACGTCCGGCGTAAAGTTATTCCCCATATAGGAGGCGTAACTCATGCAAAGGTATAGACCAGGGAACAGCCGTCGTATTTTACATTGTTTACGTAGTAGTACGTGAATAGGGCTGGGCGTAGGTTATGTTCACATCGTAGGCAGTGATTCGACGTATCTTAGGGAGTAGTTTCGACGTGATTCTGCGCATGCGCACTGGGTTGCGTCCACGGGACGGCGCATGCGCCATACGTTATTAGTATCTTTATGACGCTCGGTACATCATTTACATGGGGTCACGCCTCATTAGCATGGCTCAGGCCCACTTCCACCTACGAGGAAACCCAGCGTAGATTTGGGGGCGAGTGCTTTGTGAATACTGTGCTTGGCGCTCTGCGCTACGCCGGCGTAGCCTAGAAAAGATACGCTACGCCGGCATAAATATGCGCCAATGTATGTGAATCCGGGCCTATGAATTGTTTATTAACTATCCAAAATCATTAATCATTGGTTATCATTTATGATTCATTGTGTGTATATATATATATATTGATTAGTATACAATCAATGGCTACTTATGCATAAAATAGGACTGCATATGTGTATGGAAAAAGGTAACCATCATCATCATCATCAACATTTATCTGTAGTTTGCTGTCCACTTGGCAACCACCGTAAACCAACCAAAATGTGGTATACAATAAGTATACCTAGTATGTAAACTCCCACGGCTGTCCCTGTAACAACTCCAGCAGCAAAAAGGAGGATCAGAATCTTCCGGGCAATGCATTGTTGCTTTCGTGATTTTTCTAGATCTGAAATACAAAACATATATAAAATATGTTAAATATATTAACAGTAAGAAAGTGAGGCCAGAGCAGATTGGCCCTATAAGAGATTATGAATGGATTTTGGTTACAAAAGACAATGAGAAGGCAATGGTTTTAAATGCATTCTTCTCAGTTTTCACAAATGAAAAAGGGTGATATAGTACCAAGACTGTAATGTTAGTAACACTAAGTGATTGTAAAGTCTTGTTTGTTTTTTTAAAGACAAATAACAAACATATTATACTTACCTCCTCTGTGTAATGGTTTTGCACAGAGAAACCCAGATCTTCCTCTTTTCAGGACTCTCTTTGGCTCTCCTGGCCCCTCCCTCCTGACGAGTGATCCCACAACAAGCAGCTTGCTATAGGGGCACCCGAGCCAAGCTGAAACTCCCTGTGTCCATTCAAACATGGAGGTTCTTTTTGGCCCACCCCCTCTCTCTCCTGATTGGCTAACTGACTTTGATTGACATCCACAGGAGCCAATGGTGCCGTTACTGTGTCTCAGCCAATCAGGAGGGAAAGTCTCAAACGACCGAGGGACTCGTGTACATCGCTAGACAGATGTATTAGAGGGTGCTGGGGGGCTGCTACACACAGGTTTTTTTTATCTTAATGCATAGAATGTATTAAGATAAAAAAAAACTTCTGCCTTCACAACCCCTTTAACATAAACAAATCAACCGGAAACCGGACAGCTTACACCCGAGTGTCCTTAACCACTTCCCATCCCAACCATTGTAATATAACGCCCGCAGAGTGGCTCTGCCACGTCACTCGGCAGCCGATGTGCATGCCCGGCAGCCACAATGTCCACCGGGCACCCGCAATTGTAAACACACAGATCAACATCCTGTTAGGGGAGAGGAGACCAATCGCGTGTTCCTTGTATATAGGAATATCGATCAATCTCCTCCCCTAGTCAATCCCATCCCCCCACATTTAAAGTCATTCCCTAGGTTAGGGTTCGACAAAATCCGGGTGCCAGGTTGCAATTGCGACTAGAATTAGCGACCTAGCATCTGGGGAAGGAAGCATAGGCCTGCAGAAGGCCGCAAAGCTGCAGCCTCAATTACCGGCTGTCGCGGCATGACGCGATTGAGCGGCAGGGGAGGTGGGGGCACACAGAGACACAGGATACCCTCCCCTGCTGCACGATTGCGTCGGGCTGCGTCCACTCGTGGAATGGCGACAAACTTTTACCCTTTAAAATCTCCACAGGAGAGGTTTAAAAAATTCTACAAGTTGCATGTTTTGAGTTACAGAGGAGGTCAGGGCTAGAATTATTGCTCTCGCTCCAACGATCGTGACGATACCTCACATGTGTGGTTTGAACACCGCTTTCATATGCCGGCGCTACTCACGTATGCGTTCGCTTCTGTGCACGAGCCCGGCGGAATGGGGCGTGTCTCTGGCTCCTAACTTTTTTAGCTGGCTCCTAGATTCCAAGCAAATTTGTCAAACCCTGTCCTAGGTAACACATTTAACCCCTAGTGTTAACCCCTTCCCTGCAAGTGACATTTACACAGTAATCGGTGCATAGCGCATCCTTCAACTCTGCACTCCATACATAGCGCATCCCTCAACTAAGTATGGAGTATATGTATGGAGTATACATAGCGCATCCCTCAACTCTGCACTCCATACATAGCGCATCCCTCAACGCTGCACTCCATACATAGCGCATCCCTCAACTCTACACTCCATACATAGCGTATCCCTCAACTCTACACTCCATACATAGCGCATCCCTCAACTCTGCACTCCATACATAGCGCATCCCTCAACTCTGCACTCCATACATAGCGCATCCCTCAACTCTGCACTCCTGGTATTTATTGCCCCTTTAAGATTCTCCCACTGTGCAATTTGGCCACACAATTTGGCCACTTAGGAAGGTGTATGGCTCTGCTTATTTCTTACAAGAAACATGATTATGGGGAGAGAACAAAGTGACACAGGAATGAACTTATTAGTGAGCTGCTTCTCATTTCACTGTCCATTCACAGACTAGGGGAGGGACAAGACCTGTAAGTGTTAACCTAACTGCTACAGAGAAAACTCAAGTCTCCTACCCTGCCAGATAGGGTCATGCTGTGTGGCAGAGCTGTGTAAATCTTTGAACTTTACTATAGATTTTAAATAAATCTGCACTAATATAATAAATTATAAATATGTGTGATACAAAATAAATTATAAAAGCACAGCAGCATGCAGATAGACCACATTTAGTTTTGAATTTCAAAAAAGTGAACTTTCCAAAATGGCATCTTTTTGTAATCACAACTGCTTGAACACGACTTTACCAATAGAACAGAAATAACACCAGACAGTGAAATCCAGATAAATCAGAAGTCAAATGAACTTTGTACATCAAATCTCATAAAGTGAAACACTTAAAGTTAGATTCCTTATATGTGCATGTATCAACCACCAACACAAAATAAATGTAATATCTTATATATTTATAATTAAGTAATAGAGGATCTGCACTATTAGGACATTGTTATGTATTTTAGGGACGTCTGAAGGAAAGCTGACATTACATTGTTGGGAGAGCGATTCTGGCTCTGGTCCCTTTTAATCCTGTATGTAAATTTGCCATACATAAGCACATTTTGCCCTCTAGCATTTGGAGTCCATTCTTTTGATAAAATATTGCCTTTAGCATGCAATGGTGGTTGGCGAGTGCATATCCAAGTACTTCAGAAGGTTTGAAACAAGGTTTGATCTACAATGTGCCATGGACCTCTGATTTATCGAAGTCGGAGGTCTCACTGTCTGGGGAGTTGCTATTTTTCTTCTGTGGTGGAAGTCACATTTTAGCAGTGGGAATGACAAAGGTGGAATCTTACTTCAAGTTCTGCAGCTTTGCAAAATCTTAGTACTTGATAGACAGAACCCTTTGTCAAATAAAATGCCCACCTTTTGGTATTTCATCTTTGTACTCAGCAGCTTGCTGAAGTTCAGATTTATAATTAGAAAAAATGTTATTCGTTTATAAATTTAAAAGTTTAAAATGTTTCTTATTTAATATTTGGTGACACTTGGTAGTTATATAACAACTTATAACCCCCCCCCCATACATTTGGGGGAATGCTTAAAAATAGTCGATTAACTGGTTGCCGACCAGCCGCCGTAGTTTTACGGCGGCAGGTCGCCTCCCCTGCGCGAGAGCATGTAATATAACGTTGGCTCTTGAGCAGGCCACTAGGGGCCGGAGGAGCGTGCCCCCCACTCGCCCCCAACTCCTGTGCGCGTGCCCGGCGGGCGCGATCGCTGCCGGGCACACGCGATTGCTCGTTACAGAGCGAGGACCGGGAGCTGTGTGTGTAAACACACAGCTCCCGGTCCTGTCAGGGAGAGAAATGCTGATCTTCTGTTCATACAATGAACAGAAGATCAGTAATTTCCCCTAGTGAGGCCACCCCCTACAGTTAGAACACACCCAGGGAACATACTTAACCCCTTCCCCGCCCCTAGTGTTAACCCCTTCACTGCCAGTGGCATTTTTATAGTAATCCAATGCATTTTTATAGCACTGATCGCTATAAAAATGCCAATGGTCCCAAAAATGTGTCAAAAGTGTCCGAAGTGTCCGCCATAATGTCGCAGTACCGAAAAAAAAAATTGCTAATCGCCGCCATTACTAGTAAAAAAAATATTAATAAAAATGCCATAAAAATACCCCCTATTTTGCAAACGCTATAACTTTTGCGCAAACCAATCAATAAACGCTTATTGCGATTTTTTTTTACGAAAAATATGTAGAAGAATACGTATCGGCCTAAACTTAGTAAAAAAAATGTTTTTTTATATATTTTTGGGTGATATTTATTATAGCAAAAAGGAAAAAATAATTTTTTTTTTCAAAATTGTCGCTCTTTTTTTGTTTATAGAGCAAAAACAAAAAAACGCAGAGGTGATCAAATACCACCAAAAGAAAGCTCTATTTGTGGGGAAAAAAGGACGCCAATTTTGTTTGGGAGCCACGTCGCACGACCGTGCAATTGTCAGTTAAAGCGACGCAGTGCCGAATCGCATAAAGTGCTCTGGTCTTTGACCAGCAATATGGTCCGGGGGTTAAGTGGTTAATAATACGAAATCATCAAAGCGGTTCTTCATAAAAATATAATCTATTATGAACAATACTGATCATAAATTTATACAGACTGTTTCTTATAAATTCCCTTTCCTTTACTAAATCAAGTAATAAACCCTCAGAGATTCAACATGCATGCATCCATACATTAACATGCAAACATACAGACCATTTACTGAATACAAATCTCTGATACATACCATATTGCATAAATTATGTGTATATAGACATATACATCCTGCACAACTGTTTGTTGAATGATCAAAATCAGCCATTTTAAACATAGTTAATAAAGCATTTTATGCCTAATTCTACATTTAAACCTCTGGAGCAAATGCCTTTGGAGAGTGCAACATCGCTTGAAAAATGCACAGTCTATTTGCCTCTAGTAAACCAACCCCATTGTGATTTTTATAACCTTGTTATGTACATGACCATGAGATTATGTTCCTGCATATTAACTATGTAACAAAAAGAACAGTTTATACCAATGGAATTAAGGGAAGCGTTCACTATAAATCATGCTGCTTCCAAACAATACAGTTACCACATTCATTTTGCTGAACAAATTAAGCTATAGGGAGGATTTGTGAGCAACTCCAGATTTCGGAGTTTCTGCTGCCAAATTTTAACAATATGAACTTTTATAAAAAAAAAATAAAAAAAAAGAATTACAGAGACATAGGCCCAGATTCACAGAGAGCGGGCACACATTATGCCGCCATAGCGCAAATAATATACGTTAAGCCGACGCAGCGCAGAGAGGCAAGAATGGAATTCAGGAAGCCAGTGCTCCCAACGCTGCGTCGGCGTGGCGTAGGTTTCAAAGGCACAGGCCGGCGTAGGTGGAAGTGGGCTTGACCCATGCAAACCCATGCAAATGAGGTGTGACCCCATGCAAATGATGGTCCGAGCGCCAGACAAGTACGTTTACCGAACTGCGCATGCGCTGTGACGTGGACGCATCCCCCTGCGCATGCTCACAACCACGTCAGAACAACTGCCTAAGATACGCCGGAGCAATGCGTACGCCATGAACGTAACCTACGCCCAGCCAGACACACCTCCAACGTAAAATACGGCGGCTTGGCCGGCTTGTGTTCCCTGGTGCAGACCATTGCATGTCTGCTGCCGAGTTACACCAACTTTATGGGGCATAACTTTACGCCGGACATACAACTTACGCGCACCTCTCGTAGCCTGCGTCGGGCGCACGCAGGTTCGTGAATCGTATTTCCCTCATTTACATATTTGAATGACTAATCAATGGGAGCAGCACCATGCTCCCAGCCTAAATGTGCACCCACTCTACGCCGGCGTAAGCAAGATACGTCGGCGGGGTGTAGCCTGGTTTTAGGCGCATCTCTGTTTGTGGGTCCGGCGCACAGATACGATGGCGCACATTTGCACTTACGACGGCGTAACTTGTTATACGTCGGCGTAAGTGCTTTGTGAATCCGGGCCATAGTATATTACTGTAGTAACGTCATATTGGTACAGCAGAATTTTACATTTTTGGAGGAGATACAGGTACATAAAATTGATTATTATCAGCAATCTTCTTTCAGTAGCCAGTAATACAAGCAACACTTTTAGCTCAAGGTGCTGGTCTCAGAAGTGAAGTCATGACTCTGCAGGCCAATATACCATTAAAGGATAGGGCTATGGTGCTAATTTAGCTGTGAAGAATATTACAACTGGTAGATGAAGGGGTTATAGATAGAAAGGAAAAAAGGAGTAGAAACAGGGGGTATCAGCTACCGAAGAATGAGATGGTTAGTAGGAAGGGTAGAGGGTGGTAGGGGAATATATGTATTTTACCCGGAGTTTAGACAGAAGGTGATAGTTGTGTGTTTATTCTCTGATTGTAGAAGGACGTGTTGATTTCCAATGATGTGAAATTAGGCATTTGGCTGCATTTAGTGTGTGTTTAGTCAAAGAAAGTTTATATGTCCGCATGGAGCATGCAGAGATGTATAGTCGACAACATGCTGGTGTGAGGCTTATTCCCAGGTCTGTGATAAAAATAGTCAAGTCACAAATCTGTTTCCAAAATGGAGCACTTAAAGGGCATTGCCCTTTTCATTAATACATGTGCTTATTGAACCCTGGTGGGTCTTAAGGCATGTTTATTTTCCACTAGTTCTCCTGAATTGGAGATCAGAGTGTGGTTTCCCACCACTCCTTTAAGCGGGGGTTCACCCCAAAAAAATGTTCTAACATTAAATTAAAGCGGGAGTTCACCCAAAAAATGTTTTTTTAACATTAGATTGGGCCTAATTACGGGAAGCAGAATCGGGTGTTTTGTTTAAAATCAATGCAGTACTTACTGTTTTAGAGATAGATGTTCTCCGCCGCTTCCGGGTATGGTCTTCGGGACTGGGCGTTCCTATTTGATTGACAGGTTTCCGACGGTCGCATACAGCGCGTCACGAGTTGCCGAACGTCGGTGCGGCGTTATACGGCGCCTGCGCACCGACGTTCGGCTACTTTCGGAAACTGGTGACGCGCTGTATGCGAAGGTCAGAAGGCTGTCAATCAAATAGGAACGCCCAGTCCCGCAGCCCATACCCGGAAGCGGCGGAGAACATCTATCTCAAAAAAGGTAAGTACTGCATTGATTTTAAACAAAACACCCGATTCTGCTTCCCGTAATTAGGCCCAATCTAATGTTAAAAATTGATTCTTTGGATGAACCTCCACTTTAAGCTCCATTTCGACATTGACTATACGCTGATTTTTTTTTGCCGTACATACCTTTATATCTTTATTTTCCCCCCTGGCTTCCTGGTAGTGAATCCCGCGGGAGTGGGCGTTCCTTGGCACAGGCTTATTGATTGACGTATGACATAAGCTTCCCCCCGGCGCATACGGCCACGTCACGAGTTGCCGAAAGAAGCCAAAAGTCGGTGCGCAGGCGCCGTATAGCGCCGTATAGAGCCGCTTAGCAGTCCGGCTTCTTTCGGCAACTCGTGACGTGGCCGTATGCGCCGGGGGGAAGCTTATGTCATACGTCAATTAATTAGCCTGTGCATTGGAACGCCCACTCCCGGGGGATTCACTACCCGGAAGCCGGGGGGGAAAATAAACATATAACGGTATGTACGGCAAAAAAAAAAAGATCCGCGTACAGTCAATGTTGGTATGGAGCTTAATGTAATGTTAGAATTTTTTTTTGGGTGAACCCCCGCTTTAAATGTATCTGTTGTGTTGTTTTTTGTTTGTTAGAATCAGATATATATACGTTAGACCCCTGGAACCTTTTAGACACATCTCGAAAGTTGTATAGGTCTGATAAAGTTCTGTTTTTGTTTATGATTAACAATATAACTATGCAATTGTAGTACAGTTTGGGCAGTGTTCTGTTCTGAATTTTTTTTGTAAAAGCAGTTTTGGGTTTTATTAGACCATGGTGGAAACAATGCACAGCAAGTAGAGGGTTGCCATTTTCCCTAGTTGGATATTTGCATTGGTGATACCTTATGGAAATTCTGGATAATCTGCTATGGGGGTTAGTGAACCCGGTGAAGATGAGATATTGTGTTGTGCAATTGCTCAATAATACTTAAAGAGTTACTCCTGTCAATGGGTGCGGTTTCAGAGGTTTGAATAGGCATGACCATGATACCCAGGGAGAATATTTTAGTGGTACTGAAGTGAGCTTACATTGCAATTTTATCCAGTCTTAATTAACATCATGGCAATTCCAGACTATAATTCCGGCGAGGTGTGCAGCATAATAGTATTTTCGGAAATCTGGGAGGCCCATGCTTCTTCAATCTTTGGGTTTGCTGACTGATTTGAATCTAATTCAAGGCATTTTGTAGGCTCAGATACATTTTTGTTGTAAAGATTTTAGGCATTTGAAGAAGGTGGAAGGTAAATTAATATGGAAGGTGTGCATAAAATATAGAAGTCCAGATAGTATTATAATTTTAATAATGGCTGCTCTTTTCAACCAGGAAACATTTTTAAAATTATAGACCAACACAAAGTGGCGCAACTATTGAACTTTGCATCTTTAGAACCCTAAGGCCTCGTACACACGATCGATTTCCTCGACAAAATCCAACAAGAAACTTGGTGGGAGAGCTTTTTTGCCGAGGAAAATTGTCGTGTGTATGTTTTTCATCGAGAAAATTATCGAGGAACTTGACGAAAAAAAGTTCTCTTTTTCCTCGACGGGAGTCTCAATTTCCTCGTCGTGTTTCTTCGTCGGGCTGGTTTTCGACGAGAAACACGTTCTTGTGTA
Source organism: Rana temporaria (assembly GCF_905171775.1). Classification (NCBI taxonomy): domain Eukaryota; kingdom Metazoa; phylum Chordata; class Amphibia; order Anura; family Ranidae; genus Rana; species Rana temporaria. Next base: position 116,509,174 of record NC_053498.1, on the reverse strand, counting down.
TGCTTAGAAACCCGCGCATGCTCAGAATAAATTATGAGACGGGAGCGCACCTTCGGTAAAAGTAGCGTTTGTAATGGAGATAGCACATTTGTCACGCTGTAACAGACTGAAAAGTGCAAATCATCTCTTACAATAAAATTGAGGTGCATAAACTAGACAAATGGGAACCTAAATGCACTTCCGGCGCCAATGGGCAGTAAGTCACTTGATCCCAAGTGAGGAAAAAGGATGTGAAGTCAAGTGTGTTGGGATTATCAAAAGTGATTAAAATTGATAAAAATCCAGAAAAGCAGCTATTATAAAAATGGGTAAAGAACCCAATAAAGATATAAAACAAAGTATCAAAATAACTATGGAACCGTGGTTCAATGATATAAACAGCGCTATGAGATTGATAGTGTCTAGCCCCAAATAGGAGCTTTAAATGAGAACGTAGGTGGTGTGCTAGGTGACCAAAAGACCAGGTATTAGTGCACCCTAAACCTTATCTATAGATTCACCAGGTAATGTGATGGTATCACCCTCTGGGATGTAACCTTACCACAGCGTACAAGAGGACTGGCGTGTTAATGTCAGTACTCTCAGGCACACCTTCCTCTATTCTCTAAGTCAGCCACGGTCATTCCATTGAAGGCACATAAAACAAAAGAAAATACTAAATGGTGAAGTACCGCTTAAGCAATGTCCCACACAATGCAAAGGAGAACAAACCCCCTATGTAAATGCCCGTACAGAAAAAACGAAGTAAATGAACCAAAATGCAAGCCTGTCAAACTCCTGCTGTCACCGCCGTTCTCTGGGCACCAGAGGCCGCCCAAGTGCTGGTATCGCTGGGGAACTGATGGTCAGCTGTGGAGCGCAGTAAGGCTTCCGTGTTGCGCCGATGTAGCCACGCCCTGACGCGTTTCGTCACTTCCGACTTCGACTGAGGGCTGACTTAGAGAATAGAGGAAGGTGTGCCTGAGAGTACTGACATTAACACGCCAGTCCTCTTGTACACTGTGGTAAGGTTACATCCCAGAGGGTGATACCATCACATTACCTGGTGAATCTATAGATAAGGTTTAGGGTGCACTAATACCTGGTCTTTTGGTCACCTAGCACACCACCTACGTTCTCATTTAAAGCTCCTATTTGGGGCTAGACACTATCAATCTCATAGCGCTGTTTATATCATTGAACCACGGTTCCATAGTTATTTTGATACTTTATTGCAAATCATCTCTTACCAAACTTTTACTTAAAACGCAGTAACATGAGATTAGCAAAAGCAGCCCCAAGGGTTGTGCCAGTGGAATCGAACTTCCCCTGCCGTCGTATGTGTTGAGCGTCACCGCGTTTGAGAACGACGAGATTTGGTCTTGACAGTGTGTATGCAAAGAAATCTCATGGGATCATGGGATCCGCAGGTATGAAAGGGGCCTAAACCTGCAGGAGATCCTAAGGAAGGCAAAAAACCCTTTGCTCCAATCTTATCCAATTTTAATTTTAACAGAGACAACATTCTTCTTGATACCCAAAGGTGATAAGACAATTCTACACATTAAATAAATAATGCTCCTACTCAATCCCTTTCCCAATAAAGGGGTACATACTGGGCTAGGGATTGCGGGCCATCAGTATTTATTTATTCTGTAGAGAATGATTTTTAGCCAGTGGTGCATCTAGTTTATGCAAAGCTGCTCATACATGGAAATGCAGAGATATTCTGATACCTATAGAACAACAAGGCGACTCCGTGAATCAGCATTATTATCTATCATCCAATCACATGCAAGCAAAAGTGCTTTTTTCTCCCCCTTTCATGTAATTGAATATTCTTTGCAAAGTGACGTTTCATCTGATTTGTTAAGCTTTGGGGAAAGTTCCCATGCAAAGTGAAACCTCTCCTACAAAGTCAGTAATGTATTATCCTTTAATAAATCAACTCTATTGTGTTTAAATCCACTGTAGTGTCAACAATGCCTTATAAACTTACAAAAATGAATCCAAAACCACCTAATTTCACCTAATAAATAGCACTGTAGGTAATATTTGTATATGAAGGTAATCCAATCCAGACCACTAAATGATTCAAAGCTTACACAAGTCAAGTAAAAATAAAGCACTTAAAGGGCCTCTAAAGTGTCCAAATCACCAAATCTTGTGTCACAAAGTCATTATTTCCTGAAAGTACCTTTTAGAGCAGCCTTTGTAAACTGTTTTTTTTTCTCTCCATATTCCAAACAATTCTGTAACCATTCCTATTGCGATATGTTATCACTCTGGGAGTTTTATTGTAAGAAAAAAAAATAGAGTGTTATTGAAATCCATTTATTTCTGGTAAATGCTGTTTATGAAAGGAATAAGAGTATTGTGTATTGCCCTATATAATTAATTCCAATATTCTGCTTGTCCCATTAGTTGTTGCTGGATAATTTTTAGTGTAAGATTTTTGTAGGATTTATGTAATTTCTACTCCAACAATGATGTTTTTAAAGGTCCTTATTAAATTTCTCTATAATAGAGCTTTGTTTCATTTAATAAGTATTGCTACGCACAAGATTGTATCACCATTGTAAAAGCAGGCTCTTCAGCCAGTAAAATACAATTCTATTATGTAGTTCTATTACCAAAGTCATATTCATCGACTTTAAAATGTCATGGATCAACGGGGTAACTAGTTATCTTATTCTGTACGCTGAATTCTTACCATTTAATGCTAAAAAATTTAAGAATATTAATAAGTATTCAGAAACTGTGGATGATTCAAACGCAAACTGCTATAGCTAAAACGGAACAATAATAATAATTATTATTTTAAATAATAATAATCTATTTACCACTCCAGTGTTTGCTTCTTGGTTTTATTCTCTAATGCCCTGTACACACAATCGAAAATTCTGACAGCAAAAGTCTGATGTGAGCTTTTGAACGGAGATTCCGACCGTGTGTAGGCTCCATCAGACTTTTACTGTCGGAATTTCCGCCAACAAAAGATTGAGAACAGGTTTCCGATCGTCTGTAGCAATTCCGACGCTCAAAATTCCGACACATGCTAGGAAACAATTCGATGCATGCTTGGAAGCACTTCATTTTCTCGGCTTGTCGCAGTTTTGTGCGTCACCGCGTTCTTGACGGTCGAAAGTTCAGAGAACTTTTGTGTGAACGTGTGTATGCAAGCCAAGCTCTAGCGGAATTCCGTCGGAAAAACCATCCAAGGTTTTTCCAACGGAAAATCTGATCGTGTGTACGCGGCATAAGTTTGTTTAAGAGATCTAAAATTAGCAGATTCTTTCCTCTTGTGATTTTAATGTGATAGATTTTTTTAATAACAAACATACCTATCTATAATACATATCTGCTCTGTGTAATGTTTTTGCACAGAGCAGCCCTGATCCTCCTCTCCTCGGGTCCCCCGCTGGTGCTCCTTGCCCCCCCCCCCAACTGAGTGCTCACCATAGCAAGCCCCTTGCTAAGAGGGCACCCGTGTGGGCTCTCTCCTGAGCCAGCTCTGTGTATTTATAGACATACAGAGCATGGCTCAGCCCTGGCACCCAGTCCCTCCTGACTGAGCATATGAGGAGGCAGAGAGCTGAGAGAGCCACTGCTCTTAGGGCCCTTTCAGACGTGCGGACTGTATGTCCGCTTTTTCATCCATCCGTTTGTGGATGAAAAAGGGACATACATTGGTTCCTATGTGATTGCGGGTGTCAGCGGATAAACAAAGATCCGAATTTGCAGACGGAAGAATGTCCTATTTTTTCTTCCGTCTGCAGATCGGATCGGATGAACACGGAGACACGGTCCGTGTTCATCCGATCCCTTCATAGGGGAGAGCGGAGAAAAGACAGGGCGGTCCCTGCACAGTGTGCGGGGACCGCCCTGTCAGCCGCCGGCTCAGCGGTAATATACGGAGCGATCCCCGTTGAGCTTACGATCATTACTGATCCGCCCCGTGTGAAAGGGCCCTTTTGCATATTACTGAATTAAGATTGAGCTCAGGTAAGTATAGGTGTAAAGAGACTAAACTAATTACTTAAAGTGATTGTGGACCACATCCCTGATACAAAGAGTCATAACATAACTTCCTCAGATTGGGACTTTAAACCGGGCCAAACAGTTTGATAGTAAAAAGGTATTCAAAATTGATTGCACATTGATAATATATAACAGCATGAACATGGGGATATACGCAAAAAACACAAATATTGGGAACAAAAATGGAAAACAGCTGCAAGGAAAAGCCCAAAACGTCAAACGCGTTTCGAAAAACAAAATGCAAATCTTCTTCAGGGACAGAGGGCTTGCGGGTTCCATATCTGTGGCTTATATGCCACATGTTGATGCTCCACACATAAAGACGAAGAACATAACTCAAAAATAAAAAGAAAGCTTTGTCCATCAGAGCAGCACACAAGCAACAGAAAATGTGAATGACATCAGCCAGAGGTCCATAGAATGTGGAATGGTCTTATTTTGTAACTTAGTGGTATAACTCTATATAGACCATAGCTATAGAGGAGAGGTAGAATAGTACTTCCCCCTCAATACAGGTCCGGTTGATAGTGTATATCAAAAATTAAATCATTCAGAACATCATGGGTTAAAGATGGTTGTATCAATCAGAGAGATTCCTGGATGTGCCCACAGTAAAAATGGCTGCATCCAGACTCAGTGGAGGAAGATTTCTGCAGCATATTTGGCAAGTGCAGAATCACAGTATATATTAAATAATATGCAAAGTGGTTGGAGGGAAGCTTCAGAATGGCAAATATGTTTTTATTGCAAATTATGTGAGCCGACTGCAGTCCCTCTTTAAGTTTGTTGTATCTATTATAAATCAATTTACTGCCTGCCACTTATTTGTGATGGATTATACTAACATTCCTATTTTTGTGTTAAGCTAATCCTTTTATTAGAACCACTGAAATGTTTTCTCTTATATTCTTTTATATACTTATATTGCTTTTATATTCATTATCTATATATGCATGTGTGAAAAGTATATATCACAATAGTGTTTATTTTCCTTGAAAAGATTTGTCAGATATGATGTTTTAAAGTTACAAGTACATTTCAACTTGGATGGAGATACAGAAGGACTAATAATAGGAAACATGGCTCTAAAACCTCCTCCTCCTCCTTCTCCCCCCTCTTGTCCTTGTGTTACTGAAGGAACTTTGGGCCAAATCCACAAAGATCCAGCGTAACATAAATTTTTCCATTTAAGTTACACTTCCATAAAATTTCTACCTAAGTGCCCGATCCACAAAGCACTTACCTAGAAATTTTGGGCCGTGTAACCTAAATTCCGCCGGCGCAAGGCGTTCCTATTCAAATGGGGGCGATTCCCATTTAAATTAGGCGTGCTCCGCGCCGGCCGTACTGCGCATGCTCGTGACGTCATTTTCCCGACGTGCATAGCGCGAAATTACGTTACGCCGAGCTTTGTGGATTGCGACGGGTCAATAAAGTTGCGTCGGGGAAAAAAAAAAGATACGGCGGGAAAAAATAAAATAAAAATTAAAACAAAATCGCGTCGCTGGACAGAAAGGTCTGCTTTTACATGGTGTACTAACTTTACACCTTGTAAAAGCAGCCCTAATTTTGCGTATGCAAACTAAAACTTACGGAGAAAAAACGAAGCTGAAAAGCTTCGTGGATCTCCGTAAGTGCTAATTTGCATACCCGAGGCGGCATTTCGACACGAAATGCCCCCAGCGGCGGATGCGGTACTGCATCTTAAGATCCGGCAGTGTAAGTCCCTTACACATGCCGGATCTTCTGCCTAACTATGGAAAACTGATTCTGTGGATCAGTTCCATAGTTAGGAACAGGGATACGACGGAGTAACAGCAGTTACGCCGTCGTATCCCTTTTGTGGATTTGGCCCTTTGTGTCTCATGACAAGAGAACTGTTTATACCAAATATGGCTTTGCCCCTGAAAGCTTGGGTTTGAGGACCCCTGTACAATGGACTTACACGTGGACTGCATGTGCTGTGGAATGTGTGCTGTGTACAAAGAACAGACGTCATAGGGGGGCTTGTAAATGGGACTGTACTGTATAGAATTAACCAATCAGTGTGTTCATGTAAATGATGTCATGATGTTTATAAAGCTATAGGAAATAAAGGGTTGGGCCTCTTTGCTGGCTGAACGCTGAAAGGTGAGGATGTGAAATTCTTAGTCTCTCTGGTTTTGCATGCTCCCATGATTTGAGTCAAACCACAGAAATGGGGTTAGCCCTGAGATTGTATCAGGAAATCAATCATGATCATATTTCCCTTTTAAAAATAGATGGCAAGGGGTAAAGTATTGTGGTCAAAATGTCCCCTAGCTTTATCTATCACATAATATGCAGAACAAAGTCTAGAAACTGCAGCAACTTCAGGCATATTGCTACGTACTTCCAGTGTGGTTTATTATCACACATGTCCTTCCCTTGTCATTACTAGTCTTTACCCTTTCACCTTCTCCATTTAAACAGACTAATGAAAGGGACCGGCTTCTTTGAAATATGCTTAGGAAACCCTCCACTGCCCTTCTAAGAGCTCAAAGCAGCTTGTGAAAGTAAATGTCATTTTATGATAATTTACAATATAATATTCATAACAAATACGATGTCAATTTAAATTAAGATCTTACCTGCTTCAAGGGAATTAACAATTTCAAAGAGTTCTCCTCTAATGTTGATGGTAGCTTTAGGAATATTAACACTATGCTGTTCTGAAGTACTCTGTGAAGAGAAACCAGAGATACATATGACTTATAAAAAGATACTACATAGAGAGCACACAGTGGCCACTATTTTAGATACATCCCTGTCTAAATGCATTGGATGCACTACAAAGAGTGAGAGGAACTTCTGTTGTCTCTCCTTCTCTTTGACATCAGAAACCAGAAGGGACAAGAGTTTTGTCACTTCCGGATTCAGTATATTTATTTACAAGCTGTTACCAGCTTATAAAGCAGCTACCGTATTTATTGGCGTATAACACGCACAGGCGTATAACACTCACCCTAACTTTGAGGCCTCGTACACACCAGCGGATCTGTCCGATGAAAACGGTCCGCGGACCGTTTTCATCAGACATGTCCGCTGCCGGATTTTGGTCTGATGGCTGTACTCACCATCAGACCAAAATCCCTGCGGAAAACAAACGCGGTGACGTGTCGCGACGCGGCCGCGACGATGACGCGGCGACGTGCGCGACCCTGAAAGGTAAATGCTTACACGCATGCGTCGAATCACTTTGACGCATGCGTCGAATCACTTCGACGCATGCGAGGGCTTTCGGCCGAGCGGACATGTCCGGTAAGTCGTACAGACGACCGAACATGTCCGACGGACAGGCTTCCAGCGGACATGTTTCTTAGCATGCTAAGAAACATTTGTCCGCTGGAAACCTGTCCGATCCGCCGGACATTCGTCCGGTCGGCCGTACACACGACCGAACATGTCTGCTGAAACTGGTCCGCAGACCAGTTTCAGCAGACATGTTCGGTCGTGTGTACGGGGCCTAAGAGGGAAGTTTCAGGAAAAAACTTTCCACAGCCCCCTGCGTATAACACACAGGCACAGTTTACCCTCTATTTTCAGGGTAAAAAAGTGAGCGTTATACACCAATAAATACAGTAATCAAGGCAGAGGAGAGGTCTGGGGTCTAATAGACCCCAGATCTCTCAATATAGAGGACATGTCATGGCCGATGCTAAAAGTGATGTTCCACCTCTAAGTACGGATGACCCGAACACCCCCTGATTCGGTTTGCAGCAGAAAATGCAAAAAATGTATTCGAACACGCGAACGCCATTAAAGTCTATGGGACACGAACGTGAAAAATCAAAAGTGCTAATTTTAAAGGTTAATATGCAAGTTATTGTCATAAAAAGTATTTGGGGACCTGGGTCCTGCCCCAGGGGACATGTATCAATGCAAAAAAATATTTAAAAACTGACATTTTTCGGGAGCAGTGATTTTAATAATGTGAAACAATAAAAGTGAAATATTCCTTTAAATTTCGTATCTGGGGGGTGTCTATAGTATGCCTGTAAAGTGGCACATTTTTTTCCGTGTTTAGAACAGTCTCTGCACAAAATTACATTTTTAAAGGAAAAAAAGTAATTTAAAACTACTCGCGGCTATAATGAATTGTCGGGTCCCAGCAATACAGATAAAAGTAATTGGAAAAAACTGCATGGGTCCATTACCAGGCGCTTTGGGTCTGGTATGAATATGAAGGGGAACCCCGAACCAAAATGTAAAATAAATATTGCGTGGGGGTCCCCCCAAATTCCATACCAGGCCCTTCAGGTCTGGTATGGATTTTAGGGGGAACCCCTGTGCCAAAATGCCAAAAAAATGGCGTGGGGGTCCCCCCAAAAATCCATACCAGACCCTTATCTGAGCATGCAACCTGGCAGGCCGCAATGTACAATGTACCCCGTTACCAATTCACATAGGGGGGCTGGGATATGGGGGTCCCCTTTGTTAAAGGGGGCTTCCAGATTCCGATAAGCCCCTCACCCGCATAACCCCCCAACCAGCGGGCAATGGTTGTGGGGATGAGGCCCTTGTCCCCATCAACATGGGGACATCCTCCCAATGTTGAGGGCATGGGACCTGGTATGGTTCAGGAGGGAGGCACTCTCTCGTCCCCCCTCTTTTTCTGCGACCTGCCAGGTTGCGTGCTCGGATAAGGGTCTGGTATTGATTTTGAGGGGGACCCCTACGCCATTAAAAATAAAAATTGGCGCAGGGTTCCCCTTAATATCCATACCAGACCTGAAGGGCCTAGTATGGAATTTGGGGGGACCCCACACAATTTTTCTTTTTTAATTTTGGTTCAGAACCCATGCCGTTTTTTTTCAATGACTTTTATTTGTATTGCCGGGACCCGCCAATTCATTATAGTCGAGAAATAAAAAATTATCCGCTTTAGAGGCATATTATAGACACACCCCAGGTACGAAATTTAAAGGAATATTTCACTTTTATTGTTTCACATTATTAAAATCACTGCTCCCGAAAAAATGAAATTTTTAAACCTTTTTTTGCATTGATACATGTCCCCTGGTGCAGGACCCAGGTCCCCAAACACTTTTTATGACAATACCATGCACATAAGCCTTTAAAATGAGCACTTTTGATTTTTCATGTTAGTGTCTCATAGACTTTAACGGGGTTCCGCGGCTTTCAAATTTTCCCCGAACTCAGCATATTGTTCGGTGTTCACCAGAACACCCGAACAACCAAGTTCAGCCCAAACTTATACTCGGGCTGAACCGTTCACCCATCCCTACCTCTAAGCCTGAGAATTAAGTGATCACATGCTTGCTGATGGCTCGGTTTTAAGGTCTGCCTTGAGCAGAGGGTGGTGACTGTCAATCACTGTTCTCTGCTCTGCCCCTCCAGTGCTCACTGGAGCATCGGGCAGGAGAGAGGGTGGGAGAAGCTGGCTCATTCTCTCAGCAGTGCACTAAGAGCCTGAGCCAGCTGCCTGTAAGGCAACTAGGAACAACAAGGATCCTGTCATTATTGTCGGGATACCTTCAGAGTCTGGAGTGTCTCTTCAGCCCACTGTCTTCTGCATCTGGGTCACAAGAGTGAAGAACTAAGTGCTATACGGGTATCACAACCCTTTGGGGGAGATTTCTGTTTATCAGGGGTTAAAGGGGAAGTAGGACCAAAGCCCTTTGTCCCTACTTCTCCTGTGATTCACAGGAGTGCATTTCATTTTTTACTTTGGCCAAACTTCTCTTTTTACCACTTCAGCCCCTAAAAAGTTGGCCCCTTAATGACCAGGCCATTTTTTGCGAAACAGCACTGCGACGGTTTAACTGACAATTGTGCGGTCATGCGACGTTGTACAAAAACAAAATTGACATCCTTTTTTTTCCACAAATAGAGATTTCTTTTGGTGGTATTTGATCATTGATTATTTTTTGCAATATAAACAAAAAAAGACTGTCAATTAAAAAAAAAACAATAGTTTTTACTTTTTGCTATAATATAGATCCCCCAAAATAGATATGCATTCTTTTATATATTTTTTGGGGAAAAATATTGCAATAAGCGTATATTGATTGGTTTGCGCAAAAGATATAGCGTCTACAAAATAGGTGATAGATTAATGGTATTCATTTTTTTTACCAGTAATGGCGGTGATCTGCGATTTTTATTAGGACTGCGACATTGCGGTGGACAAATCTCACACCTTTGACACTTTTTTGGGACCATTGACATTTATACAGCGATCAGAGCTAAAAATAGCCACTGATTACTGTACAAATGTCACTGACAGGGAAGGGGTTAACACTAGCGGGCGATCAAGGGGCTAACTGTGTTCCCTAGATGTGTTCTAACTCTGGGGGGAATGTGGCTGACTAGAGGAGGAGAGAGATTGTGTGTTCCTACTTAGTAGGAACACACAATCTCTCTCCTCTCCCCTGAAATAACTGAGATTTAGGGGCTGACACACACAGATCCCGGTTCTCGCTCTGTCACGAATGATCACGGGTGCACAGCGGTCATCGCGCCTGCCGGGCATGCATATTGGCTCCTGGGGGGCGTGCGCACGTGCCTCCGTTAGTGTCTTAAAGAGCCGATGTACATCTACGACTTCTCGCCCAGTATAACTGTGACGGCTGGTCCAGAAGAGGTTAAGCCTATAGCATTTTAGGAAGTAAAAATTATAATGCCTTGTCATCTGTAATATTGTTAATACTTATTTTAACAATTTTAACAAGTAAATCACGAAGGAAAAATTAGAACTTTAATTAGGTTTTTATTGGTACATTGACATTACGGTCGCAGTGAGCGCAGTTTCTCTTTTTTTACTGGTACTCTTTTCCTCACACTATTAACCACTTAAATACCAGGAACTTACACCCCCTTTCCTGCCCAAGCCAATTTTCAGCTTTCAGCGCTGTAGCAATTTGAATGATAATTGCGCAGTCATGCTACACTGTACCCAAACAAATGTTTTATCATTTTGTTCCCACAAATAGAGATTTATTTTGGTGGTATTTGATCACCTCTGCGATTTTTATTTTTTGTGCAACAAATAAAAAAAAGACCGAAAATTTTGAAAAAAAATATGTTTTTCTTTGTTTCTGTTTCATTTTTTTTGTAAATAATTAAGTTTTCTTCTTCAATGACAGGCACTAATATGGCTGCCCTGATGGACACTGATAAGGCAGCACCAATTAGGTGGACCCAATGAGGTGCACTGATGAGGTGGCACTGATGAGGTGGCACTGATGGGCACTGATAGGAGGCACTGATGGGCAATGATAGGTGGCACTGATAGGTGGCACTGGTATGCGGCACTGATGGGCACTCAGAGGGTGCACTGATGGGTACTTATGGGTGGCACTGGTGGGTACTTAAGGGTGCCACTGATAGGTGGCACAAATGGGAACTGATGGTCACTAATAGGTGGGCACTGATGGGCACTGATAGGTGGCACTGATGGACACTGATGGGTGGCACTGATGGACACTGATGGGTGGCACTGATGGACACTGATGGGTGGCACTGATGGACACTGATGGGGGGCATTGCTGGGCATTACTGATCTGATCCATAATGGTGCCAGTCAGTGCCCATTTGTGGGTACTGATGGACATATAGTGGGCATATATTTGCATATGTGGATGGCCATGGGGACATACCATGGGGACATACCTGGCCATCCACATGTTAGGGGCTTCCCTGGTGGTCCTTGCAGCTTCCCTAGTGGTGCAGTGGGGGCATCCGCAGGGGGGCTACGCTGATAAACAATCAGCGCAGACCCCCCCCCTGTTAGGAGAGCCACCGATCAGCAAATGAGAAAAATCGATCAACGGCTCTTACTGTTTACATCGTAATCAGCCGTGATTGGACATGGTTGATCACGTGGTAAAGAGTCATACGACGTCCAGTCAGGATAACTGAACCACCGCCCGGCCGTCATTTTGCTATAGGCCCGACGGGAAGTGGTTAAGAAAATAAATAAATCTTCAATCAATTTGTTTGCTCTTAAAACCCATGTCTACTATTGCCAGTGGAATGAATCCCAAAGCTTCTTGCAACCTTAGCATCTACTCCTGTCTCTGATCACAAAGATAGACTTCATGTACCTGCTAAGTAGTTCCTAGATTCTATAAATGCTGTTAGTATGTGGTTTTAATTGATCTGATCACTCCATTTTACTATATTTTACCCAGACCTGCCATAATAATACATCATAAAATACCATAATAAAAGTTAAAGTTTTACTCTAATATTTTTAGTATTATCTAGAACATTTCTATGTTAGTATTTACAGAATGTGTAGTAATCATTATTACACAATAATAGTTATAAGTTGACTCACCTGGTTCTTTCTGTCTGGGTCTGTGTATTTCTGGCACATTTTTAACTTTTTTTTTTCGAAATGTGCAATACACAAATAAAAACAAGTTTACTTATAATCCACGCTCATTAAGTTATCCAAGACCTCGTTAGTGCTGGGAACAGAATAGTAGCATCATAATGCATTTTGCTGCTCACAGTTGCTGAGTGATGAAGGGATCTCAATGGCGACTTCTTGTTGTCAGCTAGAACAGATTGTTATCTAGTCAAACAAGAGAGCCAAATCAGCAGAGCTCAGCTGAATAGGATTGTTGTTTGAGCTCGGGTCAGGGGGGTAGAGGACCAATAACAGCTTCTGTTAGACACAGCTATCTGTTTCCATGAGCAGGCTGGTGTGCTGAAGGTATCAGAAATATGCCCAAAATATTACATTCAAATATTGCAGTGACCAACTGGGAATATTTCCTAATAGGAAAGAGAGGAGAATTATCTTTTTTATAGATTAATACTAATGCAAGCAATTTTTATATACAAAGCAAAATAATTCACCTTGAAAAATACTCCTCCTAGCATTTCTTGCTGCCGCCATCTTGAGTAAGGGCAGATTATTTAGATAACATTTCCATCCTGGAATCAATCTGCCCTTAGTTCAGGAATTCAGGCAGGAGGGTGTGTTTTTTAGTGCAGAACAAAAAAATGTGTTCAGTTTAGTTTCGATTCGTTATTTACATTAATTTGTTTAGTTCAATTTGTTTCAGTCGTTTTCGGGATTCGTTTGGTTTATGAATCGATTTGAAACGTTTTTGAATCACTTTTGAATAGTTTTCGAATGTGAAAAGTTTTCCAATTTCCAAAAAGAATAAAATAGAATAGAAAATAAAGGCATAGAATATAAAAAAAATAAATCAATTCTATTCCCATATTTTCTGTTATATTTTATTCTTGTAAAAAAACTATTCGAATTTAAAAAGTCTGGATTTCCGAATAACAGAAATTAGTCCGAATTTTAATTTGGAACGAAACAAATCTACTTTTTAGTTTGGTAAATAGTGTACTAATATTGCACCTGTTGACGGTTCCTGCTTCATAACATACTATTGTCTGATTTTGAGTAAAAAGAATAGTGCTGAGCTGTTTAAAAAATGACTGGCTAATATGTCATAATGGGTGTGGGAACACACATAAATAATGACATGAAATAAATACACAAATCTGAAAGTGCAAGTGCCAATAGAAAAGTGCAAGTGACAATCAATAAATGTGCAAAATTGCTGCATGCGTATACCTCCAACACAACCTAAATAGGTAAATGACTTCTAAAAGGGGACAAATGATCTTCTAAAGAGTAATAAAGTGCAAAAAAATAAAATAAAGTGCAAATGCAATCACACACACATATATATATATATATATATATATATATATATATATATATATATATATATATATATATATATATACAGGGCTGCTGTTAGAAATCATGGGGCCCCGTACAGCCTACCTGGCAGGGCCCCCCTCAAATATATGTATATATATAAAAATGTTCACAATAAATATACTAAAATCATTCTTAGCGGACACATAGATAACTAAGAAGCTGTGTGAATTAGCCTGTTTTTTAAAATAGTTTTCAACATTTTTGAACAAAAACATTTTATATATTTTGTTTAAATACATTTATTTTATTTTACTAATTATTTTTATACAATTTTCTATTTTTTTTTTTACAATGGATTAAAACAATACAGGTTTTTTTTTTTTTTTGTTAACAGAACAAGGAAGCCAACAGTTGTGTCTGTGTCTCTCCCTGCAACAGCTAAAAGTCAGCGGGAGGGTTTTCAGCTGCTGCCGAGAGCCGCACAGGGCATCCTGTAATTGTCCCTCCTTCCCTCTGGTGTTTGGGCCCCCCTGTGTGCCCGGGCCCCCTACAGGAGGACTGGTGGTCCCCCCTATCAGTGGCCCTGTATATATACACGACACAGCGACTGTCTCATAAATGTGCACAAAATATGCTTAAAGTGAAAACGTGATGACTCCTTAGGTGTAACGATATAATGTCCAATGCTCTTATGTGAGCGCAGTTACACAGAAAATGGTGTGGGGTGATACACTCTTCTGTGCCATCCACATAGTGATAGGTGGCTCCTTACCTCACTGCTGTGAGGTTACAACATGTAACATAATCCATGTAAGATCTTTCGTATGTCCTGCCTTTGTTGTCCCTTGATGGGTGCCGTTGTTGTTCCTTAGGGTTCAAATGCTGCTACCCCGTCCACAGTATAATGTGTTTCTTTGTATGAAGTACATGGATGGTAGCAGGGAAAGAAGTAAGGGAATCCCGAGATGGTGTAGTATGTTTGAATAGTAGTGTTTATTCAATATAAAAATGTAGCGCCCTGCTCCCAATTAGTGGGCACTATGTGTTCAAATTATAGTTATCTGAGCAGTAGTTGACTCGGGATTGTGTCTAAATTGAGGCTCTGTCTCAGTACTGCTGGTTGCATGATTTTCCTCCTGACGATGGGTGTCGCTGTCACCGCTGGTCAGGGTTGGAAAGGCTGAGTGTTTGTGTGCCTCTTTCCCAAAAGCAGCTCAGGGGGCGTGGTGAACCCGCTGTGCATTCTGGGAGAGGGTACTTAAGGGGCAGACACCATTTTGTGGGGTTCGTCTTTCGATCCTCACCTGAGGGCCCTCCTGGCCTCAGGAATGTGTTGGCAGTTCCTGCCTCGGGGCCACATTGGCCTGAGGCCTCGCAACTGAGACGTAGGCCCAGGAGTTGCTGGGGCCTACTGATCCAGGGATGATCCTGTGTCGCCTTGCCTGATGGAAGGGACCGAGGACTCAATTGGAGGATGTATCTGGATCAAAATTTATCTCACAGTGCTGCCTGAGCGGCTGAGAGATCCTGGCACTGAGAGCTGTGTTCTTTTACTTCAGAAACTAACCCAAGTCTGTGGCAGAGACTATTGAGCAAATCCTAAGTTCACCTGGTCTGTGGCAGAGCCTAATGAACAAATTCTACTACCAAGTCTGTGGCAGAGACTTGTCTTTGATCGAGCTTCGCACCGGCTGCTAGGACAGTGAGAGTGGGCCTATCCGGTGGTCGCTGAGTCCAGTGTGAAGACGGCTGTTCCTCTGGACCTAGGAGAATATTCGTGACCTGCAAGTAGGATACCCGAGTTCTCCCCATCCCTCTATCCCTCTGTTGGAAAGTTTGTTCAATAAAACCCTTGAAAGAGACTTTGTGTTGGTGCAGACATTTCTTCTGGATAACTCTTCAAGGAGAACCCCTGAGACTAACGTAAGGTAACGGTAGGCCCAAATCTAAACCAGCAGCTCCCTCGGGGGTAGTGCTACAAAACAACAATGGGTACTCACATAAACATAGTTTAGCTTAGTTTCAAATCCACAAGCACCAAGCTCGCCAGCATCACTTCTGGTGCCTGTCTGTCCCAACGCATGTCGTCATGGTCATGAACTGGCCGTGAACTTGTTACACAGATAGAAAAGTATATAATATTTACTTGCTTTAAACTTTTTTTTTTTTACATTTCTTCAGTGACTTCCTGGTTTCCAGGCCTAGACAAATGATGCCACACATCCCATGAGTCTTCAGGAGGGGGGAAGGGGTTTTATCAACAAAGCACACCCTCCTGCCAGCATACCTGAACTAAGGGCAGATGGATGCCAGGAAGTAAATGTTACATGAATCATTTGTTCTTACTCAAGATGACTGTGGAAGTGCTAGGGGGGAGTTCAAAGTGGTTTCTCAGCAAAATAAATCATGGAGACATTGATCGATGGGTGAGTTTGCTTTGAATATTAAAAAAGGAATTACCGATAAATAGCATTTTTGATGCGTGGTGCTCAAATGCTGTGTATGAATAATATTTTAATCAGAACATGAAAAATTATATAAAACATCAGTAAATTAAAAGTATACTTAAAGAGTTTTGCTTTAATTGAGGTCCGAATGCAATTTATATAAGAAAATCCCACTGGGATATTGACCTTATGACACTTTTCCTGATGCAATTACCCAATTAATCTGACAGTACTACCAATGCTGTCTTGCAGGTACAGTCAAACTTTCTCTTTATAAGTTTTCTTTTTCAGCAGCTTGCACACAGAAAAAAATAATTTATCTTATATGTCTCATATTCACAGCGGCTTGTTTCATCCCTGCTGAGCCAAAGCTGTTCTGGCCAGTGAGTCGTATTTTGCCAGTTGGAGTATTTCAAAGAAAACCTTTAGCCATGTGGTATCATCTGCAGGGGTCGGATATAAAACACTGAAATGAAAATTGTTCATCCAATCCAAGCTTGATATGAAAATACATAATAAGGCATAATAAGGCATAGGCTGATGCCTACACCTGGATAAGTGAGAATTACATAAATGGAAATGAGCAGCTGCAGTTGGAGACAGTAATAGTAATTTTGAAGTTCATGATGCTTTTCTGATGGTGGTTAATGAGTACAAGTTAATTTTAAAGGGCTCTGGAAAAATAGAAAAAGTTATATTTTTATTAAGGATTATGCAATCTGGTAGAAATACCCCTTGTAAAAACCAAAGGCAATATATTGTCATGATTAAACAAGACTTTGAAATAGGGTGACCACATTTCCAAACTACCATTCAGGGACACCCTCCTTTCCCAAAAATCAGCTTGAGCTGTAAAGAATCACAGCACAGTGATTGGACACAAGAGGCAGAATTTATTATTTCTCCAATCTACAATCAGCGGGCGGGATTGTGCTCCTCCAGGCATTCCCGGCCAGGACAAGTACTGTCAGTGAGTAAAGTGGTGATGTGGCAGCCTTTTTTGGGGGTATCAGATTGGCCGTGGGGGCTTGCCGTGTCAGTTTCATTCAGGGACACTGTATTGTCCTGCAATAATTGTGCCCGGGACAGACCTACAAAATGCGGGACTGTCCCGGGCAATCCGGGACACGTGGTCACCCTACTTTGAAAGCCTTTTCAGGGCAAAGTTAGGGTTGCCACCTCATCCCTTTAAACTCAAACACATATGAATTACACTGAGGCTAATTTAAGGTTCTGAGGCTAAATTAATGCAGATAAGGCACCAACTGAGTTTAGTTACCACCTAAATCAGCCGCAGAACTTGTGAAATTAATATGTGCTCGGGTATAAAGGGATGAGGTGGCAACCCTAATCAGAGTGTTATGTGTGTGTGTTTGAAGGGTACATCTTCATGGGTGATCCAGTTAACTACATACCTCCCAACCTGCACGGATTCTGCAGGACTTTCCCGCATAGACAATGTCTTCCCGCAGTCCCGGGATAGCGGGATTTCCCCCCACTGGAGGATAAGGTAAGAAGACATCACCGACCGTCGGTGGCAGCCGCTCCCCTGCTTATCTACTCTATTGTCTGGTGGTCGCCATCCCGCGTGTCAGGAGAAAACGTTTTTAGCCGTCCCGCGGTAGCTCCCCTTTCCCCCCGCTAAACCATTTTGGTGGGAGGTATGTAACTGGCCAAGCTAATTGATATCTAACTGTGATGCCTAGTACACACAAACGTTTTGCCCACCGGTCAAAAGACCGCCGGGAAAACCGGGAACCGGCTCGGTCCCTTTTCCCCTGTACACATGGCTGGTTTTCCCGACAGGAAAACTGCCAGGAGAACTTTGGTTGTGAAAACAGGCCGTGTGTATGCTCCCTCGCAGTGTTTCCCATAGGAAAACTGTGGGGAAAAAAAACGCTGCGATTAGCGGCGAGAAAAAGAGAACATGTTCTACTTTAGACACCCAGCAGGTACAATATTTAAAGGAATTTTTCATTTTTTTTTTATTTTTATTTAAGCATCATTAAAATCACTGCTCCAGAAAAAACGACCGTTTTTAAAACTTTTTTTTCATTGATACATGTTCCCTGGGGCAAGACCCGGGTTCTCAAAGACGTTTTCACAGGCATACTATAGACACCCAGCACGTACAATATTTAAAGGAATTTTTCATTTTTTTTATTTTTTTTATTTAAGCATCATTAAAATCACTGCTCCAGAAAAAACGACTGCGTTTTTAAAACTTTTTTTCCATTGATACATGTTCCCTGGGGCAGGACCCGGGTTCTCAAAGACGTTTTACGACAATAACTTACATATTAGGCCTCGTACAGACGGACGGACTGTCCGCTGAAAACGGCTCGCCGGACCGTTTTCAGCGGACATGTCCGCCCGGAGATGGTGTGTACAACCATCAGACAGAAATCCGCGCGTACACGATCCGCGGTGACGTGGCCGCGCCATCGCCGCGAGGATTACGCGCCGACGTGCGCGACCCTGGAAGGTCAATGCTTCCACGCATGCGTCGAATCACTTAGACGCATACGAGGGATGGGGGCTGATCGGACATGTACGGTGAATCTGTACAGACGACCGAACATGTCCGACGGACAGGCTTCCAGCGGACATGTTTCTTAGCATGCTAAGAAACATTTGTCCGCCGGAAAACGGTCGGCTGGACAAATGTCCGCTGGAAACCTGTCCGGTCGGCCGTACACACGACCGAACATGTCTGCTGAAACTGGTCCGCGGACCAGTTTCAGCAGACATGTTCGGTCGTGTGTACGGGGCCTTAGGCTTTAAAATTAGCACTTTTGAATTCGAACGTTCGAGTCCCATAGATGTCAATGGGGTTCTAAATGTTCACGCGAATGGTCGGTCCGTTCGAAGGTTCTGGTGCGAACCGAACGGGGGGTGTTCGGCTCATCCCTATAATTTAAAGGAACCCATAAGAATAACAATGTGGAAGCTAATTATAGTGTGCTAGACTGCAGGCTTTCATGCTGATCCTGGCTTCACTTTCAGATGGGCCACTGACCTAGAACAAACATGCTATTAACAGGTCAGTGACCACCAATTAGGTGTCATTTAAAAATAGGGCACTTATCGCAGCTCCAATAATTCTATTATCACAGCTTCCTTTTAGGGGTGGAAGCATATTTAAGAGTTTAAGTTCAATCAGTTTTTTTCACAAAATCAATTGCAGGATAGCCATTTAAATGTTCGTTTTTTGTTTTTGACATGCATCTCTAAAACATCAGTGAAGTTATTACACCTAACTGTCAAAGGGATCATTCTTGTCACATTTTCCATCTATTAACCACTTGCTCACTTAAACCCCCCTCCTGCCCAGACCAATTTTCAGCTTTCAGTGCTTTCACAATTTGAATGACAATTGCACAATCATGCAATACTGTACTTAAATTTAATTTGTATATTTTTTCACACAAATAGAGCTATCCTTTGGTGATATTAAATCACTACTGAGGTTTTTATTTTTTGCTAAACAAACAACAAAAGCCAGAAAATTTTGAAAACAAAACATGTTCATAGCTTGTTATAACATTTTTCAAACAGGTAATTTTTCTCCTTCATTGATATGCACTGATGGGGCTGCACTGATGGGCACTGAGGGGCACTAATAGGTGTCACTGATAGGTATAACTGATGGATGGGGACTGGTAGGTGGCACTGATGGGCAGCACTGGTGATGAGGCTCTTATTGGTGACATTGATATGTGGCACTGTGGGTACTGGTGTGTGGTACTGTGGGCACTGGTAGGTGGTGCTGATGGGCCCTGGTAGAGAGCACTGTTTTGCACTGGTAGGCAGCACTGTTATGCCCTGATAGGTGGCACTGGCAGGCACAGATGACTCCACAGCTTCTCTCCTTGATCGGGGACCTATGTCCCTCTGACAGCCGTCGATGATCAGCTCTGTTTACATCACATGATCAGCTGTCATTGACTGACAGCTGATCACTTGGTAAAGGGTTGAGTTCGACCCCTAATGCCGCGTACACACGATCGTAAATCCAGACAAGTAAACCATGGAGTTTTTTTCCGATGGAATTTTGGCTCAATCTTGTGTTGCATACACACGTTCACACAAAATTCCGACCGTCAAGAATGCGGTGACGTACAACAATACGACGAGCCGAGAAAATTAAGTTCAATGATTCCGAGGATGCGTCGACTTGATTCCGAGCATGCATGTTTTTTTGTGCGTTGGAATTGCATACAGACGATTAGAATTTCTGACAAGAACTTTTCCCGTCGGAAAATTTGAGAACCAGCTCTCAAATTTTTGCTGTCGGAAATTCCGACAGAAAAAGTCAGATGGGGCCTACACACGGTCGGAATTTCCTACCAAAAGCTCACATTAAACTTGTCGGAAATCCTGATCGTGTGTACGTGGCATTAGGGAAAATGAACAGCCAATTTACCTTTAGTAAATCAACCACATAGCGCCTAAATATTTTCCTTATATCGCCTATGGAAGCCGATCTCTGTGAGACACTTTGATGAAGTGACCCTGTCCCACTGTGTGATGAGCTGACTGTTTCATTGACAAGTAGTGAAAGAATATACGGTAGTCAAGTTGAGCTGTCATGTGTCTTGGTGTGAAGACCTGGGATTCAAGTAGAAGAGTAATACAGATTGTTGCACATTATTCCAAGAGTTCAAACTTCAGGTCTTCTTCACTTGGATTCAACAGCTCCTTTGGTTATAATTGTGTGCATCAATGAATCTTCCAGTACCAAAGGGGATCATTTTCATACCACAGGGGACTTTTACATGAAAGTAGAAAGAGTTGAGTGAAATTGAAATTCAAAGGCTCAGACAAGAATCTTTTTTTATGTTCTCAGTCCCTGACAGGCCTGTGTCATACGGTTATGTGAGTCTTAGGTCTATTCCAAACATGCAGACTTTATCCTAGGGCATCTTAAATTTACAGTAACATCAAAAGTTTTTATTGTTTAAAATGACTTTAACACTTTAAAAAAGTTGGCAGGTATATGGTGCTGGCAGCTATATGGTGCTGGCGCTTTCACACCACACTGTATGTATGAATGCAGAGTGGTACTGATCCAGTAAAGCTCTAGCACCGTCTGGTACTAATGGAGCTTATTCTCCCACTCCCATCTATCATACTTTTCTGTTGACAAGTGAGGCAGTACTTTATAGTGATGGGCAAAGAAAAATGTGTGGGAGAAGGCGGGAGTGGGCAAACTCTGATAGTATCTAGAGGTGTGGGAATTTGCCTGTTCAGAATGGCCCAGGATTTGGGTGTAAAGGGGAGAACAGAAATTGCTGCAGGCATGCACTGTAAACATTTTGCAGTCATAGCTGTAAGTATTGTGGTAATGGCAGAATAGCATATTTACAAACCCTCAGTAGAAATAGCAGTTGGGAGCTTATTTAAAGTGGTTGTAACCCTAAAAAAGAGAGCTCATGTTCCCTTATAGCAGATTGAACAGCACATTGCTCGTGCTGTCTAATTTGCCCCTTTCTAAGCTTTAAAAAACCTGGTTGGTCCTACCACTTCTGTCCCCCTCTGTGTGCTGACCACAGTGATTATGGCTGCTGAGCCCTGATTACCGTGGTCAGTTTCCCCTCCCTCCCTCCCTGCCTGTTAGCTCCTGTGTGTCTCTCCCCCTCTCAGCCCCCCCCCCTGCCCCGATGCTTTCATTTACTGGCAGTAAAAGTAAAGCCAGCTCCTCTGTTATATTAATCTCTCCTGTAATTGTTTTTGTAAAACAAAGCCTGCAAATACCTTATCTTTCATCCCTTCTGGCTGGTCACAACGGTCACGTGAACTTCCTGGCTGATGTCAGAGGGGGATCTCGGCCCCTCCCTCTGTAGCTCGTAGATCGGAGGAATAGAAGAGCCGGAGGTCACGTGACCGGCCATAAAACAGCAAAGATAAGATATTTACAGGCATCATTTAAAAAAAGCAATTACACTCTGTAGGATAGATTAAAAGAACAAAGGAGCTCACTGTAACTTGTTCTTCACCTTTACAACCACTTTACCTTTTTTCTATTCACTTCCAGCTCTATGGTAGAATAATCCCTCCAATCACTTCTAAATGTTCTAAAACATGCTGCCCCCTTCACCATTTGTCCCAGGCTTACCTGTCCATCCTGCCCAGAATCTCCATAGAATTGACAAAAATAGTAAGCTTAATAGAGTGTAAGGGGTTGGAGGAGTTGACTCCTTCCCACTCTAATGAGGCTACACCTTTTTCTATCACGTGGGACTTTGTTACCACCTCTTGGTGGGTCACAGTAATTCTTACACAAGGTATGTCTGTTTGTACAACCAACGGTCTCTCGTGGCTTATTATCCCTTAGGCCTCTTTTCTATTTACCTGCTTACTTTGCCACAATCAGCTTTACACTAACACCTGTGTCACTTTCCATTTATACTATGTAACTGTATTTCTTTACTGATACAACCCCCCCCCCCCCTATTTGGCCACACATTGGAGTCTGGAGTCCTTGTGGACACCTAGGGGGTCCGTGTATTGCTGCCTTGCCCACTGATTGGAAAGTGGCCTGTACCAGCCCCATCTAATAGGCTTGATATATATTATCTGACTTACCTGTTAACTGAAAGTGAATTTTTCTACACAGCAGCCTATGTATAGATTTAATAAATTACAAATTGTATGTAAACTATGCTATACTCATTCCATAATTACTCATCATATTTTAGAGTTCTTTATACCCAATAAATCTCTTGAAGAAGAAAATCTTCCGAAACATGTCGGGATCCATCTAAGATCTTTTCCCAAGCTGACCAAGTATTTTGCTGGCATCCCTTTGGGGTATATCTTAATGTATAGGGTATACTATGTATGAAACTGTCTGTGTTTTTAACACATATTGTTGGTTATATGTGAAATTTGAATGGACTAATGTCCCTTTTACCTTGTATTCTAAATTCAAATTGTCACTCGTCTGTTAAACTGATTACCTTGCCTGCACTCTGCCTTAAAAGTCGCAGAGGCGTGAATTCTCTGCACATGCATGCATATTGTCTAGTAGGATCTTTATGGAGAGTGTCTGGATGGAGAGTGTTGGGAGACCAGCAGGAATCTGTTCACTGATTTTTACTGTGGTCACTGAACCCAGATGTACTCAGTTTAGAACACTTCTACTGTATGTTCAGAGCTGTCAATCCCCAGTTGCAGAAACAGCAGATCAAGCATAGTTTCTACTAAGGGAGACTACAGGGATGAGAGACCCTTGAAGTCTCATTGAGGAGAACCTACCCAGCATGCACCTCCCGATCTCTCGCATGGAGTGAGGTCTCTGATCTCACCAATTGACTCCTGGGATTAATGACACAGCAATCCCAGGAGCCGATGCAAAAGAGGAAATTACGTACCTCAGAGTGGCGAGGTAAGATAGGGAGCTTCCGGATTCTGATAAGCCCGCAGACCCCCACAACCACCGGGGAAGGGTTGTGGGGAAGAGGCCCTTGATCCCATCAACATGGGTACATCCTCCCCATGTTGAGGGCATGTGGTGAAGGGTTCCCCTTAATATCCATACCAGACCTGAAGGGCCTGATATGGAATTTGGGGGGACCCCCACGCATTTTTTTATTTTGGACGGGGTTCCCCTTAATATTCATACCAGACCCAAAGGGCCTGGTAATGGACTAAGGGGGAACCCATGCTGTTTTTTTTCCAATGACTATTATCTGTATTGCCGGGACCCGGCAATTCATTATAGCCGTGAATAGTTTTAAATTACTTTTTTTCCTTTAGAAATGTCATTTTGTGCAGAGACTGTATAAACACAGGGAACATGCGCTACTTTACAGGCATACTATAGACACACCCCAGGTACTTTTATTGTTTCACTTTAAGCATTATTAAAATCACTGCTCCCAAAAAACTTTTTTTGCATTGATACATGTCCCCTAGGGCAGGACCCAGGTCCCCAAACACTTTTTATGACAATAACTTGCATATTAACCTTTAGAATTAGCACTTTTGATTTCTCCCATAGACTTTTAAAGGGTGTTCCGCGGCTTTCGAATTTGCCGCGAACACCCAACTTGTTCGCTATTCGGCGAATGGGCAAACAGCCAATGTTCGAGTCGAACTCATGTTTGACCCGAACATAAAGATCATCCCTAAATAGAGGTGATTCTAGTTGGAAGGTATTGCTTTGGGCTAAATGCAGTATGTAAATCCTTTGAACCCATAATAAATAATACTTTTTTATGGGAGTTTACAAGATAGAAAGTGAACTTTCCTCTTTCTAACAACATCTCCTTTGCTTTACCAACATTAAAAGCTACACATGCATATATTTTCTAAATTATATACTGCACATTTAATAGAGTAGAAGCAAATATAACATTTTTGATTGTCCTGGAGAATGTAATTTCAGATGTGGAACAACATTTTCCATCCATTAAATGCCTAACAGTGTGTCCCTAATGTTAACTGAAACACCCACTCCAAGCTTGTTCACCTGTTTCTTGGAATACTGAGCAGATCTTGAGTTTTTCTGTCAAAATCAGGTTCCATGGAGGAAGTCTAATAGTTTTTCCATGCTGACAGCTTAGCAGAATGCTACACGGTACCTTTCATATCGGAGAATTGGATATAACCATGACAAATTACTCTTACAAATTAAATTGGGTTAGGGCACAAGAGAGTTGGGTCATGTCAAAGTCTAGTAATAAGCCAGACAGTGAGCTGGTCTGTCATGTAGTTTCACTAGGAGTACAATGGCAAAAGGGTTTGGTTATTAGCAAGAATTTATTTTAGCTAGCTGTTGCAGTAGGTCACCACTATCAATGCATCCCTTGCAGAATTATACAGGGAGTGCAGAATTATTAGGCAAATTAGTATTTTGACCACATCATCCTCTTTATGCATGTTGTCTCACTCCAAGCTGTATAGGCTCGAAAGCCTACTACCAATTAAGCATATTAGGTGATGTGCATCTCTGTAATGAGAAGGTGTGTGGTCTAATGACATCAACACCCTATATCAGGTGTGCATAATTATTAGGCAACTTCCTTTCCTTTGGCAAAATGGGTCAAAAGAAGGACTTGACAGGCTCAGAAAAGTCAAAAATAGTGAGATATCTTGCAGAGGGATGCAGCACTCTTAAAATTGCAAAGCTTCTGAAGCGTGATCATCGAACAATCAAGCGTTTCATTCAAAATAGTCAACAGGGTCGCAAGAAGCGTGTGGAAAAACCAAGGCGCAAAATAACTGCCCATGAACTGAGAAAAGTCAAGCGTGCAGCTGCCAAGATGCCACTTGCCACCAGATTGGCCATATTTCAGAGCTGCAACATCACTGGAGTGCCCAAAAGCACAAGGTGTGCAATACTCAGAGACATGGCCAAGGTAAGAAAGGCTGAAAAACGACGACCTATGAACAAGACACACAAGC
The DNA here is from genome assembly GCF_905171775.1 of Rana temporaria. Taxonomy (NCBI): domain Eukaryota; kingdom Metazoa; phylum Chordata; class Amphibia; order Anura; family Ranidae; genus Rana; species Rana temporaria. The sequence continues at coordinate 116,483,617 of NC_053498.1, read as the reverse complement.
TGAAACGTCAAGACTGGGCCAAGAAATATCTCAAGAAGGATTTTTCTAAGGTTTTATGGACTGATGAAATGAGAGTGAGTCTTGATGGGCCAGATGGATGGGCCCGTGGCTGGATTGGTAAAGGGCAGAGAGCTCCAGTCCGACTCAGACGCCAGCAAGGTGGAGGTGGAGTACTGGTTTGGGCTGGTATCATCAAAGATGAGCTTGTGGGGCCTTTTCGGGTTGAGGATGGAGTCAAACTCAACTCCCAGTCCTACTGCCAGTTTCTGGAAGACACCTTCTTCAAGCAGTGGTACAGGAAGAAGTCTGCATCCTTCAAGAAAAACATGATTTTCATGCAGGACAATGCTCCATCACACGCGTCCAAGTACTCCACAGCGTGGCTGGCAAGAAAGGGTATAAAAGAAGAAAAACTAATGACATGGCCTCCTTGTTCACCTGATCTGAACCCCATTGAGAACCTGTGGTCCATCATCAAATGTGAGATTTACAAGGAGGGAAAACAGTACACCTCTCTGAACAGTGTCTGGGAGGCTGTGGTTGCTGCTGCACGCAATGTTGATGGTGAACAGATCAAAACACTGACAGAATCCATGGATGGCAGGCTTTTGAGTGTCCTTGCAAAGAAAGGTGGCTATATTGGTCACTGATTTGTTTTTGTTTTGTTTTTGAATGTCAGAAATGTATATTTGTGAATGTTGAGATGTTATATTGGTTTCACTGGTAAAAATAAATAATTGAAATGGGTATATATATATTTTTTGTTAAGTTGCCTAATAATTATGCACAGTAATAGTCACCTGCACACACAGATATCCCCCGAAAATAGCTAAAACTAAAAACAAACTAAAAACTACTTCCAAAAATATTCAGCTTTGATATTAATGAGTTTTTTGGGTTCATTGAGAACATGGTTGTTGTTCAATAATAAAATTAATCCTCAAAAATACAACTTGCCTAATAATTCTGCACTCCCTGTATTTAGTTTATGTGTAATTTGGAATAAAGAATAAAGATAGGACAAAAGAGCATCCTTTTCTTACTTTATTCATACGCTTTATAATTGAGACAGAACATTGATTTTACAACCTATGAACCTAAAATAATTGGGTATTTCAGTTTTAAAAATAGACCAATAATAGCATACTTAAAGCGAAGGTCTGCCTAAAAAACAATTATGTAAAAGCCAGCAGCTACACATACTGAAGCTGCTGACTTTTAATAATAGGACACTTATTTGTACTGGAGTTCGGTTGCTTTCAGGTGCTGCCGCCGCCATTGCGAGTAGGGAAACCCGGCAGTGTAGCCTTACAGCTTCATGCCTGGAACCCTACTGCACATGCATGAGGCCCGCTCCTCTCTCCCACTGGCCTGGCGACAAGGGGAGGTGGAGGGAGCCCAGAGGTGACATCATGGGCCGTGGCGCCGACTCCCTAAGTGGGAACAGGATACCTGTCAAAGACTGGTATCCTGTCACCCCCCCTTTGAAAGGTGCCAATCATGCCACCGAAGGGGTGAGGAGACAAAAAAAAGGAAGTTACACTTTTGGGTGGAACTCTGCTTTAACCAAAAAGATGGAGGGGTCATCCAAAGAGAATGTGTCTTAAGGATAATAGTAAATTATGTAGATGAGGTAGCACAAAACCACCTCCATGGTGGATGAACAGGACAAAAAAAGAAGGAAAATTGGGATTGGGGGGGGGGGGGGCGGGTTGAGAAATATCACAATATTCATCCAAAGGAAAAACAACTTTAGCGGTCAATTACTAAAGTTGTAGTTAGTTAAAAGGCTACAGTCAAAGTCGCTCGGCATGTAATTGGAGGTCCAAGGTTCCCAATTTATTAGGAATTTAGGTATCCAATCAATGTGGCTGCCATTTTCTCATATGTCACGTTGACTGTATGCAAATATGTGGCCTTTGGCTTGAAGGGGTTGTATCAAGGTGATACATGCAGCTGCACACATCACCCCAGTACTGGTTTTTAGAGCCGATGGTTGGTGTCCCGTCCCCCCTCCTGCCACCTTCCATGGCTCGTCTGGGCTCTCCTATCCCATCAGGAGGCCCGAGCGACCAGTTAGCACGTCTGCCGCCTGTCTGGAGACCCGAACAAAGCTGGAATCGGCTTCAATCGGATCTTGCATCTAGTATCTTGGAAGCGATGTCATGACATCACTTCTGGTTTACGGAAGACTTAAGGCACCAGAAAATTACATTCAAAACTTGGGGTTTTGCATGCTTTTAAGTGCAAAGTAGGGATTTGGGGTCTTATAAACCCCAAATCCCTCCATAAAGAGTACCTGTCACTGCCTATTACTGTCAAAAGGGATGTGTACATTTCTCGTGAAAGCAATAAAAGTGATCATAAAAAAAAAATTAAAGGGACAGTGTAAAAATAAATAAATAATAATAATAATAAAAAAAAATTAAAGCGCCCCATTCTTCTGTTCTCGCGCGCAGAAGCAAACACATATGTAAGTCATGTCCCCATTTGTTAAAACCACACATGTGAGGTATCATGGAGATCATTAGAGCGAGAGCAATAATTCTAGTACAAGACCTCCTCTATAACTCTAAACTGGCAACCTGTAGTGCAATTGTAAAGCATGACATGTTAGGTATCCATTTACTCATGTAAACATGGTGTAACATCATCTTTCACATTATACAAAAAAAAAAAATGGGCTAACTTTACTGTTGTTTTTTTTATTATTATTTTTATTCATGAAAGTGTATTTCTTCCCCAAAAAATTGCATTTGAAAGACTGCTGCACAAATACATCATGACAAAATATTTCAATCATTGCAATTTTATTCTCTATTGTCTCTGATAAAATACATTTACATATATATATATATAATGTTTGGGGGTTCTAAGTAATTTTCTAGCAAAAAATACGGATTTTAACTTGTAAGCAACAAGTGTCAGAAAAAGGCTTAAGCATTAAGGGGTTAAGTTTTAAAAAAAAGGATAGTAGGTCTTTCCTATCTACTTGCAATTGTTTACTTCTCCCGATAAAAAATACAGGAGAGCAAGGGGAGTTCTAGAACATTTGTCTCCCTTTTCTAACCTAATAAAACCTCTAAGGCCGCGTACACACAGTTGGTCCAAACCGATGAAAACGGCCTGAAGTCCAGTTTCATCGGTTCAAACCGACCGTGTGTACGGGCCATCAGTCCGTTGTCCTTCGGTCAAAAATTTTAGAACTTGCTTTAAAATCAAACCGATGGACCGCTGCCCGATAGGTCCAAACTGATGGTTAGTACACAAAAGCATCGGTTCAAAACCCGCTCATGCATAGAATCAAGTCGACGCATGATTGGAAACATTGAACTTTGTTTTTTTCAGCACGTCGTGTGTTTTACGTCACCACGTTCTGACCCGATCGGTTTTTGAACTGATGGTGTGTACGCACATGAGACCATCAGGCCACTTCAGCGGTGAACCGATGAAAACGGTCCGTCGGACCATTCTCATCGGTTTGGATCGACTGTGTGTACGTGGCCTAACAGTTGTTTCCACAGAGGTCTAGCTAAAACATTATAAATGAGTTGATATAGGACAAGAAACAGTTGTTTCCACAGAGGTCTAGCTAAAACATTATAAATGAGTTGGTATAGGACAAGAAATTTCAATTTTTATGGTATTCTCATCAAAAATTGTCTAAATGTATCGGGTTCTGAACAGCCCCTAAAGCAAACACAAGGGTATCCTGGAATTATAATAAATAGAAGGGGGAAAAAAAAACAGATATCATTCAATTAGCATTTTATAATTAGTTTCAGCATCTAGAACATTAATTGAACTCTAAGATGTTTTATTCCATATATCTCGCTAATCTTCTTGAGAGATATTGATCCCAAGGTCAGTTGCCCAGTCATATAACTAGGTTTCCAAGGAAAAACAGGACATTAATTGTAGTGGGTAAATAGTGGAGATAATGCCCAGAACCTGGTCGGTGTTACAGAATTTCTCAAATTATGTAAACTGTAAAGGGCTATCAGAGTAGCGAAGCAGCAAAGATACATAATGTTTAATTTGAACATATCAAAAAATATCTGTAGGTGGTATGTTTTGCAATTCTTTTGGGTATTCAAATGATTTTAATCCAGAGGGACAAAAGGGATTATACAAGCGAGTCAATTTTGTGTCCAACCACCAAGAAAAGCTTCTGGGAGAATCTCAACCAGGAGTGAAAAGGGTTTCCCAATAAGGAAAGTTATGATAGGTGAGAAGATAGAAGTTCGCTGGTGTATTTAACTGAAGCATTTGGATAGAGCGGGAGGTAATATTACAAGAAAGTACTTTGCATAATGATGGTGGAAGCCAAAGGAGAGATTGCATAGACAGGGGACAATAACATAGGCTTCTAAACCAGGGGTCTCCAAACTGCGGCCCGAAGGCTGCTTTTATCTGGCCCTTGGGGCAGTATTGCTCCCAATGATAAGAGGCACTATTCCTCCCAATGACACCAACAATGGGGCACTATTTCTTGCACCAATAGCAATGATGGAGCACTATTCCTCCTCCTACTGCTCACCAACACTGGGGCCATGTTTATTCTCACTGATGCTCGGCCCTAGGGCATTTTCTACCCCCATTGGTCAGAATCTGGCCCCCCTGAAGTCTGAAAGACAGTAAACTGGCCCTTTGCTTAAAAAGTATGGAGACGCCTGTTATAAACCAACTCAAAATGCCACATTAATGAGCATGAAAAATAGGAGGTTGTGATATTTGCGCAGCACAGAAATAGTTAGAGATATGTAGGACCCCAAGTCCTCCTTGTAGCTTGGGTTCAAACAAGGTATGTTTTTCAACTTGTGACCTTGTGTCTCCCTATATATCTTGGCTTGAAGAGAGCACACAATGTGGGGAAACTTGCACTAGCAAAACACTAAAGTAATATAAAAATTTAGGAAGTAGTGTTGTCTCAAATGCTGTGATCCGTCTAAGCCAAGAGATCAGGTGGTGTTTCCAGTCAGTCAATAGATTGTTTAAAGTTGTTAATATAGCTGGGTAATTGGTGTGAAAAAGATACATAAAATAATTAAAATATATAAAATAATAATAATCATAATAACCACTTGTTTGCTTAAATTGAATGTAAACCTAAATACTGAAATCTATTTATTGCATTCCTCTTTTCATAATATTGCTTGTAAATGTATTACTTTTTATAAATGATTAAAAGCAGCCGATGCCCGTTAATTCTGCCAGTACCCTTTCCTTCCTTGTGTATATTGGCAGTGCTAAGTCTGGAAGTCTGGAAGCAGATTCATGCTGGCTTGGTCAGTATGTGTTCCTCATTTCCTAATTGGTGCTACAGAATGCCCGTGCTGACCCTTGGCATGCCTGTAGTTACTTAATCAGCTTGCCTATAGTTACTTAATCAGCTTGGTTGACATACACACTGCCCAGCCAGGCTTGGCTTGATTGACAGCAGCTTTTAGAAGAAACCTTGTATCCAAAGCAGCAGCTAGGATACATGGATCGCATTATGCATCAATGTAGCAAGATGGCAAACATAGTTCCCTGCCTACCTATACTGTACGTAATTCTTGCCCTCAGTGAATGCAGCCACGCACTCAGCCCTCTTCCTCATGGCAGAGAGGCCATGTGATGAATAAAAGTAAAAAATATGGATCAGAGCTGTTTTTAAAAGAAAAATGATTAACTTATAAAAATACACTGCTATCTGAAACATAGCAATGTGTTTATGTTGTAGCTTCAGCCAGTCCACATGTTCTTTGATTTTCTTATACAGTATAACTTTTTAAGACTAATGCCGCGTACACACAATCGTAAATTCCGACAAAAACGTGTTTTTTTTCTGACGGGATGTTGACTCAAACTTCTGTTGCATAAACACGGTCACACAAATCTTGTCCGAAATTCCGACCGTCAAGAATGCGGTGATGTACAAGACGTATGACGAGCCAAGATCAATGAAGTTCAATGGGTAGTTTGGCTCTTGTGCTTGATTCTGAGTATGCATGTTTTTTTGCGTGTCGGAATTGCATACAGACAAGCGGATTTTCCGATTGGAACTTTTTCCGTTAGGAAAAATAGAGAACCTGCAAGACGCTTACCCCGACTTGTTCATTCCCCGACTTGTTCATTCCCCGATTTAGTTGGGGTAGGCGGTACACTTTGGTGGGGGTGGGTCAGCCACGCCCTGTGACCTCTGGGAACCCACCTTCTGACCTTTGACCTCTGGGAGAGGTCCCTGTTCCAATTCCTGACCCTAAACCCTAATAATAACCCTAACCCTAACCCTAGGCCCTAATCCTAACCCTAACCCTAATGACAGGGTGACAATTTAAGAGAGCAATTGGGAGGTAGGTGCAGAACGTTGTCACCCCACTTCAGCCCCTCAATGACCAGGCTATTTTTTGCGATACGGCACTGCGTTACTTTAACTGACAATTGCGCAGTTGTGCGATGCTGAACCCATATAAAATAGATGTTCTTTTTTTCTCACAAATAGAGCTTTTTGGTGGTATTTGATAACTCCTGCGTTTTTTTCCCTATAAACAAAAAAAGACTATATTTATATAACTATAAAATCTATATTTTTTACTTTTTGCTATAAGAAATATCCCCAAAAAAATAAATTTCTTCATAAATGTAGGCCAATATGTATCCTTCTACATATTTCTGGTAAAAATGTATTGGTTTGCGCAAAAAGTTATAGCTTTTACAAACTATGTGATAGATTTATGTAATTTTTATTTAAAAAAAAATTCTAGTAATGTCGACGATCAGCGATTTTTAGCAAGACTGCAACATTGTCGTGGACAAATCTGACCCTAAGTGACACTTTTTGGGGACCAGTGACACCAATACACTGATCAGTCTCAAAAAATGCACTGATCAATGTATACATGACACTGGCAGGGAAGGGGTTAACATCAGGGGCAATCAAAGGGTTAAATGTGTTCCCTGCTAGTGTTCTCTAACTGTGTGGGGGATGGACTGACAGGAAGAACACAGTGATGACTGTTCCCGATCTCTGTGTATTTTCCTGTCAGAACGGAGATCTGCCTTGTTTACATAGTGATTGTGGGTCGCCAGTGGACATCGAGTCCTCTGGACCCGCCGATTGGCTCCCTTGCCGTGCAGCAGGCTTGCGCCTACAGTATCTCATGCACAAAACAATGTACAGGTACCTTGTTTCTTGCAATAAAGTTACCCTGGGCAGTCTCTTAAAAGTGGTTAAAGTGAAACTAAACCCATTGATTTAACAGTTTAAAAAAACAGTTACATTCTGGCATGGGCCAGTGATGCTAACTGTCCCCTTTATTTCTGTTCTCAACCAAATTGTCAATTCATAAAATGGTGTGTGTCATAACCAATCACATGTGCAGCATCATGGCAGTTGGAAATCAAACAGAGGGAAAGATGGCAGCTTCCTTAACGTGCACCGTTTATGAGATATTCACCCTGGATGCAGCCAGTGACATCACCGACACATGCGCTCTGATGATCTGGCATACCGCGGCAAACCTTCAGAGCTTTGTCCCGGAGCCGAGGCCTCCCAAGCACATGCAGGTGAGTGACATCATCACGCCTCCGGCCACTCATACATATAGAGCCCGCAAACCCAGAAGAAAGACCAGGGGAAGATGGAAGCACTGTCAGTGAACAGAACACTGCTGGGGGGCTTTGTTCTAAGGAAAGTATTTCATAATGTGCTATTATGGGATGCATACTAGCACATTATGCATTTGCTTTATAGATGTTTTTCTTCTTTTTTTTTTTTTTTTTAAAAGCATTCTTTTCATACATGTACAACATAAGTACTTTAATTTTCACTTGGGAAGTTGCACTTTGCAATGAAAAATGTCCCTAAAACTTAGCGATTGTGGTGATGTTTCACTTTGCAAAGTATACGCAATTACATGTAGCGGCCTGCTCCTGTTGAACAGGCGCTGCTGTAAATTTAGAGGGGGTCTGAGTTGTTATTTGACTCAGGCAAATGTAATTATGGGCAATTTAGCCTCTGTTCCAGCCATGGCTGTGCTGGGAGTAACCACCATTGTTCGTCTGGGGTGTTATTACCATTCCAGGCCAAGGGTGGCAGCAGCAGAGTCAGGGTGTATTGGGTGTCCCCCTCGGCAGCGAATCAGGGGAGTGGTCGTCCCGTTATGCATTCTGGGAGGGGTGCTTAAGTGGCAGACGCCATTGGACCGGGGTCATCGGTCTGCCGTCCCACGCGCCTCTTGGCCTGCCTGGCCTGGGGTGCGTCCTCCTGAGTCCTGGCTCCGGGACCACGTTGGTCCGGGGTTGTGGTTTAGCTTAGTAGACCCAGCAGTCAGACTGAGTCTACGCTTTCAAGGTGATCCTGTGTTGTCTGTCCTGCGGGAGGAAGCCACTTGATGAAGGCAGCCAGGGGAGGACCTATCCTGGAGAGGACCATGCAAGAGGCTGGTATCTTGGGAGAAGGCCTGGAAACTTCATCAAAGGATGCACTATACGCTGAGAGGCTTTATGGTGATCGCCTGTCAGATCTGAGTTCTAAAGAAGTTAGACTGGAGAGTTCTGGGTGCTGAATCCTGTGGTAGAGGATTCTGGACCAAAAGTGTCTCCTCATAAAGGAAGGTCTGTGGCAGAGACTGTACTTTATTCTGTGTGCCATTCCAGCTGCTAGGCCAGTGAGAGGGACCTATCCGGGTGATCAATACCCGCTCTGGTTAGAGTGGCGACGAGAACTGTTTGCTGGAAGCAGGAGTGTTTCCCTATTTGTGACTATGCACCTGAACCTATCTACCTATTTACCCTTCCACCCCTCCAACTTCTTTTCTACTACGTTCTGCAAATAAATCTTAGAAAAATAAGTGTATCTTGTGGACATTGAAATTCTTCAGACTCTTTTATAACCCTGGACAGCGAGAAGATAGAGGTAATGTGCCACCCTAAATACTCAGCAGCTCCTACGGGGGTTAGTGCTTCATACATGTAAGGAAATGTATTTAAAAAAAAAATCTTCCACAAGATTAGATGATGGACGTCAACAGAGCTTCACCTCATCCACTAAGCTCTGGTCCAAATTTTCTTGTAAAGTCTATTTGCCTCTATTTGCCTTTAGTAAATCAACCCCAATGTAAACACACAGGGGCAGATCCACAAAAGGATTACGCCGGCGTATCTATCGATACGCCGGCGTAATTTTAAAATTCCTGCGTCGTATCTTTGTTTTGTATCCACAAAACAAGATACGACGACATCTGGGATCGATCCGACAGGCGTACGTCTTAGTATGCCGTCGGATCTTAGATGCAATTTTTCGGCGGCCGCTAGGTGGCGTTTCCGTCGATTTCCGCGTCGATGTAAATTAGCTATTTACGGCGATCCACGAATGTACGTCCGGCCGGCGCATTTTTTTACGTCGTTTTCGTTCGGCTTTTTCCGGCGTATAGTTAAAGCTGCTGTTATGAGGCGTACTCAATGTTAAGTATGGCTGTCGTTCCCGCAGACAATTTTGAAATTTTTACGTCGTTTGCGTAAGTCGTTCGCGAATAGGGATTTGCATAGAATGACGTCACCGTCGGAAGCATTGGCTTTTTCCGGGTTAATTTTCGAGCATGCGCACTGGGATACCCCCACGGACAGCGCTTGCACAGTTAAAAAAAACATCGTTAACGTCGGGTCACAACGTATTTACATAAAACACGCCCCCATTACATCCATTTGAATTAGGCGCCATTACGCCGGCAAAGATACACTACGCCACCGTAACTTACGGCGCGGATTCTTTCTGGATTTGAAAAAAAAAAGTAAGTTACGGCGCCGTAGTGTATCTTAGATACGCTACGCCCAGGGCATAAATGCGCCGCTGTACGAGGATCTGCCCCACATACAGTATCTATTTGATATGATTATGTTACTACAGGAGTTTGGCAGCTTTATCTTATTGTCAATAATTGCACCACACTTTATCGCTTGACTGCATTTTGTTTTATTTGTAAGCATAATTTTACTTCCTATTTTTCCATTTTTTTATATGATTTGATTATCACTGGCCATGTTTCAGTCTTTTAGTATGTACTGTAAAAAACAATCCGGTTCCTTTTATCTGTGCTTGTGCTGGAGTGTGCATGCCAAATAAGATCAGTAGATGGCAGAAGAGGATTTAACAGAATATTCACTGAAGTCTAGAATAAAACTTGCAGGCGAGGTTTGCTCTTTTAAAGGATAATCACTCTAGAAAATATGAATCTGCAAAAAGCAAAATTATTATAAAATATGTTATTTAAAAAAAATAACCATTTTTAAAATCGCAGGTTTGCATGACCTTCTGTGTTCCAAAATGTAAATGTTTCCTCTGATAAAAAAAAATAGCATTATATGAAAGTTCATTTTTTTTTGTGGATGAGCAGAATATCTCCTGCTCGGTTGTGCCCGAAATTTGCATTAATGGACTTGCTCTGTTATTGTTTTATTCGTTTAAAAAAAAAAGAAAAAAAAAAAAAGTTTTTATATATTAATTGTTTGACTCCTTTCTTGTATCGTTTAAATAGCATACCTACAAATCTTGAAAGCATATTTTTATTTGGCCTCACTAGACTCAAAAAACAGCAGAATTCTGGACTTTGGGAAAGATGGATCAAACCGCTACAAAATCTTTGAAAGTAATGAATTTATCGAGAGTGGAAGGGTAAATGTAAAATGATGCCAATAATAATTATGCCCGCGTACACACGGTCGTTTTTCAGCATGAAAAAAAACAACGTTTTTCCAACTTCATCATTAAAAACGATGTTGCCCACACACCATCGTTTTTGAAAAATGATGAACAAAGCGCGGTGACGTACACCACGTACGACGGCACTCTAAAGGGGAAGTTCTATTCGCCTTTGGGCTGCTTTTAGCTGATTCCTTGTTAGTAAAAGACGATTTGCGCTTTTTTGTCTGTTACAGCGTGATGAATGTGCTTACTCCATTATGATTGGTAGTTTTACCTGGACAAGCGCTCCCGTCTCATAACTTGCTTCTGGGCATGCGCGGGTTTAAAACGTTGTTTTTGCCCACACACGATCATTTTTAACAACACGAAAAACGACATTTTAAAATACGACGAGAAAAAATGCAGCATGTTCGATTTTTTTTCTGTCGTTTTTCAGAAGCCGAAAAACGATGTGAAGCCCACACACGATCATTTTAAATGACGTTTTTAAAAATATCGTTTTTTTTTCATGCCGAAAAATGATCGTGTGTACGCGGCATTACAATTAAAGGGGTTGTAAAGGTAAAAAATGTTTTTGCTAAATAGCTTCCTTTACCTTAGTGCAGTCCTCCTTCACTTACCTCATCCTTCAATTTTGCTTTTAAATGTCCTTATTTCTTCTGAGAAGTCTCCTCGCCCACCTCACAAACTTATCTGTGTGTCGTTTGCTCAGAGCTGGATTAACTCTTCGTGGCAAGATTGGGCACAGATGACTTGACATCCTCTATTCTACCAGGTAGAAGTCTTCATGAACAACTTTTTTTCAGGTTTACTTCCACTTTAATGGCAAACATTTCCCTATATAACCATCATCAAGTATGACACACGGGTTCTGTATGGCCTTGTACACACGATAGGTTAAACAGAGGACAACGGTCTGATGGACCGTTTTCATCGGTCAAAACCGATCGTGTGTGGGCCCCATAGGTTATTTAACCATCGGTTAAAAAAAAGCCAACTTGCTTTAAATTTAACCTATGGAGTCCTAACCGATAGGTCAAAACCGATCGTTAGTAGGCACGACCATCGGTTAAAAATCCACGCGTGCTCAGAATCAAGTCGACGCATGCTTGGAAGCATTGAAATTCATTTTTTTCAGCACGTTGTTGTGTTTTACGTCACCGCGTTCTGACACGATCGGTTATTTAACCGATGGTGTGGTGGCGCGACGGGCCATCAGTCAGCTTCATCGGTTAACCGATGACAACGGTCCTTCAGACCGTTCTCATCGGATGGACTGATCGTGTGTACGAGGCTTTAAAGGCACAATGACAGGAGAGATGTCAGGTTTGCTTTGTAATGGTCCTTTTACACTGGTGTGCTCTGTTCTGTTCAGCAGTGGATTGTGAACAGATCCTTTGCTGATTAGAGATGGGCCGAACACCTCCTGCTTCGGTTTGCACTAGAACTCTCGAACATAGTAAGAGTTAAGACCCAAACCCTATTAAAGTCTATAACTGAAGTTGAAAATTAGAAAGTCCCCATTTTGAAGGCTTATATGCAAGTTATTGGTCATAAAAGGGGTATGGGGCTCTAGTACCGCCCTGGGGCACATGTACCATAGCAAAAAAATATATATATATTGTTTTTTTTAAAAGGAGCAGTAAATTTAATGATGCTTAAAGTGAAACAATAAAAATGAAAAATTCCTTTAAATATAGTGCCTGGGGAGTCCTCTTAGTTTGCCTGTAAAGTGATGCATTTGTACCATGTATAAAATCTGCTGCAGTAAAACTGACATTTAAATAGATTTTCCCTGCTTAATTGTTAAAATGTTAGCAATTATGAGTGTTTTTATTATAGTATGTGTACGGACTTCTTTCTATTACTATTGAATTTGGCCTGTTCAGTTTACTTGTAGAAAGGTAAATTGGACATTACTGGAAAATGATCGAGAAGTCAAGTGTTCGTAAAAAAATCATCTTTCTCTTCTAATAGTTTAAGACTTGGTTGTATTAAATGTAACCAATGTTTTTAATGACTTAAAACAGCACATGAGAAGTTGTTCCAAAAAGCACCCAGATTCTTTCTTTACTTCTCAGTTGGCTTAAGATTATTTGAAACACAGATAGCCTTTCCAGTTAAAAATACCACCTAATCAATAAAGCCTGACGGTGTTCTTTCTTGGAAGGAATGAAAAGATAACAACTTATTTTAAGCAGCTTATCACGGACAGACCAGTGGCCTTTAATGCTCCAGAAATAACTATTATGGACATACTTCACTACGTGTAAGATCCCAGGAGTGCCGCAACGCACTGTTCCAAACAGGTCACCCCCCCCCCCAGAATATATGTAATCTCCTCTGGTAATTTTCAGCTCTCTGGTATTATAATTTATTTAACATCACATAAACAACTATAAAATATTGGTAGAACAAATGGGTTTGCTTAAAGGAAGCCTATATTAAAAAATATTTAGGCTGCCATTACTGTGCTCCTATTTTGAGTACCTTGGTTGGCACGTTGAGCAAAGGTATGAAGAAAGTGGATATAACTTAATAGTTGGACGTGTTGTGTCCCCCCGTGGCACAGATTGTTCCCAGATAGGGTGCCTGGTGATGTTTGACAATGCACCATACTTCAATTTTACTTCTGAATTTGCTCACATTCAGCGGCGTTGCTATGGGGGTGCGGGGGGTGTGGCCCGCACATGGGTGACACCCGCCAGAGGGTGACTCAGGCATATTTACTGTGGCACAATGGCACCGCTGCGTGAAACCCCATATGGTTACGGGGTTCCCTTCAAGAGTCGCCAGAGGGCACACACGCACCCACTGCATGGCAGAGGACGCGACCGCGTGCACAAGACCCAGCATGGGATTTGTGTGTGCAAACACACAAATCCCTGTTCTGTCAAGGGAGAGGAGACATATCGTTTGTTCCTATTAAGTAGAAACCACGCTATGTCTCCTCCCCCAGTCAGTCCTATCCCCTCACAGTTAGAAAACCTCTAGGGAACACACATTTACCTTGTCATCGCCCCCTAGTGTTAACCCCTTCCCTACCAGTGACATTTACACAGTAATCTGTGCATATTTATAGCACTGATTTCTGTATAAATGTCAATGGTCCCAAAAATGTGTCAATAGTGTCCGATCTGTCCGCAGTACTGCTAAAAATCACAGATCATTGCCATTACTAGTAAAAATGCCATAAAATACCACAAAAATGCCATAAATGTTTCCCAAAGTTTGTAGACGCTATAAATATCCGCCTATTGCGTTTTTTTTTTTTTTTTTACCAAAAATATGTAGAAGAACATATATTAGCCTAATCTGATTAAGTCATTTATTTTGAATTTTTTTAATTTTAGGATATTTATTATAGCATTTTTTTTCCATATTTAATATTTTATTCATTTAAGAGGAAGAAAGGCATACCCATTCCTGGCCCCTCCCTCCTGGAGAGTTCCCCCACAGCATGCAGCTTGCTATGGGGGCACCAGAGCCAAGCCGCTGCTCTGTGTGACCCTTCGGACATGGAGCCGCAGCTCGTCCCCATCCCCTCTCTTCTCATTGGCTCACTGACTTTGATTGACAGCATCAGGAGCCAATAGCACCAGCTGCTGCCTTAACCAGTGAGGAGGGAGAGTCCCGGACAGCCGAGGCTCTCGTGCAACATCGCTGGCTCAGGTAAGCATTAGGGGGCTGAGGGGGGGGGTGCTGCACATATTTGGGGGGAACCCCGCGTCATTTTTTTTTTTAATTGACGGCGGGGTTCCCCTTAATATCCATTCCAGACCTGAAGGGCCTGGTAATTGAATTTGGGGGAACCCCCACGCTATTTTTTTTACTTTTTATGAATGAATCCTCTCTGAATTGCCTAAGCCGACAATTCATTATAGCCGCAAAGCCGGTTTTAAATGACTTTTTTTCTTTTCAGAAATGACACTTTGCGCAGGGATAGTTCTAAGTTTATTTTTATGTGGTTCGGGTTCAGGTTCGGGTCAAGTTCGGGTCCCGAACCCAGACTTTTTTCTGAAGTTCGGCCGAACCCGCCGAACCCGAACATCCAGGTGTCCGCTCAACTCTAATTACAACTTGTATATCTGTCCCATTCCAATGTATCTTTAGTATTGTCCTTCTCTGTTTTAGCTATGTGTTGCACAATACATGAATGTACAATGGAGAATTTATCAAATTACATGTGTATGGATTGTAATTCAGTCATTTGTCTGGTTGAAATCAATAATACATTAACAAGATCACACAAACTGTTTATAATTATTTTAGATCATTGCCCTGAGTCACATTCCTACATCCTTGAAGAATACTACCACTTCCCTTTCTCGTAAACCAATTACTTTTTTTTTTTTCCAAGATTACTTTGAGCTGGTTGTTAAATTATCAATGGCGCATCATCACAATCATTGGCAGATCATTTCCAAGATTTGTTAATTTGAAGTGTTATGCTGCGTACACACGATCGGAATTTCTGACAACAAATGTTCGATAGGAGCTTGTTGTCGGAAATTCCGACCGTGTGTAGGCTCCATCGGACATTTGCTGTCGGAACTTCCAACAACAAAAATTTGAGAACTGGTTCTCAAATTTTCCGACAACAAAATCCGTTCTTGTAAATTCCAAGGGTGTGTAGACAATTCCGACGCCAAAAAATCCACGCACGCTCTGAATCAAGTACGAGACGGAAGCGCTCAGTCTGGTAAAACTAGCGTTCGTAATGGAGATAACACATTCGTCACGCTGCTAATTTTTTAATCTTTTAATGCAGCGCATTCTCTTCTTATTTATAATGCTAGAATACTGAAGTTGTTTTGCTGCTGATATTCACACAAACTGATTTCTCAGAGAGATTGGGAACAGCAGCAGATGACATATAAGCGCGAATCGTCTCTCACCAAACTTCTACTAACACAAGATTAGCAGAACAAAGGGTGGCGCCAAAGGGTGGCGCACTTGGTATTGAACTTCCCTTTTATAATGCCGTCATACGCGTTGTACGTGCCCGCATTCTTGGTGATCGGAATTTGTGCGACCGTGTGTATGCAAGACAAGTTTGAGCCAACATCCTTCGGAAAAAAATCCACGGTTTTGTTGTTGGATTTATCCGATCGTGTGTACGCGGCATTACTTTTCCAACAACAGTAAAATAAGTCTGTAAAACATTCTTGTTATACTCACTATGGAACCTAAGGGGTTAATCATCTCCATTGTGTAAAAAGGCTGTTTGATCCTGTCTTCTCTGATCCTCCCCTTCTTACACTGTCTCCAATCCATCTGCTGTTAGTACAGAGCCTTGGGGACACTCTTCCCATGCTCTGTTTGGTGTGTATTGCTAGAGAGTTTTTTTTTTCCTTGGAAGAGTGCATGTGATCAGAACAGGACCAATTAGCACTGTCCAGACAGAGGGTCAGGGGTCCTCCATCAAGCTTTAACCAGATACTGAGAGAAGTCACAAGACTGCTATATACTGCTGATGAGAAAAGTTTATATTTACTAAAATAATTGCATTTCTGTGTACTGTGTACTGTGTTGAGACCAGATATTGTGAAAGGGTAAGTTCACATTTACAGAAAAATCTGTAAGGTTAACTTACACAGGGCCCCCTCCTCGCCCCATTCAGCTGACGGGACTTCTAAGTCCCAGACTCCTGACATGGATAAACCCTGGCTCGGAACAGGAGATTGCCACAGTCCAGGTCAGTGGGACCAAGGGGGGGGGGGGGAGGGTGTGACGGTATCGGTATGATATCCCCGTCAAGCATTCCCTCCTCTCCATACAAGAACATCACAGGATTCCCCACACATGAGTCAAGACTGGATGCTGGAACCAAGACACTTTATTGACACAAAAACTCAGCTTATATGTGGTTACAGCCTGTTAGGAACGCCCCCCTCACACAGTGGGGTTTCCCATACAGATTATAGGAGACAAGTCGGAGCCGACCATGCAGACACGTTTCTTTAGATAAAGACATCACTGGAGTTAATTACTACACTGAAGCAATCAGAATAATTAACATACTACTTCTCTAATCATTTAGCCTGATGATACAATACACATCTTTTAAGGGTAAACACAGATCTTCTTTACACAACACAATAGATCAATTAACCTTTAGAATAGTGAGGGGACATTAGCACGTCAATAACCGGTCAGAGGAATGAATCACACATGAAATTCCTTTCTACCTCTACCCATGGCTAGCAGGGAGCAGTACACTGAGACATATAGGCAAATGTATCACAATGGCCCCCCTTTTGCTCCCTGCTCCGGCAAATCCGGTTGGACCTTCCCTGGTCCAGTAGGGTTAACGGGTTCAGAGCTTTTAGTCCGAGGTTAACTCCGTTTGGCATGACTGACCTCCCTTGACAACTGCTTCAGACTCAGGTATGTCACCGGGTCGTCAGATCACACGCCGGTCAGTCCCCAAGTCTTTGTGCGATCTGCAAAGTCACCAGAAGTCAGTGTGAAGACAGCGAATGGGTCTGTGCGCCGCCGTCTAGGTGTCCCGCTATGGGAGGGGGCAGGTTATGGCTCTGAAGTGACAATCACAGGAGATTCATAAAAAGGAAAAGTTATATTTGTTGTAGCACTGGTGCTCAGAGTCCGGGGGGGGGGGGGGAGAGAGGGGACTCAGAGCCCCATAAGGTCAGCCACCCCCTGCTCCCTCCGCAGCCGCCGGTTCTCCTCTTGGAGCTTCTCCAGCTCCATCTCCAGTTCATGGAGCCTGGGGGGGTCAGCCTGCTGTGACCTCAGGTGGTTGTTCTCCTCCTCCATGCGGCTTATGCACTCCTCCAGCTCTAAGTACTCACGGATCAGATCCTGCTTGCTCATGTCCTGCAGGCTCTCCACGTGGTCCTTCATCATCAGGAACTGGGTGGTGGTGTAAGGGGCCACCGGTGGGCCCTTGGCGAACATCTCGGCCCGCATCTGGGACGCCCGCTGCGACTCCCTCTCCTCCAGTCGCTTCTTCTCCTCCCAGGTCCGCTGGTTATATGACTTCCAGGACCTCTTCTTCTTGAAGGATGGCCGGCGGTGCCTCTTTCTGCCCAGCTCCCTCCAGGGCCCCTCCGGCTCATGGCTGTCGCCCATGACCAGCTG
The DNA here is from genome assembly GCF_905171775.1 of Rana temporaria. Taxonomy (NCBI): domain Eukaryota; kingdom Metazoa; phylum Chordata; class Amphibia; order Anura; family Ranidae; genus Rana; species Rana temporaria. Next base: position 116,465,826 of record NC_053498.1, on the reverse strand, counting down.
ACAATGGTGTTCCCTGTTGTCCGTAATAACAGATTGTACCATGAGGGCTTCGTAAGGGGTACCCAATGGTTCTTCCCGACCCCGCTCCTGGGGATCCCAAGCCGAGTCTACACAATGGGCTGCTGCTGGTGGGCGGTACCCAGGTTGAGACCAATTTGACCTGGTGTTGTCATTCATGGGGCAATTCTGCTTGAAGTGACCCAACTGTTTGCACCGGAAGCAGCGTTGTTCGTTGTCCTCCTGGCGTGGATAGCGAGGGCTAGATGTCCCCGGTCTGTTAGGAGGTTGGTATCTAGCGGCTGGTGGGTGTGAGGGCGCCGTTGGTCGTGGAGGTTGTACCCGTGGTGTGACCTGGTTTGTCTTGCGAGTATCCGCATATTCATCCGCCAACTTCGCGGCCTCTGGTAGAGTCATGGGCCTGCGATCTCTCACCCAATCTTTGACATCCGTCTGGATGTGATTGTAAAATTGCTCCAGGAGCATTAGTTGCAAAATGTCCTCTGCGGTGGTGGCCTGGCTGCTGTTAACCCAGTTAGAGGCCGACAGGGACAGCTGGCATGCCCATTCTGCGTAAGAGTCTTTCGTGGTTTTGCATGAGTCCCTGAACTTCTGTCGGTGGGACTCTGGGGTTACTGCATAACGAGCCAGGAGCACTTCTTTAACCCGGGCGTAGCTATGGATATCCTGATCTGGCACGGTCCGGAAAGCATCAGAAGCTTTGCCTGACAGTTTGCCTGACAATATTGCAACCCACTCTCTTCTAGCTATTCGGTGCAGGTTACATTGTCGCTAAAAATCCGCCAGGTAGTTATCAATTTCACAGTCCTTTTCATCAAAAGCTTTAAAAGCGCTAAACGGAATCTTCCTTGCGTCTGCTGTGCTGTACTCACTGTTCGTAGAAGGTGCGGCTGCTTGTTGGACTGCTGCCAGTTTTAACTATAGTTCTGCGTCCCTTATTTGTTTAGCCTTCTGTAGTTCTGCGTCCCTTATTTGTTTAGCCTCCTCCGCTAACAGGTCCATCACTTTCAGCACCACATCCGGCGTTGGGTTCGGGCCGAACCACGCTAGCTTCTCTCTCATTAGCTTGTTGGCTGGCGATTCCTCCTCCTGAATCACTGGTGTCTCCATCTCTTGTACTGCTGGCGTTGCTGCAATCCCGTCCTTCTGGTCTATCTCCATTGATTCCGCTATGATGACCCGCTTGGTTTTGTTGCTAGCAATCCTTCCAGTAGTTCTTCCAGTGTCTGCTTGGAATCCGGGTGTGAAGGAGAGTAGAAGGGAAGATCCCGCTGCTGCCAACCAATTTGTGACGGTATCGGTATGATATCCCCGTCAAGCATTCCCTCCTCTCCATACAAGAACATCACAGGATTCCCCACACATGAGTCAAGACTGGATGCTGGAACCAAGACACTTTATTGACACAAAAACTCAGCTTATATGTGGTTACAGCCTGTTAGGAACGCCCCCCTCACACAGTGGGGTTTCCCATACAGATTATAGGAGACAAGTCGGAGCCGACCATGCAGACACGTTTCTTTAGATAAAGACATCACTGGAGTTAATTACTACACTGAAGCAATCAGAATAATTAACATACTACTTCTCTAATCATTTAGCCTGATGATACAATACACATCTTTTAAGGGTAAACACAGATCTTCTTTACACAACACAATAGATCAATTAACCTTTAGAATAGTGAGGGGACATTAGCACGTCAATAACCGGTCAGAGGAATGAATCACACATGAAATTCCTTTCTACCTCTACCCATGGCTAGCAGGGAGCAGTACACTGAGACATATAGGCAAATGTATCACAGAGGGGGTCCTGTGTAAGTTCACCTTACAGATTTTTCTGTAAAGTTGAACTTACACTTTAATGAAAATCTAAAAAAGGAAAACCTGGTGCTCGGTAATACCCCTACGGATTTTTAAAGACAGATCAGATAATAGAGTCAAATTTTTTTTTTATTATGAACATACAATAAAATTGCAGAAGCAAGAAGCAAGGGAGTAGAAAATACATAGTAAAAAGGTATATATGTAACAATGACAAGTAAACTTAGTACAACCTTAGCATGGATCTCAGCTGCCCGGTATACAATGTTGGGCTAGCGAGAATGCATACTAAGAAATGATGCCTAACATGTTTCGGACCATGTAGTCCTTCCTCAGAGGCTTATTGTCATTTGAAAAATCGTGAGTGTTCTATAATATAAATATCAAGAACATTAGTACAAATAGTAGGTTGATTACAATGTTTCGGTAATGAATTACCATAGAAGTTTATTTAGACAAAAAATGCATGTCTACACACATATGATGACATCACGGCAAGGGAGATTATACCATGGATGAGCGAATCACTGATAACAACCAGGCCACTGCCATTTTAAAATGCTGCATGCACCTTTTACATTGCAGCCATTCATTTGAATGGGCTGCCATGCCTGCATTTCCTGCAGAAAAAAAGGTGCATGCAGCATTTTAAAATGGCAGTGGGCATAGGTGTGCGCAGCCTATTACATGATGCATGCCCATTTTTTACTCTGCAGGAATCGCAGGCATGGCAGCCGGCAGCCCATTCAACTGAATGGGATGCTGTGCCTGCGCAAATGTGGGCTGCCAAAATCCATACAGTTGAATGTGTGATGTGACAATGGCTGCAATGTAATTGGGGTGCTGTAATGTGTAAAGGGGCACTATGACATGAAGGGGATTCTAATGTAATGGGGGCGTTGTGATGTGATAAGGGGCACTATAATGTGGAAATGTCTGCAATGTAATGGGGGCGTTGTGATGTGATAAGGGGCACTATAATGTGGAAATGTCTGCAATGTCATGGAGCGCTGTGATGTGAAGAGGCTGCAATGTAATTGAGTGCTGTGACATGAAAGAGAACTGAGGACACCGTGGGACTGCTGTGAAGGGGGTCTGCAATTTTTTTTTTTCATTTAGCTAATTCTATGTGTGTGTCTGTCAGGCTTGCCAATTTTTCTTCAAGCCAAACCCGAACACTTTAGCAGCGCATAGTACATTTTTTTTGTTTTTGTTTTAGTATACGCTGTAGGATTGTAACAGACCCGAGACACCTTTGGGCACTTCAAAGAGAATAGTAATGCGGTGCACATAGTGCCCACTCACCCCCTGTCACGCCCTGTTCCAAGCCACATTCCTGTCTGGATAATGTGTCCAGGTTTCAGTCCACTGAAACCCGGACACATGATTTAAAACCCAGGCTATCTGGGTGAATCCCAGGCAGGTGGCAACCCTAGTGTCTGTTTTTTTTAGATGTTGGGGTAAAGAGAAAAACAATGTTTGCCCAGGGCCCAAACCATATTAAAGACGGCCCTGGGTATTACCGTGCCTTGAACACCAGGTTCTCCTTTTTTCGATTGTCTATTTTGGATTAGACGGACCAGGTGTTGATACACACATTGCCAATCCCTGTTTCATTAATACACTTTAATAAAATAACACCATTGAAAAGCACAGGATAGACAGTCTCGTAGTGAAGTAGACATATAGGGCCAGATTCAGAAAGAATGGCGTAACTTTCGGCGGGCGTAGCGCATCTCATATAGGCTACGCCGCCGTAACTTAGAGAGGCGAGTACCGTTTTCAGAAAACTTGCGCCCTAAGTTACGGCGGCGTAGCGTAAATGGGCCGGCGTAAGCCCGCCTAATTCAAATTATCAAGGCAGTGGGCGTGTTGTATTACAATGAGCCATGATCCCATGTAAATGAGGGGCCGAACGAACGGCGCATGCGCCGTCCGTGGACGTATCCCAGTGCGCATGCTCAAAATCACGTCGGCTGGAATGCCTAAGATACGTCGAACACTGCCTACGACGTAAACGTAACTTATGCACAGCCCTATTCACGTACGACTAACGTAAATTTCGACGGTGGTTCCGACGTCCATACCTTAACATGACTTACCCCTGCTTTATGAGGGGTAAAGTTACGCCGGTCGTACGCCTTACGTAAACAGCGTATATTAATACGCCGGGCGCAAGTAAGTTCGTGAATCGGCATATCTAGGTCATTTGCATATTTATAATGGGAACGCCGAATGCGTCCAGCGTAACTATGCGCCCACCATACGCCGGCAAGTTACGTCGGACGGATGAAGCCATGTTTTTGGACGTATCTCGCTTTGTGAGTCGGCGCAAAGATGCGACGGCGCACATTTGAAATTACGGCGGCGTATCTGGAAATACGCCGACGTAAATGCTTTCTGAATCTGGCCCATAGTTTATATGATTTTGTAAGCTGGAGTAATGGTGAACCCTTTTTCTTCTAAATATTGGAGCTGATAAAAAGAGATATTTTGGGCATGTAGCAGCATGACATCAGTCCCGCTTCTTAATGTAATGAACAAGAGAAGCATTCTTTGTCATTTTGCGCTTTCTCTTTTTTTCCTGGCCGTCTTTTTCTCATATCCAAGTGATTTCAAAGGAGAAGGGAGCGAAGCAGGATGACACTGGGCTAACAGATTGGAGTGCCATCATTTCTAACAAGCAAGTAATTACAGCAAGAAAAAAAAAATTGTGAATTTCTTGGATGGCACCCAAGGACATCAATTCAACACATTATTATAAAAAAATATTTCCAAATGTATTAGTCACATCATATAAAGAAATACTGGTACTTCTAGTGTGCCAAAAAGGACATTGTAGTCTGTATCATATGTGTGCAGATTTTCAGTAAAAATACACATTGGGCCAGATCCATATACAATTAGAAAGGTGCAGCGTATGTGAGATACGCTACGCCGCTGTAACTTACTTTTTAATTCTCTGAATCTACAAAGAATTAGCACCGTAAGTTACGGCGGCGTAGTGTATCTCTCGGGGGCGTGTTTCATTTAAATGAAGCGCGTCCCCGCGCCGAATGAACTGCGCATGCGCCGTCCCTAAATTTCCCGCCGTGCATTGCGCTAAATGACGTCGCAACGACGTCATTTTTTTAACTTAGATGTGAATTACGTCCATCCCTATTAACGGACGACTTACGCCAAAAAAAAAAAAATTAAAATTTCGACGCGGGAACGACAGGCCATACTTAACATGGCAAGTCTAACTATACTCCGCAAAATACCAGCTTTAACTATACGCCGGAAAAAGCCGACTAGAGACGATGTAAGAAAATGCGACGGCCACGCGTACGTTCGTGGATCGTCGGAAATAGCTAATTTGCGTACCCGACGCGGAAAACGACGCAAATTTCACCCAGCGGACGCCGAAGTATTGCATCTATGATCCAAAGGCATACAAAGCCATACGCCTGTCGGATCAAACCCAGATGCCATCCTATCTTGGTTTGAGGATTCAAACTAAAGATACGATGTGGGGAATTTGAAAGTACGCCGGCGTATCAGTAGATACGCCGGCGTACTTCGTCTGTAGATCTGGCCCAGTGTATTTTAGCAAAAATATAAGTTTTATATTTTTTGGGGGGGAGGGGCCCCGTCGGGCAGGCGTTCCTTCAGAGTGCATGCGTCCGTGATGTAACCGGCTGCCAAAATCTCTTAGGCCTCGTACACACGACCAGTTTCCTCGGCAGAATTCAGCTTCCGACCGAGTTTCTGGCTGAATTCTGCCGAGAAACCCGGCCGTGTGTACACTTTCGGCCGAGGAAGCCGACGAGGACCTCGGCGAGGAAATAGAGAACATGTTCTCTATTTCCTCGTTGTTCTATGGGAGCTCTCGGCCCGCCGAGGTCCTCGGCGGCTTCAGGGCTGAACTGGCCGAGGAACTCGACGTGTTTGGCACGTCGAGTTCCTCGGCCGTGTGTACGAGGCCTTACACAGTGCATGTTTAGGAGATATTAATTTTACCTACAGGTAAGGTTTATTATAATCTTACCTGTAGGTAAAAATCAAAGTGGACTTTACTACCACTTTAAGGCCTAGTGCACTGACATTTGTGGTTGGGGAAGGAGGGAGCTATAGAAACAGGAGGTTGAGCCGTGGATTTGCCAGTTCACTGTTTAAGAGATTCACTCTTCATGTCCTGTTGACATTTTTTTTCACCAGACAGTTAGTGAAGGACAATCTGCAACAGAGATGTAGGCAGAGATAAACATTCTGATGGGGCCTATGGCCTTCCCTTACTCTACTAATGATTTTTTTCCCTTCTGTCTGTGTTGGTGTTAGAGGTCAACCATGCTCCTTGTCTAGGGTGACCACATGTCCCGGATTGCCCGGGACAGTCCCGGAATGAAACTGACACAGCCACCCCTCCGGGCCAATTTGATGCCCCCAAAAAAGGCTGCCAGAGAAACCTCTGTAATGCAGCCTGAGATAATAGTAAAATACTAATCAGGGTTCTAACCCTTTGCCAGTTTATCTAAGAAAAACAAAGGTTTGGCTGAATATACACTTGAACCCTCATGCCTCTATCACCCTATCACCCTATTTAAACCAGCATTTGAAACTGATGAAGTGGAAATGTTATTGCTACATTCATTGGATGGAGCTAAAGACAGTTGCACAGTGGTTTACTTGTCTTCCCAAGTAGAGCAAGAGGCAAATTTTATCAGAGAATTGTGTGGATCACTTTAGCAAGACTATACGGTGACCACTGATTAGCTGGGATTAGGATAGAATTTATTAAAGTGGTTGTATAGTCAAATTTTTCAAATTTTTCACTTTGACCTACAGGTAAGCCTATAATAAGGCTTATCTGTAGGTAAAAAAAATCTCCTAAACCTTTACGGTTTAAGAGATATTCCCCTTGCAATGAGCCGCTTACTGCAGCGGCGCATGCACACAGGAGATTCTCGGGTTAAGGCCCAGCAGACGCCGGGAGTGACGACATCGCGGCTCCAGCCACTCACAGCACTAGAGCCGTGATAACCGGAAGACACGCCGAGGCAACATGTCAGCTACCTCGGCGTGGACCAGGTAAGTTACAGATGCCTCGTTCTAATGTACCGTATATACTTAAGTATAAGCCGAGTTTTTCAGCACATTTGAAAATGCCCCCCTCGGCTTATACTCGAGTCACCTTTTTGCGCCTGATCTCCCGGATTTTGGGGACCCGTTACCGGCCGGCCGTAGGTCCCCTGGACCCGAAACTTAGCATACGCGTAGCCCCACTCTTCCTCTACAAGTTCGGACCTACGGCCGGGGAGCCGGGAGCACAGAATTTTGTTAAATGACCATGTTAAATGGTCATTTCTCCTGTAACTTTGGGGACCTGGTACCGGCCGGTCGTAGGTCTATTGCACCCGGAACTTGGCACACATGTAGCCCCATTTCTCCTCTACAAGTGTGCAAAGTTTGTTATCTGGGGGACCTACAGCTGGGGAGCACTGATTTTTCTAATCCGGGGGACCCCTTCCATAGACTCCCATGTTAAACGTCAGTCTAGTCATGGACACAGTGAGGCATGGACACAGTGAGGCAAAGTGAGGCACAGTGAGGCATGCAGATGGACACCCTAGGCTTATACTCGAGTCAATAAGTTTTCCCAGTTTTTGTGGTAAAATTAGGTGCCTCGGCTTATATCCGGGTCGGCTTATACTCAAGTATATATGGTAAGGCCGCGTACACACGGTCGATCCAAACCGCTGAGAATGGTCCGACGGGCCGTTTCCATCGGTTCACCGCTGAAGTGGCCTGACGGTCTGATGTGCGTACACACCATCGTTCCAAAAACCGATCGGGTCAGAACGCGGTGACGTAAAACACACGACGTGCTGAAAAAAAATGAAGTTCAATGCTTCCAAGCATGCGTCGACTTGATTCTGAGCATGCGCGGGTTTTGAACCGATGCTTTTCTGTACTAACCATTGGTTTGGACCGATCGGTCAGCGGTCCATCGGTTCGATTTTAAAGCATGTTTTAAAAGTTTGGACCGAAGGACAACAGACCGATGGGCCATACATATGGTCGGTTTGAACCGATGAAACTGAACTTCGGTCCATTCTCATCGGTTTGGATTGACCGTGTGTACGCGGCCTTAGTATTTCATAATGAGCTAGCATGTGGTGCATACTAGCTCATTATGCCTTTTGCCTTGCAGGTGCCCCCCAAAAAAATTTAAAATATTAGGGAACTATACAACCGCTTTAAGTAGCAGCATTCCTCAGTCTGTAATATAACTTTACTTTATAATTTAATTCTGGTAACATAGTGCCCTTCTTGAACATTGTCTAATTCTAGGTCACCATTATAAAAGAAAAAAACGTCCAAAGCCAGTTATTGGTGAATAGTCCCCTTGCGAGAAATTACATGGCACATCCACACCTTAAAATTCCAACTCCAAACCAATTTTAATGAAAAAAAATATTAAAGACTAAACGGACAGCAATTAAAAAAAAGTTAAAGGAAATACGGGGTTTGCCCTTGCCCTCGGAAATAATACATTTCTCATAAAACTGTGATTAGTATATAATAGCTACCTATCAAAATGTCAGCAACATTAAATTACAGATCTAAACTCTTTATTGTATAACTGAATAGAATACAATAAATGTTCCTATGGGAATGCGATTCATGAAGTATCAGCACTTGACATGAACTCATTGTTCTAACTACCTTTATCAAGACTAATTGACTAGTTACATGACGTGCATTACTTAATGCTCTGATGTAATGCCACCTGGATTACCCGATGTGTTTTATTATCTTCTTTTATTGAATTATCAGTAATTGCCATCTAATTGTTCTAGTTAATTCAGACTGAAAGCTTTATGTATGCTGTTTAGTAATCCACTCATCACACATTAAGATTAACTGTAAATGACAGCAAATTGAAGGATACTTTTATTTTTAGGAATATTTTATAAAAAGTAGCACTAACTTCTTAAGAAGCTGCCGGATTGTATGGTTTTCTTGCCACTCCCAATGGTCACCCATAAGGATGGGCTGAACACCCCTTAGTTTCGGGTCGCACCAGAACTTGCTGAACAGGCAAAAAATTTGTTCGAACACGCGAACACTGTTAAAGTCTATGGGACATGAACATCAAAATTGCTAATTCTAAAGGCTTATATGCATGGTATTGGTATACATTCCTTTAAATTTCGTACCTAAGGGGTGTCTATAGTATGCCTGTAAAGTGGCACATTTTTCCAATGTTTAGAAAAGTCCCTGCAATAAAATGACATTTCTAAAGGAAAAAAGTCATAAAAAATGTTTGGGGACCTGGGTCCTGCCCTAGGGGACATGTATCAATGCAAAAAAAAGTTTTAAAAACTTCTGTTTTTTCGGGAGCAGTGATTTTTATTATTGCTTAAAGTGAAACAATGAAAGTGAAATATTTCTTTACATTTTGTACCTGGGGGTGTCTATAGTATGCCTGTAAAGTGGTGCATGTTTCCCGTGTTTAGAACAGTCCCTAAAGAAAAAAAAAGTCCTTTAAAACTACTCCCGGCTACAATGAATTGTTGGGTCCCACCAATACAGATAAAAGTAATTGAAAAAAGTCAACCAAAATGTAAAAAAATAATTGCGTGGGGGTCCCCCCAAAAATCCATACCAGACCCTTTTCCGAGCATGCAACCTGGCAGGCTGCAGGAAAAGAGGGGGGGGTGAGAGAGCGCCCCCCCTGAACCGTTCCAGGCCACATGCCCTCAACATGGGGAGGATGTCCCCATGTTGATGGAGACAAGGGCCTCATCCCCACAACCCTTGCCCGGTGGTTGTGGGGGTCTGCAGGCGGGGGGCTTATCGGAATCTGGAAGCCCCCTTTAACAAAGGTGACCCCCAGATCCGGGCCCCCTCCTATGTGAATTGGTAACGGGGTACTTTGTACCCCTACCATTTCACAAAAAAATGTGTCAACATTTTTTGCTACTACCCTGGGGCATATGCACGCATAGCAGGCTTTAAGAGCTGCTGGCTTTCTGGACTATACTGTCCTACATTGTTGATCACTCAAACTGTCTTTGGATCTTCGCGCTATAAATGCCTGTATATGACACAGTGAAAAACTGTCCCAGCCATATTTCTACATTTGGAAATTTTAGACTAAGCCTACTTTTTGCCGCATATTTGGCAACGCCCTACACACTCTTTCCTTTTCTCATTTGATACCACGGGAATTTTATTGCAGGTGCAATTGATCCGTGCTAATTAGGGTTGTCCCGATACCGATACTAGTATCGGTATCGGGACCGATTCCGAGTATTTCCCCCCCCCCCCGCCGCCGCCGCATCCCGTCGCTACAACGCATCCCGCCGCATTCCCCGCTTGGTTAATACGGGCGGGGAACATTACAGCATTCATTTGAACAGCTGTAGTCTTTCCCGCCCGCCGCGTATAGACACTCCCCCTTGCTCGGGTGAACTGTCCAATCCCGAGCAAGGGGGAGTGTCTATACGCAGCGCGGCGCCAATCATTACAGCTGTTCAAAGCTGTAATGTTCCCCGCCCATATTAAGCAGTCGGCGGCAGCGGGTATGCGGCGCGATGAAGGTAAGGGGGACAGGACATGGCTGCATATGGGGAGACCTTGCTGAATGTGGGGGACATTGATGTGGGGGACATTACTGGATACGGGGGACATTACTGGATACGGGGGACATTACTGCATACGGCGGACATTACTGCATACGGGGGACATTACTGCATACGGGGGACATTACTGCATACGGGGGACATTGCTAGATACGGGGGACATTGCTGCATATGGGGGACAATGCTGGATATTGGGACATTGCTGGATGTGGGGGACATTGCTGGATATTGGGACATTGCTGGATACGGGGGACATTGCTGGATGTGGGGGACATTGCTGGATGTGGGGGACATTGCTGGATGTGGGGGACATTGCTGGATATTGGGACATTTCTGGATGTGGGGGACATTGCTGGATGTGGGGGACATTGCTGGATACGGGGGACATTGCTGGATACGGGGGACATTGCTGCATACGGGGGACATTGCTGGATGTGGGGGACATTGCTGGATGTGGGGGACATTGCTGGATGTGGGAAACATTGCTGGATACGGGGGACATTGCTGGATACGGGGGACATTGCTGGATGTGGGGGACATTGCTGGATGTGGGGGACATTGCTGTATACGGGGGACATTGCTGCATACGGGGGACATTGCTGCATACGGGGGACATTGCTGGATGTGGGGGACATTGCTGGATACGGGGGACATTGCTGGATACGGGGGACATTGCTGGATACGGGGGACATTGCTGCATACGGGGGACATTGCTGCATACGGGGGACATTGCTGGATGTGGGGGACATTGCTGGATGTGGGGGACATTGCTGCATACGGGGGACATTGCTGGATGTGGGGGACATTGCTGGATGTGGGGGACATTGCTGGATGTGGGGGACATTGATGTGGGGGACATTACTGGATACGGCGGACATTACTGGATACGGGGGACATTACTGGATACGGGGGACATTACTGCATACAGCGGACATTACTGCATACGGGGGACATTACTGCATACGGGGGACATTACTGCATACGGGGGACATTGCTAGATACGGGGGACATTACTGCATACGGGGGACATTACTGCATACGGGGGACATTGCTAGATACGGGGGACATTGCTGCATATGGGGGACAATGCTGGATATTGGGACATTGCTGGATACGGGGGACATTGCTGGATATTGGGACATTGCTGGATGTGGAAGACATTGCTGGATGTGGGGGACATTGCTGGATGTGGGGGACATTGCTGGATGTGGGGGACATTGCTGGATGTGGGGGACATTGCTGGATACGGGGGACATTGCTGGATATGGGGAGACATTGCTGGATATGGGGGGACATGGCTGCATTTGTGGGGGGACATGGCTGCATTTGGGGACACATTTAAAAAAAAGTATCGATATTCGGTATTGGCGACTACTTGAAAAAAAGTATCGGTACTTGTACTCAGTCCTAAAAAAGTGGTATCGGGACAACCCTAGTGCTAATGATGATCAACATTATTTCAATACATTTGGAATTACTATAAAACAGCCATTTGACATTCCTGTATACCTCTGGAGAATGTTTCAAATACTCTGGATGAATATATTCACCATGATGTTCTAGACTATGAAATAATACCTGTACATTGTCAAAAATCCTATTTGTCTCTTCCTGAGGAAGCCCAACGGCGAAACGCGTAGGAAACTTCAAAGGATTTTGTCCATATTAATTTATTAATTTATATGGTTTTATTTATTTCTATTAATGCTGTAAGAATTTTTCTAATTTTGCAATAAACATATTTTTTATATATACATCCGTCTTGCCTCAAAGTCCGACCATCAATCACTACTTTTAGCGATTGCTTTTCCCTTTCTACCATATACGGATGTGGCTCATGTGAGTGCTTTCCTTGTGTTTTTTGTCCTCCCTTTCTTCCCCCCCCCCCTATTTCCCCTCTTCTTACCTTTCCCTCCCCTCCTTGTTTTCTCCCCCTCCCCCTTTTTTGGATTCTATAGTTTATACCTTGTTTGTCTTATTTATTATTTTTCAAATTAAATAAACTTTATACAAAAAAAAACAAAAAACAATAAATTACAGACCTAAACTCTTTATTGTATAACTGAAAAGAATACAGGGAATTTTTAGTAAAGAATATGGTTCATGAAATATCAGCACTTGACATGAACTCATTGTTTCAACTACCTTTCCCAAGACTAATTGGCTAGTTACATGATGTGCATTAATTAATGCTCTGATGTAGTGCCACTTGGATTACCTGATGTGTTTTATTAGCCTTTTTTAATGAATTATTAGCTGTAATTGTTATCTCATTGTTCTGGTTAATTAAGAGTGAAGGATGTGTATATGCTGTTTAGTGAACCCTCTTAGGACTTGAAAAGATTAACTGTATATGACAGCAAGTTTAAAGCTGAAGTCTGTGAAAAATAAAAATCATGTGTCCGGAATTCAGACCGCCTGAAACCTGAACACATTAGTCAGACCGGACTTTGGCTTCCCAGCAGGTTTGCTGTCTGCAGTTGTCTATGTGAAGAGTATAATTTGTTCTCAGTTTTCCCCCTTAAATCAGGGTTCCCAGAGCATCTCTTGGGTCAGAGTCCCCAGAGTTCTCCCTTACATCAGTCGGCAGAGTCCCCCTTACAGTGTACTCTGCACGTTCAGATGTAAAAGGGGGATTCTGCGGATTCAGGTTTAAAAGGGGAACTCTGTGGACTCTGAAGTAAGAGGGGACTTGTGATTAACTGTATATGATTATAACCACAAAATATATGTACTGTATAGTATATACTATAACTTGAAGAAACGGTGGCAACCCTAGTTTAGTCTAGGGGACAATAAAGAAGGAGTAGAAAGGATGAGTAAGTGAATTGCTGTACCAGGTCCCCTAGTAATAAATAAGCATTTAACCCTTGCGCTGAGGGTGCATCTTCACCCCAAGAGAAGGCTTTCAGTTTTTTAAGAGTTTAGCATTAAAGTGTTACTAAACCCAGGACCCTGCATTCACTAAAGCTGGTCTCCCACAGTACACAGAATATGGAAATGCTATCATTGTAGGAAATATAAACCTTTTCTTATCAGCAGTATATAGCAGTCTTGTGACTTCTATCAGTGCCTGGTTAAAGCTTGTAGGAGGAGTTTTCACAATGCACTGGCTGTCCTATCAGGATGCATGACTCCTGACGCTCTGTCTGGACAGTGCTGATCACACATACTTTCCAAAAAAAAACGCTCTCGCAATACTCACTAAACTGAACATGTGCAGCCTGACTCCAGTAACTCTCTCTCTTATCCGGACATGTTTTGGAAACAATGCAAGAATGGGAAGGATCTGTACCTACAGGATCAAACAGCCATTTTACACAATGCAGAGGATTAACCCATTAAGTTCCGCAGTGAGTATAACAAGAATGCTTTACTTCAGGGGTGGGCAATCCGGGGCTCTCCAGCTGTTGTGGAACTACATTTCCCATGAAGGCACTGCAAGCCTGGCAGTTACTCCCTGGGGCATGATTGAATTTGTAGTTCTGCTGGAGGGCCCCAGGTTGCCTACCCCTGCTTTACTGCATACACAAAATGATTTTACTGTTGTAGGTTTAGTAACACTTTAAAGCGGAGTTCCACATGTTTTTTTCTGTTTATTAAAAGTCAGCAGCTACAAAAAGTGTAGCTGCTGACTTTTAATAAACACACACTTACCTGTCAGATGGTCCAGCGATGCGGCCGCCCGAAGCCTCGGTTCTCACCCCTGCCAGCATCACTAGTGTGGGCACCCTGCCATGACAGCTTGCAGCTTCACAGCCGGGTGTGCACTGCGCTTGTGCGAGTCGCGCTGCACATCTTGAATGGCCGACTAATCTTCTGGAAACTGTGATGTGTCCCAGAAGATTGCAGGGAGGGAGGGGGAGTCACCTAGGCGGCGCAAGCAAAAGTGGGAGCTTGCTACCTGTCAAAAGTAGATACCCACCCCCAAAAAAATGACATGCCAAATGTGGCATGTAAGGGGGTTAGAAGTCCTTAAAGTGGAAGTTCTACTTTTTTGGGTGAAACTCCACTTTAAGGACACTTCTATTGTTTGGAAGCTCTGCTATCAAAATAGCACATCTCTCTCTGTCATACACACGCACACACACACACACTGTTTTCTCAGTCAGGTTTAAAATGAGAGGATTTTAATTAGGTCCTATTTTTTTATGTAGCCATTATGAAGTAAGTCTTTAAGGGGCCCTGTGGTAGTTAAGGAGATTGGAACCAGCAGGATGCTGTGAAATACATGTTAAATACTGACTTTTCCAGAGGGCTGCGAATTCATTCTTCATTGTTATAAACAGCTCTGAATGCTGCTGCGATTTGACATTTCCAGGTCTGCTAGACAGTACATCCCTCGCTGGGCACTGTGATTTCTCCTGCTAGATGCTGTGCATACCTCCCAACAGTCTTGGATTAAAATACAAAGATATTTTGTATTCTGTTGTATTCAAATGCAAATCCTGCAATCCTGCAATCCTGCACATCTGATCATTATCCCACAACACTCCATTGCCTGGCTATTCTATACAGCAGATGTAGGGCAGGAGAAATGACAGCTGAAATCAATTCATCAGAAGCCGGTCAGCTCTTTAGTAAGTATAATTCGTCATTCTAACTTGTAATTGTAACGCTCACCACCGTTTACGATATTCCCATTCCATCAACCACGGCAGCTTATCTGACACTCCACAATCTAGCAGACACGATCCATCCCATTTCCCATAATGAACGAGACACACACAGCTCTGTTCTCTGGTTTCAAAATGTATGAATGAACCAATGCTTTAATGGTTAGCTCTCTTATATACAGTACAGGCATGTTACAGTGACAATGAAACTCTCCACCCCCAGCATCACACAATGGGGCTTCAATACACCTTCAGATGGGCTAATTACTAAACATTATCCAGACAACATGGCTCCGCCAAGCTGTTCTCACCTACTTCATAATACACATTCCTTAAGTCAGACGTCTGACCTTTAGACTGCTAACTCACAACACATATCTATCATCAATAGCATCTTCACACAAACAGTGTCATTAGCATCACACAATGAAAGGTCTTAGGAGCAGACGTAATTAGTACAATGGACAATTAATGTAATCACAGCAAGATACTTTAACATCCCTTAATAGCCAGCCAGGCTGACTCTCAGCTTCATTCCACCTCACCACAGTAGCAGACTTAGTTAGCATCTCCACAGTCATTGAAGGTCTATTATTGACCGGTTGTGGGTCAGCATGAAAATCACCTGTAATATGTCCAGATCTCCTGCAATACATGAATTATCAGTTATCCGTCACCCTATGCCCAAAAGGGGCACAGGGTGACCCTAGACCCAAGAGTCATTGACGCTGGCACAGGAGTACTCCCCATCCTTCAAAAGTCTCTGGTTGTCACGGGTCATTCCGTTACAGTAATCATTCACAATTTCTTGAACTGCAGCCAATTAGGAGGATATGATACTGTCAGGTGACAGTACCAACCCTTTCCTGATTGGCTGCAGTTCCAGGTTGTCTGATTGGTTACAAGTTATAATAGATCCATTAGTCAAGAAAGGCCCGAAGCAGGGATGAGGACGTGACGTGTGTGAGGTGGGAGGGGCCAGATTCGGTATTTCCGACAGCAAATGTTGGCTGTGCATGCTCTCAAATTGTCCGACAAAACATGTGTTCCGTTGGATTATCCGATCGTGTGTACACAAATCCATCGGACTAAAATACAAAGTACAAACACGCATGCTCCGAACCCGAACCAATGCTAAACAATAGCAGAAGTTGCCCAAAGGGTGGCCGTAAAGAGATGGAAAACCATGTGGTTTGGTGTATGTTGGCTGAAAATGTTCTGCCGTGTGTATGCATACCAAGTTCACGCCCAACGCCCCTTCGCACAACAGTCTGATGGAAGTCCGATTGTGTGTATGAGGCTCCTGCAATAGGATACCACCAACTCATTCCAGATCATAATTCAAGCTTATAGTCTTAAGGATCCGTTTCCACCTGTATCTGTCAAAGCTCACCCTACTGAATGAGTGATTCTTGGGGATTTTGGGCTTTTGGGCTTTAGGTGACTGCTTTCTACCTGGACAGCAATATTTTTCGGTTCAGTATGGAAGTGAAAAATGCATTTTTTACTTTTATCTGAACTCAGAAATGTACTTATTTTTTAAAACTTAAACTGGAGTCCTGCTTTAAGTAAAAGTGGAGCAGCAGACCATAAACCTCCATCTTTTAATGAACCACTTCAATGTAGTAAGCAATTGTATACAATGATTTATTTTTTAGTACTACAGTTTAGGAATGAGCTGAACACCCCCCTTGTTCGGTTCGCACCAGAACCTGCGAACACACCAAATGTTCGTGTGAACTTTAGAACCCAGTTAAAGTCTATGGGATGTGAAATAGCGCATGTTTCCCGTACTTAGAACTGTCTCTGCAAAGTGTCATTTCTGAAAGAAAAAAAGTAATTTAAACCGCACTCGCGGCTATAATGAATTGTCGGCTCCCGGAAATTCAGAGAGAATTCATTCATAAAAAAAAAAAACGTGGGGTCCCCCCAAATTCAATTACCAGGCCCTTCAGGTCTGGTATGGATATTAAGGGGAACCCCGCCGTCAATTTTAAAAAAAATGACGTGGGGTTCCCCCCAAATATCCATTCCAGACCCTTCAGGTCTGGTGTGGATTTTAAGGGGAACTCCACCCCAAATTTAAAAAAAAAAATGGCGTGGAGTTCCCCCAAAAATCCACACCAGACCCCTTATCCGAGCACGTAACCTGGCTGGCCGCAGAAAAGAGGGGGGGACAGAGAGCGGCCCCCCTCTCCTGAACCATACCAGGCCACATGCCCTCAACATAGGGAGGATGTCCCCATGTTAAATTTGTGGGGACCTCACCCTTTTTTTTTTTATGAAAGAATTCTCTCTGAATTGCCGGGAGCCAACAATTCATTATAGCTGCGAGTCCGGTTTAAATTACTTTTTTTCTTTCAGAAATGACACTTTGTGCAGAGACAGTTCTAAGTACGGGAAATGCGCTTTTTCACATGCTGACTTTACACCCCCCCTAGGTACGAAATTTAAAGGAATATTTCACTTTTATTGTTTCACTTTAAGCATTATTAAATTTACTGCTCCTGAAAAAACGTCCGTTTTTAAAACTTTTTTTTGCATTGATACATGTCCCTTGGGGCAGGACCCAGGTCCCCAAACACTTTTTAGGACAATAACTTGCATATTAGCCTTTAAAATTAGCACTTTAGATTTCTCCCATAGACTTTAACAGGGTGTTTAAAGGAGTTCTATGACCTAAAAGTTTTAACCCCCGCTGTGCCCGGGCTGTAAAAAAATTGAAAATAAACTGTCACTTACCTGCCTACGATCCCCCGTTGTTCCGATATCGCCGTCCCGTTCTCCGGTCCCGGGCCCCTTCCGCTTCCTGTGTGTCGGTGACTCATAGTGCGCTCAGCCTATCAGCGGCCGCAGCAATGTCCCGTCGCGGCCACTGAGCTGAGCGCACTATGAGTCACCGACACACAGGAAACAGCCCGGGCACAGCGGGGGTTAAAACTTTTAGGTCAGAGAACTCCTTTAACAGGGTGTTCCGCGTTTTTTTGAATTTGCCGCGAACACCCCAAATTGTTTGTTATCGCCGAACAGGCAATGTTCGAGTCGAACATGAGTTTGACTCGAACTCAAAGCTCATTCCTACCACAGTTTATTCAGTCTCATCCATCTTCTAAACACAGAAGCCTCAATTAAACTATAACATTGAAGAAATGGGTTAAAAAAAGAGAGAAATTAATAATATTAGAACGGATTAGCAGGGACTCAGGTCTATGTTTTGTAAATGGCTGAAAGGTTTTCAATTTGTTATTTTCTACGCTTAAATGACTTCATACCATGGCAATCAAAACCAGTATTTCAAACTCAGCAGTTAACACCTGCTGCAAGGGGATAGTTTTAATTCATGCAAGGCTGCGTCATAGAATAAAGAAAATAAATAACAATTATAATGTGATGCAGGGCCGTCTTTAATATTGATTGGGCCCTGGGCAAACATTTTCTTTGCCCCCCCCCAGACTCAAAATCACTTTACTGTAGCAGATCAGTTACATACAGAGTGCAGGATTGAGGGGTGCGTTACATACAGAGTGTAGGATTGAGGGGTGCGTTACAGAGTGCATGGTTGAGGGATGCGTTACAGAGTACAGGATTAAGGGGTGCATTACATACAGAGTGCAGGGTTGAGGGGTGTGTTACATACAGAGTGCATGGTTGAGGGATGCGCTACAGAGTACAGGATTAAGGGGTGCGTTACATACAGAGTGCAGGATTAATGTACCTGAATCTGGGCCAATGCATTTTAAATGCATTTTTTGCTGTGAAAATTACAATGGCCCAGATTCAGGTACATTTGCATTTTATTTGCGGAGCTACAGGGCAACGATTTTGCCCTGCGCCCACGCAAATATTTTGCGCTGCCCTCGATTCACGGAGCAGTAGCTCCGTAAATTGCGAGGGCGCGCCGGCAAAATTGCCCGGCGTAAGCGCGCGCAATGTAAATGATCCCCCTGGGGGCGGGAATCATTTAAATTAGGCGCGCTCCCGCGCCGAGCGTAGAGCGCATGCTCCGTCGGGAAACTTTCCCGACGTGCATTGCGGCAAATGACGTCGCAAGGACGTCATTTGATTCAAAGTGAATGTGAATGGCGTCCAGCGCCATTCATGAATCACTTACGCAAACGACAATTTGAACGTCGCGACGCGGGAAGGGCAGTATACTTTAGCATTGGCTGCCCCTACTATTAGAAGGGGCAGACTTACGCTAAAGACGCCGTACGGAAAATCCGTAACTTGCGTACGCAGGGCCCGCGCAACTTTGTGAATCGGTGTTAGTATGCAATTTGCATACTATACGCTGATCTCAATGGGAGCGCCCCCTAGCGGCCAACGCAAGAATTCAGCCTAAAATCAGCGTGGCATAAGAGCTGAATCAGGAGCATTCGTAACGCCGGCGCAAGTAAGCAATTGGGCTGCGTAACCTATGGTTACGCAGGCGCAATTGCTTACTGAATCTGGGCCAATGGTCCCAAAAATGTGTCAAAATTGTCCGAAGTGTCCGCCATAATGTCGCAGTCACGAAAAAAATCGCTGATCACCACCATTAGTAGTAAAACATTTTTTTTATAAAAATGCAATAAAACTATCCCCTATTTTGTAAACGCTATAAATTTTGCGCAAACCAAACACTTATTGCGATTTTTTTACCAAAAATAGGTAGAAGAATACGTATCGGCCTAAATTGAGTAAAAAAATATTTTTTTAATATATTTTTGGGGGATATTTATTATAGCAAAAACTAAAAAATATTTTTTTTTTTCAAAATTGTCGCTTTATTTTTGTTTATAGCGCAAAAAATAAAAACTGCAGAGGTGATCAAATACCACTAAAAGAAACCTCTATTTGTAGGAAAAAAAGGACGCCAATTTTGTTTGGGAGCCATGTCGCACGACCGCGCAATTGTCAGTTAAAGCGACGCAGTGCCGAATCGCAAAAAGGGGCAAGGTCCTTTAGCTGCATTTTGGTCCGGGTCTTAAGTGGTTAAGTATAAACCAGGTAAATTCAAATCACCAATTTTATGCAATGTGGAATTTTCACACACTCATCTCTGCACACATTGAAACATTATCTGATATACAGAGCATGATTATATGGCTCTAGTGCTTTTAATTTAATATCCTGCTCTGCTTCGAGTTCTTTGTAAAGTTGTTACTTCACTGCTCACAGGCATATATCAAATTAAAACAGATGTAATCCGTGTTGTAATGTGAAGCAACCTGCTCCCTGATTGGTGCATAGTAGAGGCTCGCCATACAAGGGGTGAGGCATAGCAGTATTAATATGACAACCAATTTTCATGCACCATAACACTCCGTGTATTTCATTTTTTTTTTTAATTATGCTCCTTTAAAAAAACAGTACTGTGGTAAAAGGTAAGATCTGTATTAATAACTGTAACTGCACAGTAATACCAGATTTCTAATAAAAAAACATATTAAAAACCCAGGATTTAGAGCAATATACAGATAGTATAAACAAACATACCGCACTGTTCCAGGTTCAAGCTGAGACCTTCTTGTCTCATACTCGAAACATATAAGTGTATCTGAGTGGCGCTCAGCCATTCATAGAAAGTGATGTATTCTAGCAATGAATAGAAAGCTTCCTCTGATTGGTGAGTCAGAGGATGTGACATCATCAACCTGCCTCTTTGACTCAGCCAATCATAGGAGTGAGCCATTGGCTCCCACCGCTGTCAATCACAGCCAGTCAGCCAATGAGAAGAGAGAGAGGTGGGGACAAGCCCTGACTCATTGGCTGTGATTAACAGCAATGAGAGCCATTGGCTTTTGCTGTTGTCAATCAAAGCCAGTGAGCCAATGAGGAGAGAGAAGGGGCTATGCCGAGCCATGACTCTGTGTGTGAATAGACACACAGAGCAGTCGCTTGGGAACGAGCCTGCTTGGGTGCCCCATTGCAAGCTGCTTGCTCTGCGGGCACTTGGCAGAGGGGAGGGGCAGAGAAAGCCTGGCAGAGGACCCGAGAAGAGGTGGGTCGAGGCTGCACTATGCAAAACCACTGTACAGAGCAGTTAAGGATGGCACATTTGTTGTTTTAAAAGAATTGTCTTTAACCACTAGCTGACGGCCGTACGACTTTGTACGGCCGCAGCGCGGCTCTAAATCTCTAACAGGCCGTGTTTTTACAGCCGCCCCTTTGCTCGTTCGGGCGGGGAACTGCTGTGCTGGCCTTGTCCCTTGGACACAGCCAAACACAGATCGCGGTAAATAGCCAATCACATCGGCTATTTACAGCGCGATATGTGCGGCCAATGAGAGATGATCTCATATGTAAACTTACACTTACCTGTCCGGGGCGCCCGCAATGTCCTCACCCGACGCTGACCCGTCCCTCGGCTCTGAGTGGAGCATCTTAAGTAAGGGAATCAGAAAGTGAAGCCTTGCAGCTTCACAGTCTGGTTCCTTACTGGGCATGCGCAAGTTGCGCTGCACATTCTGACTGGTCCCTGCTGTCTTCTGGGACCTGTGTGTCTCCCATAAGACAGCGGGGGGGGGGGGGTGGAGGAGGGGCCTGAAGTGGGAGCAAATAAATGGATAAGACAGGTATCTGCTCCACCCTGAAAGGTGCCAAATGTGGCAGAGGGGGGGGGGGGATGGGCTGGATCAGCGTAAGTTCCATTTTTGGGTGGAACTCCACTTTAATAAAGCTAAAAGATTTTCAGTAACAGAGGTAATTCTAGACTCTGAAATCATCCCCCAGGTCCTCAATGTTGCTTATTTTGTTTTATTTCCTTTTATTTCTTTTTTATTACCAATGATATACCGTATTTATCGGGGTATTGTGCGCTCCGGCGTATAGCGAGCACCCCTAATGTGGACCCGCATTCCTGTAAAAAAAAACATTTTAGTACTTACAGTTTTGGTGTCTTGCGCAGCGTCCATCGGCGGCCTCGTCGGGTCCGGCGTCCGTCTGCGGCTTCGGTGCTGTCCTCCTCGTCGGTTCCGGCGTCCTTCTGCGTTGTCCTCCCCGCTCGATCTCCGCTTCTCGCGCTGAGTTTGAAACACTGCACCGGCATATACCGAGCGCAGTACACTCGGGTATAGTCGGGCAGGCTCGGCTCCTCTCGCGGTCACGTCCTGTACATCCAGGACGTGACCGCGAGAGGAGCTAAGCCTGCCCGACTATACCCGAGTGTACTGCGCTCGGTATATCCGAGGTAAGTAAAGTATTTCATAATGAGCTAGTATGCGGTGCATACTAGCTCATTATGGCTTTTGCCTTTCAGGTGGAAAAAATAAATAAAAAATCATTGCGGGTATTCAACCGCTTTAATGTGGTGTACTGGTTGCCCTTTAAAGTCCCAATATCCTATGGGGTTTTTTGGTTGTTTCTAGTTGCCTGGTGTAGTCAATTAGGGCCAGATTCAGGTAGAAGTGCGGCGGCATAAGGTATCCTAGATACGTTACACCGCCGCAAGTTTTCATCGCAAGTGCCTGATTCACAAAGCACTTGCGATGAAAACTACGCCGGCGGCCTCCGGCGTAAGCCCGCGTAATTTAAATGGGCGTGTGCCATTTAAATTAGGCGCGCTCCCGCGCTGGACCTACTGCGCATGCTCCGTTTCGTAACTTCCGCCATGCTTTGCGCAAAGTGACGTCATTTTTCGAATGGCGACGCGCGTAGCGTAATTTCGTATTCCCGGACGGCTTACGCAAACGACGTGAATTTTTAAATTTAGCCTCGGGAAGGACGGCCATACTTTATACAGCAATACGTTTGCTGTGTAAAGTTAAGGCACCAAAAACGACGACTAACTTTGCGACGGGAAACTAGACTAGCAGCGATGTAGCGAACGCGAAAATCCGTCGTGGATCGCCGTAACTCCTAATTTGCATACCCGACGCTGGTTTACGACGCAAACTCCCCCCAGCGGCGGCCGCGGTACTGCATCCTAAGATCCGACAGTGTAAAACTATTACACCTGTCGGATCTTAGGGATATCTATGCGTAACTGATTGTGGTCAGGAGTGTACATTTTTTATTTCTTTTTAATTCTTTGATTAAATAAATGTGTTATTTAAGCAATTTATTGACTCAGCAGTGGTCTGTCCTTTATCTGACTTCTCAGTAAGGTTACAATAAAAAACATATGCCTCAAAGCAAGTTTTTCCAAATCCAAATCTAAATCTAAATTATCTATCGTGTATTTCTTCAAAAACACACAATAATATATTAAAAAACCTATAAACTTAGAAAAAAAAATATCTTAGGCCCCGTACACACGACCGAGTTTCTCGGCAGAATTCAGCCAGAAACTCGATCGGAGCCGTATTCTGCCGAGAAACCCGGCCGTGTGTACACTTTCGGCCGAGGAAACCGACGAGGATCTCGTCGGGCCAAATAGAGAACATGTTCTCTATTTCCTCGTTAGTCAACGGGGAAACTTGCCTCGCCGAGATCCTCGGCGGCTTCACAAGGAACTCGACGAGCAAAACGATGTGTTTTGCTCGTCGAGTTTCTCGGACGTGTGTACGGGGCCTCATAGTTTCCCTTTCAAAGCCATGAGCACATCTAGGATTCACAGAGAGCGGGCGCACATTACGCCACCGTATCGCAAATAATATACGCTACGCCGACGCAGCGCAGAAAGGCAAGCATGGAATTCACAAAGCCAATGCTGCCAAAACTGTGCTGGGTTTCGAAGGTGTAAGTCGGCGTAGGTGGAAGTGGGCGTGAGCCATGCAAATGAGGCGCGACCTCATGCAAATGATGGTCCGAGCGCCAGACAAGTACGTTCAACGAACTGCGCATGCGTCGTGTTGTGGACGCATCCCCCTGCGCATGCTCACAACCACGTCGGAACAACTGCCTAAGATACGCCGGATCACTGCCTACGCCATGAACGTATCCTTCGCCCAGCCAGACTCACGTCCAACGTAAACTACGTAAAATACGCCGGCTTGTATTCCTTGGTGCAGACCTTTGCATGTCTGCTGCTGGGTTACACCTCCTTTATGGGGCTTAACTTTACGACAGACGTACAACTTACGCGCACATCGCGTAGCTTGCGTCGGGCGCACTCACGTTCCTGAATCGCCGTATTTTCCTCATTTGCATATTTGAATGGCTGATCATATGCGCCACCATGCGTCCAGCCTAAATATGCGCCCAAGCTACGCCGGCTGGATGAAGCCTATTTTTAGGCGTATCTTAGTTTGTGGGTCCAGCACACAGATACGACGGCGCATATTTGCACTTAAGCGGAGTGTCTTGAGATACGTTGGTGCAAGTGCTTTGTGAATCTGGGCCCTAGCATTTAGTCCTGAGACAGGTATTAAAAGGTAAGGCCGCTTAAACACGATCGGTTAAACCGATGAGAATGGTCTGATGGACCGTTTTCATTGGTCCAAACCGATTGTGTGTGGGCGCCATCGGTTAAAAAAAAAAGCCAACTTGCTTTAAAATCCACGCATGCTCAGAATCAAGTCGACGCATGCTTGGAAGCATTGAACTTTGTTTTTTTCAGCACGTCGTTGTGTTTTACGTCACCGCGTTCTGACACGATATGTTTTTTAACCGATGGTGTGTAGGCGCGACGGACCCATCAGTCAGCTTCATCGGTTAACCGATGAAAACAGGCCATCGGTCCGTTCCCATCGGATGGACTGATCGTGTGTACATGGCATAAGGTGCCAACATTCTTCTTTTTTGCTGCTGTACTTAGGGCGCTGGGAATGTAAGAAACAGAATAAAACAAAGAAAACCTATTTTTTGAACAGCAGTGTCGGAGTTATCCACAGAATTCCCAAAATGGATTTTTTAAATCTAAGCCATCACTATGGTTTTTACAACAAGCGTGTTCTGGGAGTTGAAAATAAAGTCTTATTCATCCAAGAAATCTCTAAAGACAAATCCTTATTCTGTGATATCATGACTGTTACACCGCACTGCAACACATCGGGAAATCTCACATTTCTGTTTCAACTCTAATCGTTTGACATACAGATGTCAGAGTTCTGTTCCCTGGAGAATAAGAGGCGAACGGACCATTCTAATGAACCATGTTGTCAACTGAATGGTATGGAAGATGAAATCATTGTTACCATGGAAACCCTTAAGGAACTTCTATACATTGACAAAATAAAAAATAAAAAGCTTAACTGAATGGAGAGAGTAGACTGGGTCAGTAAGTAATGCAACTCTATCAGATATGTAGTGACTATTCTTAAAATATTCCATCTATTGTGTGAGTGCACTTTAACTTCCATAAGACTCCCGATATCAAAGCATTTGAGCTCTTTTTTGATCTGCTTTATGTGATATTGGCTGCTTTGTTGCTAACATCTTGCTTGGCCTTTGGTTATAATTCTTGCCCCATGCTGTGACCTACATTGGTTGCCTGTTTCTTGACTTTGTGATATGGGATTTTTCTTCTAATACTTCTAACAAGAATGTTTATAGTCACAAAACCAACATTTTCAGACTTATGGTGTTATCAGTGTAGAAGTAAACATTAACATTAATAGGTAGATTCAGTAAGAGTTAGGCCGACTTATCAGTAGATAAGCTGGCCTAACTCAGAATCTACGCCGACGTATGTTTAAGCGTATGCTCAAACAGAGATACGCTTAAACATATCTAAGAAACGACGGCTTGCGCTGTCCTATCTTAGATTGCAATTTTTCAGATGGCCTCTAGGTGGCGCTTCCATTGCGGTCGGCGTAGATTATGTAAATTAGTTTGTACGCCGATTCACGAACGTACGCCCGGCAGCCGCAGTCGTTTTACGTGGTTTCCATAAGGCCTTAGGAGGCCTAAAGTTATTCCACCTATTAGGTGGAATAACAATGTTAAAGTATGGCCGCCGTTCCCGCCGCGAGATTCGAAATTTTAACGTCGTTTGCGTAAGTCATCCGCGAATCGGGATTTACGTTGTTTATGTCCACGTCGAAATCAATAGGCCCGTGCGGCGTACGTAACCGCAATGCGCACTGGGAAATGTAGTCACCCGGCGCATGTGCAGTGACAAAAAAAGTAAAAAACGCGAGGTCAAGCCTCTTTACCATTAAACACGCCCCCCCTCAACCCATTTGAATTAGGTGCCCTTACGCCCGCCGCATTTACACTACGCCGCCCTAAGTAAGGAGGCAAGTACTTTGTGAATCATGTACTTGCCTCTCTTACTTAAGGCGGCGTAGTGTAAACATGCTAGGCTACGCCGACCTAGTTTTGCGCGCCCCTACCTGAATCTACCCATAAATGTTTTTTTGTCTGTTTTTTTTTTTTTGTCTGAATTTCTCACTTCCTGTTCCTCCTCAGTTGGCTGTTCTGGCTGACTAACCCCCAACCAGAACATGGGGGGAAGCTTACTGAGGAGAAACAGGAAGTGAGAAATTCAGACAAAGAAAAAAAACCTGTTAAAAGGGAAATCGAAGGAAAAGTTAAGGCCTCGTACACACGATAGGATAGCCAGAGGACAACGGTCTGAAGGACTGTTTTCATCGGTCAAAACTGATGGTGTGTGGGCCCCATCGTTTATTTAACCTTCGATTAAAAAAATAGGAACTTGCTTTAAAATGTAACCGATGGATGCCTAACCGATAGGTCAAAACCGATCGTTAGTATGCAAAAGCATCGGTTAAAAACCCGTGCATGCTCAGAATCAAGTCGACACATGCTTGGAAGCATTGAACTTCGTTTTTTTCAGCACGTCGTTGTGTTTTACGTCACCGCGTTCTGACACGATCGTTTTTTTAACTGATGATGTGTAGGCACGACAGACCATCAGTCAGCTTCATCTGTTAACCTATGACAATGGTCCTTCCGACCGTTCTCATCGGATGGACTGATCGTGTGTACGAGGCTTGAGTGGACCAACAATGCACTAGCTTAAAGGAACCTATTTAGAAAAAAAAATGAATCTTTACAACCCCTTTAACATGAATGACATTTGGTAAAGCACCGTGTAATACAACCAATTGCTTTTTTTAAGTTTTCACCGTTTTCATCTCTGGTTGTATCTTGGTGTTGCCAGTCTTCTGTAGCTTCTTGCTGCCATTACCTGTTTACATGCATGTATTACAAGAATGGCTGCATGACATTTCTCTGGGTAGGTTTACATATGGTGACAACTAAACTGTGTTTAAGGGGACTTAAATTGAAGGCTGCGAGACAAGATGACAAATAAGGAGCACACATGGGAGACAGGGACGGTGTTGTCAATTTTTAACTGGAAGAACCTTAAACAAAAACCTTTATGGCAAGATTGCAAGGTATTATTTTAATGAAAGCTGAAGATTTATGGCTTGTTCACACTAAACCAGGGGTCAAGTCCTGGGGGAAAAAGTGTGGGAACTCCCACCCAAGATCCACTCCCCCACCAAAAAAAAAAAAATGATACGCTCATATGCATAATTACTAAACGCAAGTTCTTTCTAAATCCTGCGATAACTCGCGGCAGACCTCCGCAATGTCTCCTGAGAACAATGACAAAAGCTCCCAGGAGACATTGCGGCATCGAGAAAGTGACGGAATACCTGCACACTACCCGATAAATCCTTGTACAGGAAGCGGCCAGTAACATAAAGAATTACTAAGGTTCGCCTGCCCCTGACAGTGACTCGAGCTGGGCATCGCCGCCTAGTGAAGGATTGGCTCGGGCGGCTCGGCTGCTCTAGTCCTGCAAAGGGAACTAAGTTCCTGCTGTGAAAAAAGTGCAGGAACTCCGTTCCCACAGGACTTGAGCCCTGCACTAAACCATATGCTTATGGAGAGCCATGCTTACCTGCATGGGGGTGCACAGGTGTTCCATGCATTCCCCATGCAGGCAAGTCCATTGATGTCAATTGGGATGCATTCTGACCTCCGTGTGGGTGCGTGGGAAACTCCCTGAACGCACACAGTGTGCGTTCAAAGACACGCACCCGCACACACCTGCACCCACAACATGGATATCAGATTTGGAGCAGCGACTGAGTTCATACAGCGACTGTGCCCCAATTGATATCGAAGGGAGTGTCTGCACTGGCAGGCGTGGAACACTTCGGTATTCCCTTATGTAAGCAAGGCCTTAAAATTATGAAATATGACTTTCAAAATTACATTAAAATGTCCCCTGTCCCCCTTCCTCCCTCCTCCCCGTCCTTCTCTACCCCCCCTTTCCCCCCCCCCTTTTTTTCCTTCTCCCTGAGGAAGAAATCGGAGAGCCCACAACCCATAATATGAATAATAATATAAATGTATCATTGATGCTAGTAAGTGTCAGTAAATGTTATATGTTATATGTAAAGGAAAAAATTTAATAAACAAAGATTAAACAAAAAAAAAAGTCAAAGTATATATGAGGTTTTAGTTATTGGGTTAACATATGCTTAAAGGGGGTTGTAAAGGTTTGTGTTTTTTCATCTTAATGCATCCTATGGATCTAGGGGTCTGAAACATGTCAAGCGTCTTCTCCTATAGCTACGTGCAATAGCCCTTCATACCAGAGGGCATTTACATTCATGCCTGTATTTTTGTACTGCAATCGATCTTACTTTTTTCTACAGATTATCAAATGTTTCTAGCAAACAATACTTTTTAAATACTCACCTGGTCTGTCCTAAAAATCCTGAGGGGTTATGCTGTGCCTATGAGTACTAGGTTTGTCTTTTCGTTCATTGGATTGGCCAGACCAGGCCATGCACACATTGTCAATCTTCTATCTTTTAGTATTTAAATAGTATTGCAAATAGGCTTTTGTTTTTTATTTGAGGAGCATGACCGTGCATTAGACAGAAACAGACAGAAAAATATCTTTACATAATTTGTAGAGGAGAATCCCTTTACAGATCCACAGAGAAACGATTAGACCAAAATG
Organism: Rana temporaria; assembly: GCF_905171775.1. Classification (NCBI taxonomy): domain Eukaryota; kingdom Metazoa; phylum Chordata; class Amphibia; order Anura; family Ranidae; genus Rana; species Rana temporaria. Next base: position 116,436,923 of record NC_053498.1, on the reverse strand, counting down.
GTCTATTAGTATAAATATTTCATTACATTTATCACGCATTACACCCTTATTTATAATCTTGACAATCAAGTGCTGAACATAAAACTATAAATGTATGCTTTGCATTTTTCTGTCTGCTGTTTGATTGTTGGGCATTTTTATTGCATAGAAAGGAAAAAAAAACCACTCAGGGGAAATTTGCAGTAAAGTTTCAGACCCAATTAGTTCATGCAAGAAAGGCTTGATGCATGCAGCTTGCCCACTTACATGCCTATAAAGGATTTTTATAGCTGTTGGAGTTGACAGTAAAGAAGAACAAAGGAAAAAAAACACACATTTTTGCATTATGATGGATGTGTGTTGTTTGAGCACCACAATCTCTAGGACAGTAGAGAAGGAAAAAAGATATTTCGAAAAGTCTGCAGTCACATAAGGAAATCTGCTTAAAAGACAAAGTACTTAACCACTGCTACACATCGGACACTTTTGACACATTTTTGGAACCATTCACATTTATACAGCGAACAATGCTATAAATATGCACTGATTACTGTATAAATGTGACTGTCAGGGAAGGGGTTAACACTAGGGGGCGAGTAAGGGGTTAATGTGTGCCCTGCTATGTGATTCTTACTTTGAGGGGAGGTGACCGATGGTTGTCCCTATGTACAAGGGACATACCATCAGTCTCCTCTCCCTGACAGGACGTGGAGCTCTGTGTTTAAACACAGAGCTTCACGTCCCTGTCTCCTTGACTGCCGATCGCAGGTGCCTGGCGGACATCGCGGCCGCCAGGCAAGCGCTTCGGCACCTGACTGACGCGACGGGCGTACGTGCGCCGCCGGCACGGCTCACGAGCCCCCCAGTGGCTGGAGGCCGGAGGCCGCATATAGATGCCCTCCCGGCAATTAAGAGCCACATTGTGGCCGTATAAACCCGCCGTGCGGGCGGGAAGAGGTTAAAATATGCACAATTTGGAACTGTGGTTAAACACATTTTAACAGTCAACAGGTATAAAAATGTAACATAAGGGTGTTTTACTAGGTTACAGTATATAGCACAATTTTTTATAGTGATTTACAAAGAACCATTTACCGTATTTATTGGCATATAACACGCACAGGCGTATAACACGCACCTTCCTTTTAACCTCCCTGGCGGTATGATTATTTCAGAAAAAAGGTGCTGTAAGCGGTACCATTATTTGCAAGGAAATTTGGCGTTTTATACTGTAGGCCTGTAATTCTTAGGAATAACTCACTTAAATCTGACCAAACAAGAGTCTAGTAGGCATCCCGGGTATGAAATAAAAAATATTTTTTTTTTTATAAATTATAATATAATAAATAATTATAAATAATTATAACAAATAATAAAATAATTATAATAAAAATTATTCAATAATGTAATCAACTCAAAATCACTGAAATTTGCTCAGTTGCAGAATTGTCCCTGTCATTACTTTTATTTTTTCCCCCACAAATCGCTATCGCACAATTCTGCAAGTGATTACAATTTATTATCACTGTTTTCTAGCTGCTCTAAAACAATTTTCGACATAAAGGGACACTTTTGGTTGCTATGGACAATCTACAGTTTGCAGGCAGAAAGAACAGTTTTTATTATATAAAAGTGCATGTAGGGCACAGGACAGACCACTAGGGACAAGGGGTGTGTATTTTTTACATACAGTACTGTAATCTATAAGATTACAGTATACTGTATGTAAGGTATTTGTTTACCTTTTTGAATTTGGCGCCGTTCTCCGCCCCGTGGGTCGTAACGTGGCAGGGAACGGAGATCGGCGGCACACAGAGACACTGTGTGAATCGAGCGAGCACCCGCTCGCTCACACAGCGCGGTGGCATCGCTGGATCCAGGGACAAGGTAAGTAAACACTGCCTGTGGATTCAGCGAGACGAGCCCGAGTCTGACTCAGGGTTACCGATCGCAGCACAAAAATGTAACCCCGAGTCAGACTCGGGAATACCGCCAGGGGGGTTAAGAGGGAAATTTTAAATGAAGAACTTTGAAGCAAAATAAGGGTCAGTGCCCATCAATGCAGCCTGATCAATGCCCATCTGCAGCCTCAAAATTGCCCATCAATGCAGCTTGATGAATGCCCATCTGCAGCTTCACAATTGCCCATTAATGCAGCTTGATCAATGCCCATCTGCAGCCTCTCCATTGCCATGAATACAGCCTGATCAATGCCCATCTCAGGGAGGGGGGCGGGATGAGTGCCATAAGATTACATACAGCGATAATCTCCTGTTTACTCGGCGGTCTCTTTAATACAAAGTCCCGCCTTCTGGACCAGCTTCTATGATAGACAGAACACTGGTCCAATGCTGGCCCAGGAGACAGGACTTCCTATTACAGAGGCCGCTGAGTAAACAGGAGATTCTGGCTGTATGTAATCTGACGGCGCTCGTCCCGCCCCTTCCACATTCTCTGAGGCAGCCCAAATTGCAGTATCGACGTATAACACGCACTCACTATTTGCAGGGTGAAAAAGTGAGTGTTATACACCAATAAATACAGTATATCCACTTCTGCTTCTTGAGAGCTTACATACAGTATATGAAAGGAAGATGAATAACATATCATTACATTCTTTTAAATTGCCGGTGGAGATTAAAGCTCTGGAGTTTAGAAGCTTTTCACAGTACTTTCCTACTCTATGAACTGTGAACTTCAGATTCATAGAATGCTTGAACATTTGGTAATCTCTGGACTGACTTTTCATTGGGGTACAACCTTTATGCTAAAGATGATTTGCACCTAAATGGAAGGGGGTCTGCTGTGCTGGGGGAGAGGTTTATGGGAAGGCTGGAGGAATATTTAATTTATACTATAATTGAGGGCGGAGGGTGAATCAGATTATAATGGGTCAGACGGGTCAGACAGGGGTCAGCCCTTATTGGTGGGTGGAATAGGGAAAGTCCAAACATAATTTGTCCAAAAAGTCTGTACATGTTTTGTTCCAATGCAAATCTATCCAACTACTGCTCAGACAAAAATAAAGACCTCATACTGAGGACACATAATCTACCGCGTGTCTATAGACGCACACAGGGATGAGCCTGCAGGCATACCATCATAGGAAGTGGCTTCTTATGGGGGAGTACAGAGAAGAGGAGGAACTCAGAGTGCCAGTCCGGAGCCCCAAAAGAGGAGGTTTGGGGCCGCTCTGTGCAATACCATTGCACAGAGCAGGTAAGTATAACATGTTTGTTATTTAAAAAAAAACCTTAATGCATTCTCAGTATTAAGGTAAAAAAAACTTTTGTGTGCAGCCCCCCCTATATACTTACCTCTCTATCTTCTCACTGGACATAGAGGCAGCAGTGGGAGCAATTGGCTTAGACTGCTGTAAATTTTTATTTTTTTAATCTTTTTTAAAGAACAGTGTAAAAATGCATTCAGGCTCATGTGCAGAAGCGAGCACATACGTGAGCAGCACCCGCATATGAAAACGGTGTTCAAACCACACATGTGAGATATTGCCACGATCGTCTAGCCCTAGACCTCCTCTGTAACTCAAAACATGCTACCTGTAAAATTTTTGAAACGTCACCTATGGAGATTTTTATGGGTAAAAGTTTGACGCCATTCCACGAGCGGGCGCAATTTTGAAGCATGACATGTTGGGTATCATTTTACTCGGCGTAACATTATCTTTCACAATATAACAAAATTGGACTAACTTTACTGTTGTTTTATTTTTTCATTCAAAAATATATTTTTTTCAAAAAAAGAGTGCTAGTAAGGCCGCTGCGCAAATACGGTGTGACATAAAGTATTGCAATGACCACCATTTTATTCTGTAGGGTGTTAGAAAAATAAATAAATATAATGTTTGGGGGTTCTAAGTAATTTTCTACAAAAAAAAAAAAATGTTTTTAACTTCTAAACAGCAAAACTCAGAAAGAGGCTCGGGGCTGAAGTGGTTAAAAAAATATGTTTAAATCATTTTAGGTCACCTGGTGCAGCCCAAGTTTTTTGTCTCAGTGGTTATACGGTGGACATATCTCCTGCCACTTCATCGTTTTTTTTGGGTCTTCTCACTTGTCCTTGTTTGTTTAGCCATGGCCTTGGTCCGAAGAAAAAGCAGATGACTCCATATCTGAAAAGACGCTGAAGAAGTCCGGGGCCCCGGCTTGTAAAAGAGCTTAAAAGAAGAAAGCGGGGGCCCCGGCAGAACAAGATAGCGGTGAAGACCGGGACCCCCCCCGCAGAAGACGGTGAAGAAGCCCGGGGGCCCCCGCTCGCAAAAGGGCTTAAAGAAGAAAGCAGGGTCCCGGCAGAACGCCCCCCGAAAGAGCGGAGAAATCGAAAGAAGACCCCCGGAGCTGACTAACAAATTACTTTAAAAACCTGTGTAGTGTGTTTTTTTTACATTTATTTCCTCTGGGTGAATGGGTAGGGGTACGATGTACCCCATACTTATTCACCTAGGGTGGGGGGCCGGTATCTGGGGGCCCCCTTATTAAAGGGGGCTCCCGGATTCTGATAAGCAACCAACGGCCAGGGTTGTCAGGAAGAGGCCCTGTCCTCATCAACATGGGGACAGGGTGTTTTGGGGTGCGGGGGCCGCAGGGTGCCCCCCTGCCCCAAAGCACCTACCCCCCATGTTGAGGGCATGCGGCCTGGTACGGTTAAGGACGGGGGGCGCTCGCTCATCCCCACCCCCTTTCCTGACCGGCTGGGCTATGTGCTCGTATAAGGGTCTGGTATGGATTTTGGGGGGGACCCCACGCAGTTTTTTCGGCGTATGGAAGTTCCCCTTAAAATCCATAGCAGACCCGAGGGCCTGGTATGTTCCTGGAGGGGGAACCCATGCAGTTTTTATATTTGAAATTTGGCGTGGCGTTCCCCCTTAAGATTCATACCAGACACAGTGCTTGGTATTGGCAGTGATCCAAGTCAGATCCCCGTTCAATATCGTGCCACGGCTAAATGCAACCACAGCTAATCGCACTGTCCAAATGCAGCTGACCGCTGTGCCTGGAGTCTTGAATTTCAGGAGAACATAAACATGCTTTTAACTGCCATCTGTGTGAAAGGGGCCTTATAATTGTAACTAGATCCTGATTTTGAAATAGGGTGGGGACACCTGAAACAGTTTATTTTGTATCTATACATACTTTTTGATGTCGACAATAAAAGGCAAATTTTGTTTTGCGCCAAGGAACTAAGTGGTGCTCATATATAAAGCCAAAAAATAATGTGGAATACACTGAAGTCCTAAAACAAGTTTATTAGTTGAGTGCTTTCTTCTCTATCACTTTGATTACCAGTTTATAGCTTCATTACTGGAAGATGAAATCTTGTGGGGAAACTGAAGTTAACTTTTTAACAAGACAGTGGAACTGAAATCATTAAGAGTTTTAATGCCGAAACGTACTATCGTTCAGAACCTTAGATGTAAAACATAAGTATTATGCAACTGGCTTTTTCTTCTGAGCAAGAACAGGAATAGTTTTAAATATTGGAATTGAAAAAAGTCATAGAATGAAAGAATGAAATGCCCATAGAGTATAATATATATCAACTCTTTTGCAGGCAACCCTGAAAGATATAGCTATTTAAAAGGGACATGTATTCCTTCTGAGACAACAGCCTCATTTAAAGGCTCTGCCTTTATTTTATGTATAAAAAATGAAAATGCAATATTCTCTTTACTTCAAATAATTATATACATTACAGGTAATCTGAGATAAGCGAATGCACAGTTTCGAACATAACAATGGGCCAGATCCACAGCCAGCCTGCGCAACGTAACTTTTTCCATTTAAGTTACACTGCCGCAAAGTTGCCAAGTTAGGTGCCGATCCACAAAGCACTTACCTGGAAATTTGCGGCGGTGTAACTTAAATAAGTCCGGCGCAAGGCAGGCCAATTCAAATGGGCGAGTCCCATTTAAATTAGGCGCACTCCCGCGCCGGACGTACTGCGCATGCTCCTTCGGGTAACTTACCCGACGTGCATTGCGCTAACAGACGTCACTCCGACGTCATTTGCTTAGACAGTAACGTAAATGGCGTCCAGCGCCATTCACGGACGTCTTACGCAAACGACGTAGAGTTTGAATTTTCGACTTCAAAGATTGGGATTGTATGTTCAATTTTGTTGATGTGTGTTCGTTGCAAAATTGAGGAGGTCCACATTGGATGCAATCTTAAAAGAAGTATACTGGCTAAACTGCATAAGTGTCCAACCTTGATTTAACCCTTTAACAACCACGCTATTGCCAAATGAAGGCTACAGCGTGGCTCGATAACTCAGGGACGGCCTGTTATGACGTCCTCCCAGAATCGCAGGCGCACACACAGGAGTATCCGTGACCGGACCTGGCGCATCACGTATCACAGTAAATGACAGCAGCCGTTTACCACATGATCGCTCCGACAAATGACGGAGCAATCACTTGTAAAAAAAACAGCGTCACATCCGGTTCCTCTCTCCCCTCTCTGTATCGATTGGCACAGTGTGAGCGGAGAGGAGAGAGATCGGGTGCAGCAGCGCTGTGGGCTGCATATGTAGTTCCCATAGCGCTGCTCTGTGCCCATTGCAGCACTCATCCACCCATCCATGTTCAGACATGCCAACCACACTCAACCATACCCAGCAATACCCAACCATACTCAGCCTTATGTTTGTCATTCCAGAGAAAACAATAATAATCCCTCTTAAAGGGGTTTTCCACCTTTTTTTTAAGTTTATTAAAAGTCAGCAGCTACAAAAAGTGTAGCTGCTGGCTTTTAATAAACTGACTCTTACCTGCTCCACGGCTCCAGCGACTTCATTCTTAGTGTGGGCACCCGGCAGTGACAGCTTTCGGCTTCACGGCAGGGCACCCACTGCGCATGCGCGAGCAGCAGTGCGCATGCGCGAGCGGCGCCATCCGATTGGACAGGCGCTCGCCTACAGGGAGGGGCTGTGAAAAGGCGATTAAGCTAATCGCCTTTCCAGCCCCTCGGCGGAAGGAGGAAGTGGGACAGGAAGTCCCCTTCTCCTGAAGCCCCCACTCCCCCCTCCAAAAAAATTACATGCCAAATGTGGCATGTAAGGGGGCGAGGAGTGGGTTAAGCGGAGGTCCATTTTTAGGTGGAACTCCTCTTTAACGTCAAGTTTGGACATTATTCCTGAACATAGAGAGTATGTCTGCTAAAGATCGATCTGATATGACCAATGGTTCTGACTCCAGTGCAGACTGAGAATGTGTAGACCAGCTGGTCAATAATAAACATTTGATATTCAATAAAGATTTATTGGGAGTTCTAAAACAGTTATTTGAAATGTATAGATTGATTTAAATTGCTCAGACTAAAGCAGGGGTGCCCAACCTTTAGAAGAGCGAGGGCCACTTAAGCAACTTGGTAAGCAGTCGCGGGCCACAATGAGCAGAGCAGGCGGATGACAGGTCACGGCTATTTTATAGGCCCTTCGATCCGCTCAGATGGAAGGGGACAAATTCTGCAGATTGGAGGTAGGTGGACGTAAGCGGACAAAAGTCTGTTTACATCTGCTGCTCTATAGAGGTGAATTGAGGATCCGATTGGGTCGGGCCGATTGTGTGATGTGGGCCTAAGACTGCTTTCACACTGATGTGCTGCGGTCTGCCCACACCGCGGGTGCAGCGTACTGCACCTGTGTTTATCTTGCTGGTTAGTTGAACTTTGCCATAGACTTCCGCCCATGGCAAAAGCGAGCGCTCTACAGGAAGCATTGGCTTATGGGGCTCTGCTCTGCAGCCGCTTTCTTCCTCTACCACAAGCTTCCTTCACAACACTAATGCTGTGGTATGGATTGTTGGCAACCTGCGATCTGGGTTTGTCAACTCCCCATTCCAGAGCAGGAGGCCGCAGGCCACATCAGAGGGCTCCGCGGGCCACACGTGGCCCCCGGGCCACTGGTTGGCCACCCCTGGACTAAAGGAAGCCCCTCAAAAAGATCTTTCCCTGCGGATACCAAAGAACAGAGAAAATGGGACCACATAACAGCATTACAGTAATAAGGTTACCACTGGAACAACTGCAAAGTGCCTTTAATAAATCAACCCCATTGTGTGCATGGATTGTGGCGTGTTCAGGGGCTTAGACAAAAAAAAAATGCCAAAAGCCCCAAAACATCAGTTTAGGGACAGCAGTGTGCATGAGGCCTTCGGGTCAAGCTAAACATCAGAGATAGGTCAGAGATAGAGATATGCATGTTCACGCTTTCTTCTATTTTCTTTGGAATCGAATGCCCTATACCTAAACACAAACTGCGACCTAATGTACCATGAGAAACTGCATTTTGTAGGACTTTAAACCTTATATTTTAATTATCACCACCTTCAATAAATGAGTGAATATTCTGCAGGCAAATAGGAAAGTCACTTTAATTATGTTATTCACTGAAGTGTAGCAGGTGTTACAGCATTTCCATTTTAAAGAGAAGGTAAAGGAAGGCCTCTACATACACGTAAAATACAGCGTGCCTTTTATTATATAGATAATTTTAGCCTGAAGAAAAATATATTATTATATGAACCAGCAATGTTTTACTGTATGTTTTTTTCTGCTTTAACTCTTTGGATGCATAGAAAAAATTCTTGCAATTTCCAAGGATGGATTAGCATGGATTATGATGATTTAGTGTCAAACTAAAAAAAAAACACAAATGTCAGCTGACCATTTTGTCATTATTTAACCACTTGCTTACTGGGCACATATACCCCCTTCCTGCCCAGGCGAAATTTCAGATTTCGGCACTGCGTCCTTTTTTCCCCACAAATAGCGCTTTCTTTTGGTGGTATTTGATCACCTCTGCAGGTTTTTATTTTTTGCACTATAAAAAAAAAAGAGCGTCAATTTTTAAAAAAACACAATATTTTTTACTTTTTGCTATAATAAATATCCAATTTTTTAAAAAAAATAAAACATTTTTTTTCTCAGTTTAGGCCGTTACGTATTCTTCTACATATTTTTGGTAAAAAAAAAAAAAATCGCAATAAGCTTATAGTGATTGGTTTGGCTACAAAATAGGGGATAGAATTCTGACATTTTTTTCTACTAGTAATGGCGGCGATCTGCGATTTTTGTCAGGACTGCGATATAATGGCGACACATCGGACACTTTTGACACATTTTTGGGACCATTCACATTTATACAGCGAACAGTGCTATAAATATGCACTGATTACTGTATAAATGTGACTGGCAGGGAAGGGGTTAACACTAGGGGCGAGGAAGGGGTTACATATGTACCCTGGGAGTGATTCTTACTGTGGGGGGAGGGGACTGACTGGGGAAGGTGACCGATCTGTGTCCCTATGTCCCTGACAGGACGTGGATCTCTGTGTTTACAAGAGAAGCTCTTGTGTTTACAAGAGATGCCCTGCTCTGTCACTGCCGATCGCAGGTACCCGGCGGACATCGCAGCCGCCAGGCATCGCAACCTCGGTGACGCCCTGTGCACGCGCACCCCTAGTGACCGGAGGACCAGAGGCCGTAAAAAGGCCTCCCGGATTTGTAGAGCCACCTTGTGGCCGTCTTTTTACTATGGCCCGGGTCTGAAGTAGTAAATGTGTCTTTGTGCTTTGTTCTGTTCATTATTGTGATATTGTGTTGTCTTTGAATGTAGCTGTATCACAATAATTCCCCTTGGGATTATTAAAGTATTTTGAATCTGAATCTGAATTTTGGTCTGATAGTTAGAGATTACCGCAGCATTCACAATTCCTGACCTGTACAATTCAAAAGCAATGAATGAACAGTTATTGGGCTTGATACAGCACCCGCAAAAAGTCTGATATCACCCCCTAGCACTGCTATTCCATCATCAGCAAGTACCCCCAATAATACTGTGATATATTTATCCTGGCAGACTTGTCTCAGATTTTACCTTAGCAATGGGAGCCATACCTTGGCTCCCCTGCGAGCTGCATTTCTTGACAATTAAATAATAGTTCCAGAACCTGCCTGACTGGCACAGGCTGATAGGACTCTAGATCACTGGACCATTGTTTAAGTCAAGAGAATTAGCATCTGTCAGATAGCTTCCCCTCATCCTCCCTTCAGCAGCTAGCCAGACCTCTCCTGATCATCCCTGGAAGTGGGCACCATGACTGAGCTGGAGCTTCCAGTTCCCTCAGGGACTGCCACAAACAAGAGCACTTGTACCTTGTCTTTTCTACTCTCTGCCATAGTCCTAGGCCTTTCCAGCATGGTCACATCCCAGGCCTTCAGCAGCTATGACCAGCAGAATTAGCGACCATAAATAGGTTAAAGCGGGGGTTCCACGGGAAGTGTTTTTTTTTTAACATTTGCATCTACAGCTTTTAACTGTGTTAAGAATGTACTCACATTTCAGAATTTTCTAGCCATCCGCATTCACATTCGGCCAAAAATAAATATTTATACAATTTGTGCTGTGAAGTTCCATCTTGCTTGTGGGCATTGTGAAACCCACAAGCAAATACTTGAGTAAAATCCTGCGATATTTCGCGATTCAGCATTATAAATCGTCTCCTGGGAAGTGAGACACTGTGCTCCCAGGAGACATTGCGATCTAGTCCCAGAAAACACTGGGGCGCTGAGGAATGAAGTGACACGCCCACTCCCGCGGGAGTGATACCCGGAAGTGCCTGCTAATTTCGCCAGATTAAAGGTATTGCAGTGATTTAAAAAATTATGCATAGCGGACTGTTTATGTAGTTAGGGCTCTTTCACACAGGCGGCCTGTTCAGGTCCGCCTGCCAGTTTTTTAGGCAGACCTGAACGGGCGCACGTGCTCCTCTATGGAGCCGCGGATGTCAGCGGTAACGTGCCCGCTGACATCCGATCCGCCAAAGTGTGACGGAGGAAAAACCTACTTTTCCATCCGTCTGGCGGATCGGATCGGATGAACACAGACAGGCGGTCCGTGTTCATCCGATCCCCCCATAGGGGAGAGCAGAGAAAAGACAGGGTGGTCCCTGCACAGTGTGCAGGGACCGCCCTGTCACCCCCCGGCTCAGCGGGGATCAACGGAGCGATCCCCGCTGAGCAAGTGGAGGTTCACGGAGCGGATCATTACTGATCCGCCCCGTGTGAAAGGGGCCAAATTGTGCTGGTCTGAATGAGCTGCAGTTTATATTGAGGGTGAACCTCCGCTTTAAGGAGACTTTGACAATGGTATACTAGGAGGGTCCTCACTTGCAGCCATGTAGACCCCAGATATGAGAAAAACAGTCAGCTGGACTCCTGTCAGGACAGGCATGCGGATGCAATACTTTGGCGCCCGCTCGTCGCATTCTCTTACGTCGGCTTTTCCCGTCGTAAAGTTATGCATGCTATTTCAATGGCTTACATTTTGACTAGCCATGTTAAAGTATGGCCGTCGTTCCCGCGTCAAATTTTGAATTTTTTTTTGCATAAGTCGTACGGGAATAGGAAAGGACGTAACGCACGTCGCCGTTCAAAAAATTACTTCGGTGCGACGTCCAAAAAAAATGGAAAACTGCACTGCGGAGCCCGTTATCACCAGATTCCCTTCCTAATCTGTTAGCCCAGATTTGTGTCCAAAGAGTGATTTCCCTCAGGCCATTATGAGACAGGCACATAAAAATGGCCACATGTCAGAGTATTACAATGGAAAGAGTTAGTAAAGAAGTGGCATTAGCAGATGCTGCTGGCACAGCTTTTCTCATATGAAAATAGTCACTGCAATATTTTGAGGACATTTTTGCTAAGCATCCCAGGGGAACCTAACTGATGGGACTGAACTAATGGGGGTTGTTATTGAGCAATTCTAGGGTATATGTTATAATTATTTTTGATAAAATAAATACATAAATAAAGAACTTGTTTTTAATCTCACAGAGCGATCACTGAGTGAAGACTGCAGTTAAACAATAGCCAATGTAAGGCCACATTCATACTCTGGATGCTTTGACCATATCCCCTAGACACCTATCCTCCTGGCATATGTGTTTTGTCAGAAAAAAACGCTTTATGCTTGCAAACACCCATAGCGTTAATGTTCGTTTAGACGCATTTACATGCGTTTACACATGTCAAGTGTATTTTCTGCCAAAACTGTGATAGCGTTCACATTATGGAGCTAGAGCGCATGCCAGAACACCCAAAAGGAGAGACCACTTCAAAACTGCCTCCCACCCGCTTAGCTGCAAGTGGTTAATATAAAGAAGGACTGCAGTTATCAGATGCAAATATAATATTGAAAAAGTTGCAATGTTTCAGTGAACAAAATAAATATTGCAATGTTTCAGTGAATACCTGCAGCGCTCAATCGGGCAGTCTGTCTTTTATCTCTATCGATCAAAAAATGTGTTCATTTAGTTATTTTCAAGGTTAAAGGGGATCTATTAAAAATAATCCATCTATGCTGCATTTGATAAAAAAAAATAAAAACATAAAAAAACGAAACACTGGTTTTAAACATCAGTTTGAATCAAATACAATACAAGGGCCATCAAGGAAGGATGCACTCAGTATGCTTTTTCGATTTAACATTTCCAATCACAGACCATCAAATTTAATGGCATGTCTTTTCCTTTACAGTCAGCAGGGTAAAGATGGATTAAAAAATAAATAAAAACAGGAGTAGGTTATTCCAAATACTATACCTGATTTTTCTATTAGACATTAAAAGGCAATAAAACATACTAACTAATTTATGTAATAAAGCTTGTTCTAACTATAATAATTTATAAATATGAGAAAGTTTTAGCAGTTACTAAGATATAAATATTTATATTTATTATATAGAATAAAATATTCTGGACAATGTTTCATGCATTGATTCAGGAGAATTAAAAAGCCAGTAATACATGCTTTAAGATGTGCCCAGTGCTTAGTCTACAGAGAATCACACAATTTATGAACCAGGATCATTTGGATTCCTAAATTGTGTGCTTTCTTCCAGATCAGTGATTTCCATGCTAATACTGCAAAACATCATCAGTAGGGTTTAGTTAAAAATATGAAGTATCTGCTGAATAGTATTTTCAAAATAATAAGGTGATGAAAGATCAGTGTTTCTTAACCTTTTTTTCAGTCAACCTTTTCAGGCACCCTTTCAATTCTGCACAATCTTGAGGCACCCCATTTTAAAATGTAAAAAACAAAACAAATAGGGCTAGATTCAGTAAGAAGTTACGTCGGCATATCTGTTGATACAACGCGTAACTTCTAGGATGCGCCGGCGTATCTTTTTTCTGTATTCAGAAAGCAAGATACGCCGTAATTTTGCTAAGATACGACCGACGTAAGTCTCTTTTCAAATTTTGCGTCGTTTACGTAGTTTGCGTAAGTCGTTCGCGAATAGGGCTTTGCGTAAATTACATTCACGTCGAAAGCATTGACTATTTGCGACGTGATTAGGAGCATGCGCACTGGGATACGTTCACGGACGGTGCATACACCGTTCGTTAGAGACGTCATTTACGTGGGGTCATGTTTTATTTACATAAAACACGCCCACCTCTTCACAATTTGAATTTGGCGCGCTTACGCCGGCAGATTTACGATACGCCGCCGTAACTTAGGGCGCTGTTTTTTTGTGAATCCAGCCCCAGCCTCACTAAGTTACGACGGCGTAGCGTATCTGAGATACTCTACGCCCGCACAAACTTACGGCGGGCTATCTGAATCTAGCCCATATTTTTTAACCGCTTAAGCCCCGGACCATTTTGCAGCTAAATGCCCAGGCCAGGTTTTGCGATTTGGGACTGCGTCGCTTTAACAGACAATTGCGCGGTCGTGCGACGTGGCTCCCAAACAAAATTGGCGTCCTTTTTTCCCCACAAATAGAGCTTTCTTTTGGTGGTATTTGATCACCTCTGCGGTTTTTATTTTTTGCGCTATAAACAAAAATAGAGCGACAATTTTGAAAAAAAATCAATATTTTTTACTTTTTGCTATAATAAAAATCCCCCAAAAACATATATAAACATTTTTTTTTCCTCAGTTTAGGCCGATACGTATTCTTCTACCTATTTTTGGTAAAAAAATCGCAATAAGCGTTTATCGATTGGTTTGCGCAAGATTTATAGTGTTTACAAAATAGGGGATAGTTTTATTGCATTTTTATTAATTTTTTTTTTTTACTACTATTGGCGGCGATCAGTGATTTTTTTCGTGACTGCGACATTATGGCGGACACTTCGGACAATTTTGACACATTTTTGGGACCATTGTCATTTTCACAGCAAAAAATGCATTTAAATTGCATTGTTTGTTGTGAAAATGACAGTTGCAGTTTGGGAGTTAAACACAGGGGGCGCTGTAGGAGTTAAGGATCACTGTGTGTGTGTTTACAACTGTAGGGGGGTGTGGCTGTAGGATGGACGTCATCGATCGAGTTTCCCTATATAAGGGATCACTCGATCGATGCAGCCGCCACAGTGAAGCACGGGGAAGCCGTGTTTACATACGGCTCTCCCCGTTCTTCAGCTCCGGGGAGCGATCGCGACGGAGCGGCTATAAACGAATAGCCGCGCCGTCGTCACGGATCGCTCCCCGAGGGATCCCGCCCGCCGCACGCAGCGGAGGGGGTCCCGATCGGACCCCCCACCCGCTAGAAGGCAAGGGCGTATATATACGCCCTTCTGCCTGTCCGTGCCATTGTGCGGACGTATATAGGCGTGCGGCGGTCGTTAAGTGGTTAATAATGCAGCAACAGCCACACATATACAAGTAAAAATAGGGGGGTGTATATGTGTGGCAACAGCCACACATATAAGACACTCAGCATTACAGGTGATGCATTCTTTCAAGGCAGACACACCTTTGCACACTGGTAATGACTAGTATTCCAATGTTTTTAATAGCGCAGAAGGAAAACCTGTGGCTTTGTGTAACTAAAAGTTAGGCTTGATCCACCTGCTGACCTGAATGCAATTTTTGGGACCTGAAGGCATCCTAGTTTAAAAAGGTTGTGATAGATAACTAAAAAATAAATGTGTTAAGAGGGCAGGACTGGCATACAGGCTGTAATAGCAATACCGAATTGGGGCCTGAGCCCTGGAAGATTCAATTCTGTAATGGGAGGAAGGAGCATCTAAACATAATAAGGAACCTATAGGAAACAGAAAAACTGAGGTCTTAAGTGCACAGTCAGTTATGGACAAGGCAATCATGGGCTACATGGATGAGGAATGGACAATGCAGGGTATATTTCTAATTGTTGCTGTTAAATAATGAAAAACCTCGTAGCATAACCATCCAACCATGTTAATCCAAATATAACATTTCCTGTAACAACAATCAATCTAAATGAAAACTTTTTGAATAAAAAGAAAATATTACAGAAAGTGGACAGCAGCATATGTAATCATAACACCATCTTAGGCCTCGTACACACGACCGAGAAACTCGACGGGCGAAACACATCGTTTTGCTCGTCGAGTTCCTTGTGAAGCCGTCAAGAAACTCGACAAGCCAATTTTCTCCATTCCCATCAAGGAAATAGAGAACATGCTTTCGTCGAGTTTCTTGACAGTTTCCTCGACGAAAATGTACACACGACCGGTTTCCTCAGCAAAAAAATATCTCCCAGCAAGTCTTGCTGTTTTTTGCCGAGAAACTCGGTTGTGTGTACGAGGCCTTAGTGTACAATATTAATTGGAACAACATGTGGTTGGGTGCTTTGGAGTAGCTGTGACAGAGGTTCAGCAAGCAGGTAGTATGGGAATGGGATCCAAACAACATATTGCACTACAATGCTCTCAGCACTTTACACAATGCATCCTATTATACTCAGTACACTACTGCAGGGCCGGCCCTACCATAGGACCCAGTGGTACCATGGGTCCCGAGCAGGACTTTCAGGGGGGTGGCAGTCCACCCATGAGCAGTGGCAGAACTGCCGCCCGCAAGCCAGCCTGTCTGCTGCTTAATCCACAGTGAGGGAGCCCGGCGCCGCTGCTGTTAGAGGTGACAGGAGCAGGCCGGGACAGATTACAGCCACAACTTTATTGCTCATCAGTGCGCATGCTCGAAATTACGCCGTAAAGCCTCATTGGTTTCGACGTGAACGTAACTTACGCAAAGCCCTATTCGCGAGCGACTTACGCAAACAACGTAAAATTTTCAAAACTTGGCACGGGAACAATGTCCATACTTAACATTAGCTACGCCTCATATAGCAGGGGTAACTTTACGCCGGAAAAAGCCTAACGTAAAAGCCTAACGGAAAAAGCCTAACGTGAATCGGCGTAAATACCTAATTAGCATATTCCTCGCGTAAGTATACGGAAGCGCCACCTAGCGGCCAGCGTAAATATACAGCCTAAGATACGTCGGTGTAAGACACTTACGCCGGTCGGATCTTAGGGAAATCTATGCGTAACTGATTCTCTGAATCAGGCGCATAGATACGACGGCCCGCACTCAGAAATACAACGGCGTATCTGGAGATACGCCGTTGTATCTCGTATCTGAATCCGGCCATTTGTTTTTAGTTCTAGATAGAATATAGAATGGTATTTTTATTATTGTATCTGTTCCATTGGGGAGATTTCCTTTTCACTTCCAATCTTGAAACGTAACAAGAAATGAAAGCAGATCTGTCCAAGTTAAAGGGAAAACATAGACAGCTGTCACTTGAACATGTGTTTCCATTGGAATATTTCCCACTCTTTCGGTGACAACTCAAACTTTTAGATTTTCCCATAGTTTCAGTCCCTGTGATAGTGGTCACCAAAGAAAATTGGAGCAGGGAATCTACCCAGTGGGGAAACAAGCAGCAACAAAAACCTGACAGAGTTTGTAATCCTTTAGTACATTCAAAATCTAATCCTTACTACTATGAAAAAAATGTGAAAAAACTTAGGTGTAGTTTATTTTTAGGATTTTACCTTTCTGAAAACATTACAGCACCCTACCTAAGAACTCATGCCTAGAGTTTTCAAGAAATGGGATTTCCCTTTGGAAAAGTTATGCAAATATCAAAATGCTGTCATTGGGCAGGTGTCAGTCTGGTGGAATGGGTTTTTCTAGGTAGCCTGCATTTACATGCAAACTAGCCTAGGTAATGCCCACGTGTGATGCTGAGCCTTCATGATTGACAGAACTGCCCAGTAAATGAAAGGTATAGGCCAGGAACAGTTAGCCTGGGGAGAAAAGAGCTAGATGTTTCTGTATGTCCCCAGCCAGATAATGAGACAGGCTTCATATGACCTGATGCAGCTTCTAATGCACACTGCAAGAAACGGACTAAGCAGTTGCAGTACAGAAGAGGAGACTGTACCATTGTGCAAGACTAAAGATAAGACTGGAATTCAGCCTGTGTGGTGAGCTTCATTTGTCAAGCATTGATCAATGCAGGCTCAACTCAACATGTACGCAGAATAATACTCAGCAATGCATGTCAATATGCTATGCTCAGAGTTGGATGAAATGTGATGTTATCACATTTCAATGATATTATTAGATGAAAAATTACACTAAGAGAAGAAAAAAGCAAACGCTATGATGCCCTACAAAATGCATGCCAGAGCGTGTGTTATATGGGCCATGGACAATGACCATTGGTGTTATGTTAGCTTTTAAGGTTAGCTTAAAGGTTGTGTTTGTTTCAGGTTAGGGGTAAACTTTCAGTGGCATACTGTATTTATAAAGCAGTGAATATAACATTCACAAGACTTTTATTTCTGGTGAATTCATCACTAAAATGTAAAACCCATGCACCAGGAAGATACATGTTTAGTGAATATAATATTCACTGCTTTACAAACATACACTCAAGTGTTAGAATAAATGGTCCAATGTGTTAGGGGTAGTTTTAGATAGGGGTTAATTTTATAGGTTGGGAATTAGGTAAAGGAGAATTCCATACTAGGGTATGGGATTCCCTCCAGAGCAAACAAAACAGCAGAAAGGGCATCAGGTAAGTAGTCATTTTACTCCATATCCACTTAGCATATTTATCGCGGTATAGCGCGCTCCCGCGTATACCGCACACCCCTAAAGTTGCCCCGAATCCTGTGGAAAAAAGTTTTTTGTACTTACATTTTTGGTGTCTTGCGCGGCGTCCATCGGCGGCCTCGTCGGGTCCGGCGTCCGTCTGCGGCTTCAGGTGTCCTCTTCGTCGGGTCCGGCGTCCTTCTGCGGCATCCTCGCGTCCTCCCCGCTCGTTTCCCGTGTCGAGTTTGAATACTGCGCCGACATATACAGAGCGCAGTACACTCGTGTATTGTCGGCAATGCTCGGCTACACTCGCGCTGACGTCCTGTACGTCCAGGACGTCAGCGCGGGAGGAGCCGAGACTGCCCGACAATACACGAGTGTACTGCGCTCGGTATATGTCGGGGCAGTATTCAAACTCTGCGCGGGAAAGCGGGTATCGGCGTATACCGCGCACCCACGATTTTGCCCCGATTTTCAGGGCAAAAAAGTGCGCGGTATACGCTGATAAATACGGTATATCAAGGATTCTTGCATACTGCATACAGGGCTGGTGTGGTGTGCAGAACAAACAGGCGGCTATCTTGATGGAGTAGAGGCCCACTGTAGAGGGAGATCAAAACCGACGGCTCTCACATGCCGCTGTCAGATTACCAGGAGCCATCAGGCAAGATAGGGAGGGGGTGGGCCAAAACACGTTTCTGAGCCTGAAGAAGGAGGTGGGGCCTCAGAAATGGATTTCCTAACCTGCCTGTTTGTTCTGCACCCAACACCAGTGCTGTATGCGGTATACAAGAATCTTTGATGTACATGGATATTGAATACAATTATCATTGTTTTTTTTACTCATACGTACCTGGTGCTCTTTCTGCTGTTTTGATTGCATCCTGACCTGCTTTTTATATATTTTTAACTGATTGAGGACAGCTTTCAATATTAAAAACTCTCAGGAAAAGTACAACACATCTGGACGTAAAGATGACACAAAATTAGAAACTTTCTTTGCCTTCATATAATTGGTTTTAATTAGGTTTATGCTTTGAAATGAATTAACATGTTCAGTATAGTTTTTTTTACCTCATTCTATATATAGCAAGATCTCCTAAATAATTATGTAAATCATAATAATAAATGCAAATTAATTAAATCCACAGGCAGCTAAATGTTATCAGGGAGCTTCAACCCATTAAACAAAGATGAATTCAATGTAAATTAAGTAGAACAGCTTGTTTTACAGCTTTCTATACCAATTTCAGAATAGTCATTTAAACAATGGATTTGGGGACACTTTGAATCCAACAGTACCACAATGATAATTGAATTTTCCAATAGTAGGGACTTTGATAATTTATTTTCAACTTAAATACAATCATTTGAAGTTAAAGAAAAATTTTAAGTTTACCAAATGGGATTTCTGATTCCCAGCCCCTGCTGTCCAATCCATTTGAGATTCAATTAGTAAATGCAAAATTCCTCTGTTTTGAAACTACATATGCAACAAAAACTTTGAACATTCAATAAAAGGCAATGGACACAAGGGAAATAGACGGGTTATTGAAAACTTTGACATTGTATAATAAATGTGACATAACCCAATAATGTACCTGCCCCAAGCAATAGATTGACGAATCCCATCCACAAAGCTCTTGCAAGCAAGATAAAAGACAACGGTCTATTCGTTTGTTTAGGACCCAAGTAATAATTAAAAAATCGAATAGGAACTACACACTCATATACATACACACACTCACATCAGTCAAACCTGCTCACCCCCTGCCTTATTCCCTACACAGAGAATACACTGACAAATGATTTTCCATATAGAAAAACATTATGAAGGAAGTTTAGAAAAGGATGGCATATTGGTCATATGTGCCTGAGCACGCTGATGGGCACACCTGAGATAAGGGGACACTCTGATAAAGGCAACTGACACAAAGGGGCACGCTGATGGGGAAACCTGACATACATGGGCACTCTTATGGGGAAACCTGATTTACTGGGGCACTCTCATGGGGAAACCTGATGTACAGGGGCACTCTCATGGGGAAACCTGATGTACAGGGGCACCCTGATGGGGACACCTGATGTACAGAGGCACCCTGATGGGGACACCTGATGTACAGGGGCACCCTGATGGGGACACCTGACACAAGGAGGCCCTCTGATGAGGACAACTGATGTACAGAGGCACTCTGATGGGGAAACCTGACATACAGGGACACTCTGATGAGGACACTTGAATAAATTAGATGCCGATATATTTTATAAAGGCAAAGGGATAGGAGTTTGGTAATATCAAATATCTTGTAAACCCTTGTTTTTTTTTTAAATTAACAAACATATCATACTTACCTCCACTGTGCAGTTCGTTTTGCAGTGTGGCCCCGACCATCGTCTATTGGGGTCCCCCGGCGGCTTTCGCAGCTCCTCCTTGCATCAGTTAACTCCCCTAAGAGAAGCGCTCTCCCTGGAGGTTACCTTGCAGGCATGCTTCCGAATCCAGCATTTGCATCTATAGACACAGAATGCCGGAGCATTAAGGTGAAAAACCACGACGGTTTACAACCCCTTTAACCTCCCTGGTGGTATGATTATTTCAGATTTTAGGTGCTGAAAGCGGTACCATTATTTGCAAGGAAATTTGGCGTTTTATACTGTAGGCCTGTAATTTTTAGGAATAACTCACTTAAATCTGACCAAACAAGAGTCTAGTAGGCATCCCGGGTATGACATTTTTTTAAAAACAAAATGATAAATTATAATATAATAAATAATTATAAATAATTATAACAAATAATAATATAATTATAATAAAAATTATTCAATAATGTAATCAACTCGAAATCACTGAAATTTGCTCAGTTGCAGAATTTTCGCTGTCATTACTTTTATTTTTTATGACGAATTTCCCCACAAAGTAATTCTGCAAGTGATTATCATTTATTATCGCTGTTTTCTAGCTGCACTAAAACCATTTTTGACATAAAAGGACACTTTTGGTTGCTATGGACAATCTACAGTTTGCAGGCAGAAAGAACAGTTTTTATTATACAAAAGTACATGTAGGGCACTGGGCAGACCACTAGGGACAAGGGGAGTGTGTATTTTTTACATACAGTACTGTAATCTATAAGATTACAGTATACTGTATGTAAGGTGTTTGTTTACCTTTTTTAATTTGGTGCCGTTCTCCGCCCCCGTGCGTCGTAACGTCAAAGGGAACTGAGATCTGAGATCGACGGCACACAGAGGCACTGTGTGAATCGAGGGAGCACCCGCTCGCTCACACAGCGCGGTGGCATCGCTGGATCCAGGGACAAGGTAAGTAAACACTGCCTGTGGATTCAGCGAGGCGAGCCCGAGTCTGACTCGGGGTTACCGATCGCAACACAGAAATGTAAACCCGAGTCAGACTCTGGAATACCGTCATTAGTTAGCAAGGAAATAGGGAAAATGTTTGTTTTTTCTTAACTGGGCTTAGGGACGAGGACAATACGGGCCTCATACCAGTTGCGGTTATTTAACTGCATTTCCTCTCCAATGCAATAGGAAGTAAGGGAGGACATCATAATGGGAACACAGGGGTAGATTTACTAAAACTGTTGCACTCAAAATCTGGTGCAGCTGTGCATGGTAGCCAATCAGCTTCTAACCTCAGCTTGTTCAATTAAGCTTTGGCAATAAAACCTGGATGCTGTTTCTATGCAAATATGAGCCTGATTTTGCACTCCCCAGCTTTAGTAAATAATAGACATGTGCACACTGAAATATTTTGTTTTGGAATTTCAGTTTCGTCCGAAAAATACATTTATTTAGTTACTCCTGAAATTCGTTTTCATTTATTTTGTTTCATTAAAAAATGCATTTGTTTGAAAATTTAAATTAAGGTCAAATCTGTCAGTTGAAGGCTTATTCTGTCGGATGTTCTAAGAAGAATCGACAAAGCAGCTAAACTGTATGACGCCACGACATCATACATTTCCTGTTGAATGCTCCGCCCACAAGCTATAATAGAATTCTAATGGTGTATGACTAGTAAAAATTATATTTATTAATAATTATTACTAGTCAACCAACATTAGAATTCTTCTATAGCTTATGGGTGGAGCATTTGACCATAAATGTCCGCTTGCGGCAATCGTATGTTTTTAGCTGCTTCGTCGAATTTTCATGTCTCTATAATGTCGAATATTTTTTCTCTATGTCGAATAATCTTGGACTGGGTTAGGTTAAGCACATTCAACTGCAGGTTCGATAGACACAGATCGCTATTGTCACAGTCATGTCGAATCTACTATCTATATCGAACTGTTGCCGCAATGACACAAAAATAAAGCATTTTATATTTCAGATCTTTCGGATTTCGGATCCTGCGCGTTTGTTATCGTTTGTTAAACCGAACGTGAAAATCCCCAAAATCCAGACAAAAATGCATTTGGACAAAAACAAAAGCACATATCTAGTAAATAAACACCACAGACACAACTTTGAAACTCTTCTTGAATGTATACAAAGCATAATATACATATTGATTTGTAGTGGAATGATTTCCAAATAAAACAGGTAAAAAAACATGCTTAATAGAGATCTGGTTGCTGTTTTTTCGGAACTTAGTAAATGTTTTGAAGCATCTGAGAAATCGAATATATATAACTGATGTTAATGAAATGCTTAATGTACACATATGTACTGTATAACAATGATGGGCACTGGCAATTAGTAAGAAGAAGGAAAACACTGGCAACTTTTGAAAATTATACTTCATATTAACAAATCAAGAATAGAGAAAATAATGAAAAAATCTGGAATGTCAAAAATATGTGTAACTTAACCTTTCGTTTTTGTCAGTACAATGGGCACTTTAGAATTTCAGACACTTAACAAAAATGGGGGAAAAAAATGTGTGACTGAACCTTGTGACTGAACCTTTTATTTCTTGACATTACAGTGGGCACATTAGACTTTTAGATGCTAAAAATTTAAAAATGTGTTTTGAATTTCATTATTTACATTTGAGATTTTTCTGTCTTGACAATGCACTGAACATTCCTTAGTTTTAATTGTATAAAATGTTTTTTTTTGTATTCTACTTGAAAAAGCCATTTATTTAATTTGACTCTCCTAAAAATTTTCCATTGAACTTTTTTGTTTTACAGAAAATGTCAATGCATGTGATGTGGTAATAACTATTCTATTGCTATTGTTGATGGCTTAGCATTACCCAGCATGGCCTTACCAAAATGTTTTAGACCCTTTTCTGGGGGAGTAAAATCACATTAAATCAGAAAACAAAACAAGAAACAGTAAGAGTAAAAAAAGTTATGATTGAAAAATAAATGCACAATTCAGATCTTTTTATTTTGGTTTGCTTTGTAGCAGGCCCATCACTACAGGACAGGCAAAACAAACAATTGCTTGGGGCCCCGAGCTGGCCTGGGGCCCCCAACTTCCCCTTTCCAGGCTGTAGCGTGGCGTGTAGCGTCTTACTTCCTCCTGGAGTCCTGTCAGTCCGGCCGGGTACCCCACGTGGTACAGGAGATTCAGTTTCCTGTTCACGGCCGGACTAACAGGAAGTGCACACTGAGTGCTTACTTCCTTTCAGTCTGGCCGGGAACACAGGAAACTGAATCTCCTGTACCGGGCGGTACCCAGCCTGGCCTGCGCATTATCTGATAGGGGACTGAGGACCCATAATGATAGAACACCGGACTGACAGGAGGAAGAGGAGCTTGGCCACGCTACAACAGCAGCCTACAGGGAAGAAGGGGAGGTGAGAGTAGAAAAACATAGGGACTAGGGAGGAGTAAATACATGGGTGTAAAAAATTAGTGTAGCACTAACGTAGGCTTTGCATGTGGGGGGTGTTTGGGGGCCCCCATTTTGCTTGGGGCCCCCAAATTACTTCAAACGGCCCTGCTTTGTAGCTTATTGCAAGAGTCAGTCACAAGTGAATATTTGTTTTGTGCAGCATACTTCAAATTGTGCCTGTTGTATAGGAGAGGATGTCAAAGCACCATTTTATTTTTGCAGCTGGTATATTCTTCTTGGGTCATCATCTGAAAACACCGTTCACTGTACACAGTCTCCAATATATTAAAACATTTTTATTGACCTCTCAAATGTAATATAACTTTAACATCTGCTTATGCTTTTTTTCTTCACAGAGCAGACATTAGCCAGTATTTTAACAGAAGAAAATGAGTGGTTTACTGGTGTCATCTGTATACCTGCACATTTTCTACGCCATGGTTTTTTTAAATTAGTTTTTATACTATACTGTATCTTATTGATGGGTAGGTTTAAGAAAAGGGTTACTGCAGCACATACACTGTAATTACAAAACAGAATATCATGTCAAACAGCCCTCCAATAAACAGCCTTCCAGATAGGATATACATAAAATTTGCCATCCAAGAGAACTTTATTTCTCTTGGATGGCATTCACAAATAAAGTATTTTGAACTTGGTCTTTTGAGAGCAAATGCATTTCTGATTCTGGGTTGCTGGAAAGCAACAACTGACCTTTCTTTTCATTTTGACACTTCTAACTTGGATGCATGGAGAGAGTTACAGCTCCTGCATTTTTTAATTTTCTATCCAGACCTTATCTATTCTGTAGAAATACTTCCTTGTTTGAAGATGTGTGTCAAGGGCATATATATAGCAAACATGACACCCCAAAATACATTCTGCTACTCCCCACGAGTATAGTGATGCCACATGTGTGAGACTTTTACACAGCCTGGCCACATACAAAGGTCCAACAGGCTGGGAGCATCGTCAGGCGTTCTAGGAGCATAAATTATAAATACAATTTACTAACAACCTATTACACTTTTGAAGTGTAGGACAATTGAATTACCCACAAAATTACCCCATTTTGGAAAGCAAATACACTAAAGTATATTCTATGAGTCTTTTGAACAATTCATTTTTTTCCAAAAGTCTTCTGAAAACGTGGAAAGAAAATTAAAACATTTTTTTTTTTAAACAAAGTGGTCAATTTATAAGATATTTCTGGCATGTATATATCAAAAATTACACCCCCAAAATACATTCTGCTACTCCTCCTGAGTATGGTGATACCACTTGTGTGAGATTTTCACATAGCCTGGTCACATAGAGAGGTCCAACATTGAAGTAGTACCTTCAGGCATTCTAGGAGCATAAATTACATAATTGCATTCCTATCTATCACACTTTTGAAGGTTCTGGAGCACCAGGACATACCCACAAAATGACCCCCTTTTGGAAAGAAAACACCCCAACATATATTCTATGAGGCATAGGCTGCAGATAGGTACTGGGGTACTCTAAAGGGCTGCAGATAGGTACTTGGGTACTCTGATGGACTACAGATAGGTACTCAGGTACTCTGATGGGCTTCAGATTGGTACTTGGTTACTCTGATTGGCTGATGACAGGTACTCGAGTACTCTGATGGGCTGGTGACAGGTACTTGGGTAATCTGATGGTCTGGAGACAGGTACTGGGGTAATCTGATGGGCTACTAGGGTCTGAGTACTAGGGTACTCTGGGTACTAGGGTACTCTGATGAGCTGGAGACAGGTGATTGGGTAATCTGATAGGCTGAAGACAGGTACTCGGGTAATCTGATGGGCTGCAGAATGGTACTCAGGTACTGTGATGGGCTGCATATAGGTACTCGGGTACTCTGATGGGCTGGTGACAGGTACTTGGTTACTCTAATGGGCTGGTGGCTAGCGCTGAGCCGAACACCCCCCGGTTTTGTTCACAGCAGAACATGCGACCAGGCAAAACATGTGTTTGAACAGGGAGTGCCCCCCAGTGCTCAATAGAGCACAAATAGATATATAAAAAAAAAACAATAAAAATAAATAAATGTGTTTTTAATGCAATCGATGCCAATCAGTGCCCACAAATGGGCACTGACTGGCAATATGGGCACTGACTGTGCCCAGCAATGCCATCAGTACCACCCCTCAGTGTCACCCAGTGTCCATCAGTGCCACCCAGTGTCCATCAGTGCCACCTCTTAGTGCCCATCTATGCCCAGTGCCCACCTATCAGTGCCCATCTGTGTCACCCGTAAGTGCCCATCAGTGCCGCCCATGAGTGCCCATCAGTGCCACCAAAGAGTGCCCAGTGCGCCTATGAGTGCCCATCAGTGCTGCCTATGAGTTACCATCAGTGCCGCCTATGAGTGCCCATCAGTGCCGCCTATGAGTGCCCATCAATGCCGCCTATGAGTGCCCATCAGTGCAGCATACCAGCGCCACCTATCAGTGCCGCCTATCCATGCCCATCGGTGCCACCTCATCGGTGCCTATCAGTGCCACCTCATTGGTGCCCACCAGTGCCACCTCATCGGTGCCCACCAGTGCCGCCATATCAGTGCCCAAAATTGAAGAAGAAAACATACTTATTTACAAAAAAATTAACATAAAAAAATAAAAACTTAATTTTTTTCAAAAATTACGGTCTTTTTTTAGTTGTTGCGTAAAAAAAAAAATTGCAGAGGTGATCAAATACCACCAAAAGAAAGCTCTATTTGTGGGAATAAAATGATAAAAATGTCATTTGGGTACAGTGTAGCACGACCGCGCAATTGTCATTCAAATTGCGACAGTGCTGAAAGCTGAAAATTGGCTTGGGCGGAAAGGTGCGTAAGTGCATGGTATGGAAGTGGTTAAAGTGAAACAATAAAAGTGAAATATTCCTTTAAATCTGGGGGTGTCTATAGTATGCCTGAAAAGTAGCGCATGTTTCCCGTGCTTAGAAATGTGGCTTCACAAAATGACATTTAAAAGTCATTTAAAACTACTCGCGGCTATAATAAATTGTCGGGTCCTAGCAATACAGATAAAAGTCATTGAAAAAAACGACATGGGTTCCCCCCTTAGTTCATTACCAGGCCCTTTGGGTATGAATATTAAGGGGAACCCTGTGCCAAATAAAAAAATATGCTGTGGGGTTCCCCCAAAAAAACCATACCCTTATCCGAGCATGCAACATGGCAGTGCAAATGAAGGGAAAAATCTGGACGGCCGCACTCCAAAAAGATGTCGCTTTTATTGTATCAAGCTATCTATGATTAATCACTAAGTTATAGTGCGAAACGCGTCAACTTGTATCCCGTTTGCTGTGCATTGTATTTTGTAATCCTGTTTTTACAATAAAAGTGACATCTTTTTGGAGTGCGGCCGTCCAGACTTTCCCCTTCATTTGCATTGTGACATGCATTGCCAGCACCTGTGGCTTCAGATCCAGTGAGGGCTCATTACTTGTCTTCTAGCTTGAGCGGTGACTCTCTTTCTCTATATGCAATATGACAAGCTGCAGAAAAAGAGGGGGGAATAAGAGAGTGCCCCCTCCTGAACTGTACCAGGCCACATTGCCCTCAACATGGGGAGGATGTCCCCATGTTGGTGGGAACAAGGGCCTCTTTCCCACAACCCTTGCCCGGTTGTTGTGGGGGTCTGCGGGAGGGGGGTTATCGGAATATGGAAGCCCCCTTTAATAAAGGGGTCCTCCAGATCCCAGCCCCCCCTATGCAAATTGGTAAGGGGTACATTGTACCCCTACCATTTCACAAAAAAAAGTGAGAAAAAGGGAAAAAAACACACACACAGCTCCAGTTAAGCGAGTAGAAGACTTGAATATGAAGGAGGACCTGGTTTGGACCTCCCGGTAGAAACGGGGAGTTTACCTTGAAACATGGTCGGAATGGAATCTTTTTAAGTACTCGGAGGAGGGGAAAATTCTTAACTGATCTCAACTGAACAAAGGCTATCAGGGGACTGGGGGGATGGGGGGCATGAGAAGGAGGGAGAGCGGGAATTCCAAGCCCTATTTTGTTTTTTTGGGGGGGGGGGGGGGTGGAAAGGGTATACGTTGAAATCCCCCTGCCAGCTCGAGGACAAGAAATGTGGCCTTGGGGGGAGGGAGACTGGACGCCCAATGGTGGGTATACGAACGACTAAAGGTTCTTGAGTTGAAGTAACATGAGTAAGGTCCGGGCGAGAGGTGGTAATTTAGAGTACATAGAACTATGGATATTGTATATTAGGATGTATGATATATAGTACACAAATGGACCGTGTGTGATGCAAGAAGTATATAGAATGTACCTTGTGATATTTGTTTTTGCTTTCTGTTTGTTTCAAAACCAGCCAAATGACGCGCGACCTGTCTGACAGTTCTTTTATAACCGAGGGCGGGGCCACCCGTCACGTGGACGGGTGACCCCGCTCCCCCTGATGCAACAGGGAAAGGCGGGGGTTACCCAGTGACGTGTACGGGTGACCCCCCTGCCCCCTCTGACTGTTATAAACATGGGAAACGTGTGCTACTTTACAGGCATACTATAAACACCCCCCAGGTACGAAATTTAAAGGAATATTTTATTGATACATGTCCCCGGGGCAGGACCCAGGTCCCCAAACACTTTTTATGACAATAACTTGAATAACTTGCATATTAACCTTTAAATGTAGCACTTTTGACTCCCATAGACTTTTAAAGGGTGTTCTGCGGTTTTCGAATTTGCCGCAAAAACACCCCAAATTGTTCGCTATTCGGCGAACGGGCGAACAGCAATGTTCGAGTCGAACTCATGTTCGACCCCAACATAAATTTCATCCCTACTGGTGACAGGTACTTGGGTACTCTGATGGGCTGGTGACAGGTACTCGGGTAATCTGGTGGGCTGTAGACAGGTACTCAGGTACTCTGATGAGCTGCAGATAGGTACTTTGGTACTCTGATGGGCTGGTGACAGGTACTCAGGTACTCTGATAAGCTGGTGAAAGGTACTCAGGTAATCTGATAGGCTGGTGACAGGTATTTGGGTACTCTGATGGGCTGGTGACAGGTACTTGGGTACCCTGATATGCTACAGATAGGTACTTAGGAACTCTGATAGGCTGGTGACAGGAACTTGGGTACTCTGATGTGCTGGTGACAGGTACTTGGGTACTCTGATGGGATGGTGACAGGTATTCGAGTACTCTTATAGGCTGGTGACAGGTACTCGTGTAGGCCGATGGGCTGGTGATAGGTACTCGGGGGCTGTGACAGGTACTCTGGGGCAGAAACAGGTACTCTTTATTGGGGGGGGGGTCGGGCACTGTGATTTTACTTTTTCCTTCCAGATCTTCTCCTCAAACAGTGAGTAAGAGAACCCGGAAACGGCATTGTTGACATTTGTAAACGGCTGTGATTGGACACAGCCGGTCACGTGGTAAAGAGAACATTTTATTGGCTTTTTTCAATTATTGAGAATGGGCTGTGTCCAAGAGACAAGCCTCATCCCAGTTTGTTGCACTGTGCACCCCCGGGGGGCACACACAGACCGCGATCACGAGCAGTACACATGTGGCCGGCTGTGAATGGACACAGATGGTCATGTGGTAATGAGCCAATTTCATTGGCTTTTTACCCTGATCGGGACATCACATGAAGTCCACCCAGGATGAGAGGGTGTTCCTGCCGGCGTCATTTTACTATAGCCCTGTATGGAAGTGGTTAAAATGCTCTGGATCAGCAACAACTACCAAGTCCCTTGCTGCAGATGTTGCAGATTACTTTTTTCATTGCTACAGGCCTGAGAAAAAAAAATCATCTCCTGCCACCATTGCCATCTCCCCATGAGCACACCTGGTCAGCATTAACACCCCTTCTACCACTCCTGGCCTGCCACTGTTAACATCTACTGCCACCACTGTAAATCTGCCACCATTACCATCCTATACTGGGCCATTGCTGTTGTCCATTGCAATAACCCTTTAATTTGGTATAACCAAATTTTTTTCAGCAGTTGCAAAGAATTTAAGTATTTGGCCAAGTAATACCTGTGCTCTGCAGTAATATTGTGTTGGCTTTTGGTGTTTTAGGTAACATCTTGTGTGTTGCAAGAATTTTTGTGTTGCTTAAAGCTTTGCTTTTTTTTTTTTTTTTTTTCACAATCAAATGGTTTTATTGAGAAAAAGATCTTAAAGCTTTGCTTTGCTGCCACAAAGAAAATGCAAAACTTATCTTAGGCTGACCATACAATTTTCTTGTTCAATTTCGTTTAGATTTACCTTTAACTATGTAGTGTAAGGGCCTACCTGATTGCATGCACATGGAAAGTGTTTAGGTTTGACCTCATGTTATAGGATTCTGGTAAATCTATAGGAAAATTGAACAAGAAAATTATATAATGTTTGGCCAGCCTAAAGGCCCTTACACACATTTGGATATTCTGACAATTGTCAGATGTTTTGTCGGATAATCCGACTGTCTGTATGCTCCATCGGACAATTGTCGGAATTTCCGACAACAAATGTTGGATGGCTGTGCTCTTAAATTGTCCGACAAAGGTATGTGGTCTGTGTCTTTGATGTCTTGATTTGACATTTTTCTAATAAAGGTGAATATTTGGCGTGCGGGTGTCCAGCCATTTCTTTTTCAAACAAATGTGTTCCGTCGTCCTATTGTGTGTACACAAATCCATCGGACTAAAATCGAAAGTACAAACACGCATGCTCTGAACCAATGCTAACCATCAGACAACATTAGCAGAAGTTTCCCAAAGGGTGGCACTGAAGAGCTGAAAAACAACAAAGTTTTGTGTATGTTGGCTGAAAAAGTTCTGCAGAACAAGTTCACAGCCAACGCTGACTATTGTTGTTTGTGGGTCTCTGTCTGTTAGTTGGTTTGTTGTGCACTGTGTTATATTGGAGGTGGTTGTATTTATATTTTCATGTATCTTAATAAATCACAATATTTTCACTTTACATGCGTTTGGTTTTCCTCTGTTGCTATCCACGCAGTTATGGTCACACCTTATTAATGACAGTATACCAAGGCCATCCCTGACCAGAAGTGGCTGCACAGAGGAACCATCTCAGTTCTGTTTGCTCTGCTGAGATAAATCCTTATGTGATTATTTATTATGCTCTAGCAGCTGGTCACTTACGCGTTCCACGGTGGAACGCACGTGGCGCTGAGCGATGACGTCATTGTGCGGTCGCCATATGTGTTCAAGCGTGGAACGCAATACGGCGCCGAGAGCGCCTGTTACACCACGGATTTCTATGTATCAGCTTCTATTGAATTCAATGAGGTTCAAATTAACGAACTGAACTTCCGTCATGTTTACCAAACCTGCGTTAAACCAAACCTGGGTACATTTGACTCTTCCCTAACTGAAGACTTTTTTCATTTTAAGAGAGTGTTCACATAACAGAGAAAACATGTGCATGCATGCTTTTATGGTCATCAAAAAATAAGCAAAAAATGAACAGACTGGCATTGGTCAAAGTGTATAGATGTAGAAGCAAAATCAACTGGACAATTGAGAATGAATCAAACTGCTGTTAAACATTTTACCTTGATTCCTTGTGTAAGAACCCATTTTTTTTCCTTTTACCTTTTTACCAAAGTGATTTACTGAGCTATCCAGTACACTCTTTTATGTTGACGTTTTGCACATACATCACCTAAAGATTTATGCAGAACTTGCAAGAAATAGTGGTAACATCTAACATTGTCATTCAGCAAGTGTTTTACAGTCATGAAGTATATTCTATAGTTCGGAAACATTCTAGTTTGACCTGTAGCACAGCCCCATACCTGTATAACAACAAAAGTCATACTAGGCGATGTACCACTTAAAAAAAAAAAAAAAAACTATGCATTGGTAGACAAAATGTTATTCTTAATACAGTATATTAAAAAAACACTTTTGAGACCAAAGCTATCTTGTAAATGGAAATTTCAAGTGGTATAATCTTTTGCACATTTTCGTTTAAGGACTAGCATTATTACTCTTTATATTGACAATAAAAACATAAAATCAGAAAATTGGCTCATTTCACAGAAATGTTTACCTTTCATTCTAATATGAAAAAAACAATCTACTGTATTGAAAATGTGTGGAATGTATTGCCTGTATTTTAGGAGTATTACCAAAGTACTTATGTTTTATGTAAACAGGACTAACAAGAATGGAATGTGTTTCATTTAAACATTTGTTCAGTTTTTATATTATTGTTAACATATCAATATGTTTGTGATCATTGTATTTATCATCATCATCTTCCTCATCTTATTCTTTCTCATCATCATGTTTTCCTTACACTATCCATCATCACCATCATTTCTGTAATCAGTCATCCCTTATCATCATCTTCCATTATCGTCATCATCATTCTTGTGAAATAGGAAGTAAAGAAATTCTACATTTAAAGAAGTAAACCCTCTGCAAAAAAAAAACACCCTGCAAGACAAAGGCATAATGAGCTAGTATGCATAGCATGCTAGCTCATTATGAATTACTTACCTGAGATTGAAGCCCCTGCAGCGGTCCTCGTTCCCCTCCTCTGTTGCCACCATCTCTCCCGGAGTGACTTCCGGGTATCGCGTCTCCGGCACTGTGACTGTCCGGATCCGCGATGACGTCACTGTGTAGGTTTAGGAGATATTTATTGCACCTACTGTACAGGTAAGCCTTAATCTAGGCTTACCTGTAGGTAAAAGTGGTCTGTAAGGGTTTACAACCACTTTAAGTTTCCAAGAGATATAATTACAAGATCTATCTATCTATCTATCTATCTATCTATCTATCTATCTATCTATCTATCTATCTATCTATCTATCTATCTATATCTAGCAGACAACTGTTTTTAACTGCTAAGGAGTCACTATACAGCTAACCAACAGAAAAATGAACAATGCACTATATAGGACCGAGCCATAGAGACACTGGGGTTAATTTACTAAAGAAAAATAGGCTTTTCACTTTGCAAGTGAATGAGCTTTTTGAATGAGATGAATGAGCATGTGGACCAGTATGGATCAGAAGAGGGATGTACTACACTAGAAGTGACAGTTACAAAGAAAATAACAGTGCACAGACCTCTGCAAAGATAAAAATGCTGCAGCCATGATCCTGGTATAATTTTTAAGAGCACCAGATATCTATTTGGTGTTTGGTTCACCCCTAACTTTAATCATCTGGTGCACTGTTATTGTTCTGATGAGTAAAGCTACTGTGTCTGTATCCCTTTAGAGGAATTTAACCCTTGTAGAGTATTCCACCAAAACATAAATTCCTTTTGCAGGGCATGCCTAAAATATGACATTTATCTTAGTATCTGGGAAAATAAGTTAGCCAATCACACATTAGGAAATTACATTTCTAGGGGCATTGCATATTGCATAATACATAATGCATAATCCATACATATTACATAATAGAGAGCGAACTCGCGCACGACGTGTAGCCTGAGAGAAGCTGTAAGTCTTTCTTGGTAAATTATTGATGAAGGATGGGGCTTTGTTAATTCTGCTTGGATGTGGGCCTGTGAGTGTCTCTGAGCTGGAATGGGCTGTCTCTGAGCTGGAATGGACTGTCTCTGAGCTGGAATGGACTGTCTCTGAGCTGGAATGGACTGTCTCTGAGCTGGAATGGACTGTCTCTGAGCTGGAATGGGCTGTCTCTGAGCTGGAATGGGCTGTCTCTGAGCTGGATTGAGCTGTCTCTGAGCTGGGACGGGCTGTCTCTGAGCTGGAATGGGCTGTCTCTGAGCTGGATTGTGTTGTCTCTGAGCTGGATTGGGCTGTCTCATTGCTGGATATGGGCCTGTCTCTTTGTTGTTTATGGGCATGTCTCTTTGCTGGTTATGGGGTTGTCTCTTTGCTGGATATGGGCCTGTTTCTGTGCTGGATATGGTCCTGTATCTTTGCTGGATATGGGAATGTCTCTTTTCTGGTCATGGGCCTGCCTCTGCTGGATATAGGACTGTCTCTTTTCTGGTCATGGGCCTGCCTCTGCTGGATATGGGTCTGTCTCTTTGCTGGATATGGGGCTTTCTCTTTTCTGGATATGGGGCTGTCTATTTGCTGGTTATGGGGCTGTCTCAGGAGTGATATGAGGGTGTTTTTTTGCTGTATATGGGCTGGCTGAAATCACCTGGAAGTGTGTGGTAGGAGCTGGATATACAAATTACTTGTGTTGTGCCTCAAATTCCTGTTCTGTAAAGCGGGCAGTGCTAGGAGGTGTGGAAGGGTGGAGACAAGGGGCTGTTGTAGGGGTGGGTAGGGGGCGCAGATAGACGTGGGGGAGTTCCTGCACCTTTTCTCTGTTCTCTGTTTTTTATTTAATTTTTTATTTTCATAAAAGTGAAGTTACCCTTTAATTCTTTGTTTGAAATGATGTAATATAAAAATATACAATTTTACCAATACCTTAGCTAGGCTCTTTGATGCTCTTTGGAGATGTAGGACCCGTGTAGATTATTTTTTCAAGTTTTAATTATTTCAATAGATACAATCTTTATTGAGTATACAGTATGCCATAATAACAGAAAGCTAAACATAAATACTACCAACATCTAAAGTATAATATAAAATCAGTTTATAGTTACAGTATTTAGAAGCTGAAGAGGATGATGGTTTTCATCATTATTTATTTATCTGTGCATACAAATATGTATTACCTTCAAAGTAGATGTTACGATGATGGAAATAACATCACAAGTAGAATAACTACACTCTATGGGGCATATTTATAAAGTAGCGGGTCTGACATTAGGCAAACATTCTCAGCAGATAATGTTTGGTAAAAGTCACATTCAATGCTTTAGAAATAGACCCTTTTGTAATGACTAGTTTGTAAACAGTATTCAAGACTAATTGTTGTCTTCAAATGTGTTTTTAAAACCTTTGTAAATATTACTTACAATGTGAAAATGTTTAAACCTTTTTATAAAAGTCTTATGTTTTGAATATTTGAAAAGAAAAGGCTTTGTTCTTGGTTCTACAAACAAAGTCAGACAGGAATTGCTTTAAGGGAAATAAAACTTTGATATAAATGACTGTTCTTTCTGTGATGATTTTTATCGAAGGCTTTTCAAAATGCACATTTCAAAAGACATGTTGGGCTAAGCTGGGTTGCAATATCATATCCTTGCTCACTTATTGGACCAAATGGGTGCCTAGATAATCTTTCTTTCAATGAGGGCATGGTAATATGATATTGTCAGATTGAATAGAAATCATAGAGAAAAAAAACTACATATGGGCAACAAAAGCAGATTAATTATCAAATTATCAAATTTGCTATTAGGAGGCAACAGAACAGACCATTTCTAAATTTTTTCCATTTAATTTGAGACAAGGCTTACATCTGTATGCAGTTTTCGGGCCAGATCCCGGCGTAATTTTAGGCAGGCGTAGCGTATCGTAGTGTCCGAAGCTCTTTGACCACGGTTTCGCGAGACCCGGAGTCCCGCGATCGGTCCCCGGAGCCGAAGAACGAGGAGAGCTGTGTGTAAACACAGCTTCCCTGTTCTTCACTGTGGCGCTGTCATTGATCGTGTGTTCCCTGATATAGGGAAGCACGATCAATGACGTCACACGTCCAGCCCCGCCCCCCTACAGTTAGAAACACATATGAGGTCACACTTAACCCCTTTAGCGCCCCCTAGTGGTTAACTCCCAAACTGCAATTGCCATTTTCACAGTAAACAATGCATTTTTATAGCATTTTTTGCTGTGAAAATGACAATTGTCCCAAAAATGTGTCAAAATTGTCCGATGTGTCCGCCATAATGTCGCGGTCATGAAAAAAAATCGCTGATTGCCACCATTAGTAGTAAAAAAAAAATTATTAATAAAAATGCAAACTATCCCCTATTTTGTAAACACTATAAATGTTGCGCAAACCAATCGATAAACGCTTATTGCGATTTTTTTTACCAAAAATAGGTAGAAGAATACGTATCGGCCTAAACTGAGGGGAAAAAAAATTGATATTTTTATGGGATATTTATTATAGCAAAAAGGAAAAAATATTGCATTTTTTTCAAAATTGTCGCTCTATTTTTGTTTATAGCACAAAAAATAAAAACCACAGAGGTGATCAAATATGACCAAAAGAAAGCTCTATTTGTGGGGAAAAAAAGGACGCCAATTTTGTTTGGGAGACACGTCGCACAACCGCGCAATTGTCAGTTAAAGCGACGCAGTGCCGAATAGCAAAAACTGGTCGGGTCCTTTACCTGCATTTTGGTCCGGGTCTTAAGTGGTTAACTGACCTATGTCCAAAGCCTAGTCTATTATTGTTACTGACCAGAAATCTGGTCAGTCAAATTCCTGCATTCATTTTCTGGGACTGCAGACATCAAATTTGCAAGGTTTGTCTTGAGCCCATGTAGCGAAAAACCCAAACCTCATCCCTAATAATTTATGCTGTGTGATCAGCAGAACAACTTTGTGTCTGTACATTGCAGCAAAAGCTGCCACTCTAGAGGAAACTCTGCTATAATGATTCTGGCCAGTTTTTCATAAAATATGTTGTATGTGTTGAGTTATATTGTCAATTAATTATCTTTTTTCAGACTTACCCAAGTTACTACTTGTCAGACATCTGTGATAGGGAGCCCTTCTAGATTGCCAACTTAGGGGTTCCCCAGGGAGTGAAGTCTGTAACGGAATGGCCCGTGACACCCAGAGACCTTTAAAGGATGTGGGGTACTCCTGTGCCAGCGTCACTAATGACTCTTGGGTCTAGGGTCATCCTATGCCCCTTTTGGGCATAGGATGGCTGATAAATGATAATTCATGTTTTGTAGGATATCTTAGAATATTACAAGTTGTTCCTTATGAACAGGTCAATAGACTCCTAAGATAGTCCATTGTCCATTGTGTGATGCTAATACTGTTTTGTGTCTATTGTACTAATTAAGTCTGTAAAGGTCAGATGTCTAACTTTGAGGTGTTAATTGAGTCTGGCTTCTGAAAGACCTTTCATTCTGGATGCTAATGACACTGTATGGTGTGAAAAGCCTATTGATGATCAGGTGTGAATAGCTTATTGTCGGAGACAGAACGTCTGACATAGGAATGTGTATTTTGCAGGTGAATCGCTTATTGTCGGAGTCAGGACGTCTGAAGGGACGTCAGGACATCTGAAGGGTTCTGCCACAATGATATTATTTCCACAATGTTTTATTCGTTTTTTTAAGTAAGTAAGAACGTTTTATTTTTTTAAGTAAGAAATATAGGCAAATCCTTTTATTAAAAGAAGGACAGCACTACAATTTACAGCAAAATAAAATAAAACCTGACTTAGCAGTCAGGTTTTATTTTATTTTGCTGTGACTTGTAGTGCTGTCCTTCTTTTAATAAAAGTGAAAATAGAAAAATTCAGCGCTGGGAAATAACAATTAATAAAATATAATGCAAGCCAGCACTGTGAATGTATTCATAAAACAATTCCCAAAGTATATAAAGAAAAAAGTGCAGCGCAAAAATACAATCTAATAAACATATAAAAATAAATATAAATATAAATATAAAGTGTCCAAGTGCAAAATAAAGTGTCCTTTAAATATATAAATAAATCCGGCAGGGGTGAGAGTGAAGAGGAGACACCAGAGGTAAATCCACCACCAAGGTAAGGATGGACTCTCACCTCATTGCTTCGACCCATAAAGAGTCACAAAGCATATCAGCATATCAGCATATCAGCATCCAAAACTCAGTCAAAGACCAGCTTCCAGTCTCCAGCATGACACCATATCAGATAGATATCCACAGGTCACCATAAAAGAAAAACACACAAGAATCTAAGTGCTCTCTGTATGTACCGGGGATATTTAATGAGGAAAAAGTGGTACACTTACATTTAAAATCACTCTGAGCCGAGTGCAAGCAAAGCAGCATGTACAGCAAAAAATCCAAACACAGCGGCGATGATCGAGGGTGACGTCCGTGCGTAACTCCTCCCCCTTCGTACGCGTTACGTCCCGTGGGCGGGACTTCCTCAGCGTCGGGTGAGAGAGAACGCCGGACGTCCCCAATGGTAAAGAATTTATAGTGAAAGCATAAATGGACGGCCAATCAGATAAGCTCACGGATGTGACCAATGAGAGTACTCAATGGCCAATAACATCCGGGGCAAAGGTCGCCTATAATAAAGTGCTGAGAGTAACCGGCCTATCAAATTGATAGTAGATGTGGCCAATCGGTAGCTAAATGACCCACAACTTCCGGTTCAAAAGCCATAATGCTGTTTAAATTACGATTCAGCACCCAATCGAAAAGGTCTCAGGATGTGGCCAGTAAAGGGAAATAAACTGGAATTACACATCCAAGGCTGGGCAACAAATCAATAATAGACAAAAAAAATGAGTATGCCTGATCAAACTGTTAATCATAAAATTGTTTTAGATTACAATATACAATACAAGAAATTTGAACGGATTGTTACAAAACATTGGTCAGTGTTAAAAGGAGATGCGGTTTTGGGACCGACCCTACCTGATCGACCGCAATTCGTTTACAAGAAAGCCCCAGCCTTGCGTGATTTGATTGCACCGGGGGTAATCGACCCGCCTATTGTGCCTAGACCGAGATTATTCAATTTTCTTTCTGGTTTTTACGCATGTGGCAGATGTGCCACGTGTAAACATGTGAGAAACAATATTAAGAAATGTAAAACCTTCAGTTCTACCGTCACTAGTAATGAGTATACTATCAAAGAGCTTGTTACCTGTGATACTGAAGGAGTTATATACATGCTACAATGTGATTGTGGGCTCCAATACATAGGTCGTACCTCACGTGCCCTACATGTTCGCGTTGGCGAACACATCAGTTGCATTAAACGAGGTGTGAAAACACATAGCGTGTCAAAACATTTTAGACGTTATCATAACCGTGATCCTAAATGTCTGAAATTCTGGGGTATTGAGAGAGTGTCCCGACATTGGAGGGGGGGGCACTTTATCCGCCAGTTAAGCAGATGAGAATCATATTGGATCTTTGAGCTCAAGGTTGCCTCGCCTGGGGGCCTCAACGTTGAGTTTGATTTAAATTGTTTCATTTCTAACCGGTAATTAATTGATTAAAATTTCGGTTTTATAGTAGTTTTTAATTTTTATTATATTGTTGTCTGTATTTATTTATCTCTGTTTCAATTTGTTATCAGTCACTGTTAAGTGATGATGATCGAGGCTGACGTCCGTTTTTATATATAAATTTTTGTATATATAATTTTTATATATATATATTTTATGCATTTTATATGAATTTTTAACATATATTTTAATATATTTAGCTGGCTTCTCTGTACAATTTTTTATAAAAATAAAAATAAAAATAGTTTTTTTTGATTGTGCGGGGATTGTATATAATCTAATTTTTATATCCAGTTAATTAACTATTCATGAGGCTTATTGGACCTTACTGTTTGGTTTTTCTTTTTTCCTTTCCATTCAGTTCTTGTTCCGATTTTTTATATATATTTTTTATATATTTTTATGCCTCCCTATTTTTTTTGTCTATTATTGATTTGTTGCCCAGCCTTGGATGTGTAATTCCAGTTTATTTCCCTTTACTGGCCACATCCTGAGACCTTTTCGATTGGGTGCCGAATCGTAATTTAAACAGCATTATGGCTTTTGAACCGGAAGTTGTGGGTCATTTAGCTACCGATTGGCCACATCTACTATCAATTCGATAGGCCGGTTACTCTCAGCACTTTATTATAGGCGACCTTTGCTCCGGATGTTATTGGCCATTGAGTACTCTCATTGGTCACATCCGTGAGCTTATCTGATTGGCCGTCCATTTATGCTTTCACTATAAATTCTTTACCATTGGAGACGTCCGGCGTTCTCTCTCACCCGACGCTGAGGAAGTCCCGCCCACGGGACGTAACGCGTACGAAGGGGGAGGAGTTACGCACGGACGTCACCCTCGATCATCGCCGCTGTGTTTGGATTTTTTGCTGTACATGCTGCTTTGCTTGCACTCGGCTCAGAGTGATTTTAAATGTAAGTGTACCACTTTTTCCTCATTAAATATCCCCGGTACATACAGAGAGCACTTAGATTCTTGTGTGTTTTTCTTTTATGGTGACCTGTGGATATCTATCTGATATGGTGTCATGCTGGAGACTGGAAGCTGGTCTTTGACTGAGTTTTGGATGCTGATATGCTGATATGCTTTGTGACTCTTTATGGGTCGAAGCAATGAGGTGAGAGTCCATCCTTACCTTGGTGGTGGATTTACCTCTGGTGTCTCCTCTTCACTCTCACCCCTGCCGGATTTATTTATATATTTAAAGGACACTTTATTTTGCACTTGGACACTTTATATTTATATTTATTTTTATATGTTTATTAGATTGTATTTTTGCGCTGCACTTTTTTCTTTATATACTTCTTTTAATAAAAGGCTACAATTTGTTCAGAGTGCTGCTGTCCGGAGGCAATCTTTGTTCCTGCTTTGCGAAGTTGCTCAGGCAACGTGAGCTGCACTGAGGGCATGTATAAATTGGAAAGCAAATTGGGAAACAAGGCAGGACGTGATGGAACGAAAAGGAAATATAAACCCACAGAATAGCAGGCAATGCTCATAAGTGAGCACAGAAGCTAAACAACACATGTCAAAGAAGTCAGAGGACTAGGTGAAGCACTGCAGCAAGACAGTAAGAATTACACAGGCAGGGAAATTGCAGTCTAAATTGTGACACTACTATTCCCAGATGTAAAGTACTGAACTCAGCAACTTTTTCATTTACAGGATATACGCCCATTCTAAATACAGTCTTTATGTTATATGTGGAGGATTCAATTTGCTGTCGTCAGTGACTTAGAGATACTGCACCTGAAGCCACTTGATCTGAAGTGTAGAACTACTAGTTGTTATAGTCTGCAGATCGACAGAAAGAAAATTGTTATGTGGTAATGCTGATTTCAGATATACCTCTGAAGTTGTATATGTTTTGACCTTTTATGGAAATATAGGAATTTCTGATTACCAGTGAGAAACAGTGAAATATGTCTTTGTCTTTGATAACAATCTTATGGATAAGATACAACGTCTATGGGCTATGGACTATAGCTGTAATCAAATGATAAGTCTATCAGAAGAACAAAAGTTTCTGTAACTTAGCTTCTTATCTGTTAATGACAGCTGTATAATAAGCTGCTATGATGCTGCTTTGGTAGTATCTTATTAATAAGACTCATAAGTCTGTCTTAGACCTTTTCAGAAGCCAAACCACATATTCACATAATGTGACTTTTAAAGAATATAAAACAGTAATAATATTATTTGAAAATAAGAAGATAATTGATTTTGAACTTTACCCATTTTGCTTTTGTTAGTTTGCTGTCTATTTTATGTTTTCTATGATTGATCAAGTAACTAACCAGGTTTTGCATAAACTGTCACCAATCATTATAGAATATCTATTATGTTGGTTTAGATAGGTAAAGGTCCCTTCAAAAAATCTGGTTACGTTAGCATTTTATTTTAAGGAGTTACAAATACAATTACATTGAACTGCCTATAATTGTACTAATATGTAAATATATATTTTAAGCCAAAACCAACATAGCTGTGAGGCAGTCTGTCAGAAAGATTCAGAGAAGACCTGGCAAATATGCCAATGCTCAGTATGAACGCGCTAATTTGCACATTCACATAGGTGCGTGACACACATTGGTGTATTGGTGCACGAAAAGCGCAATAATTGCCAGCGTCCAGTGCCCTATATAATTGCTGGATTATCGTCAGCTTTTGTATCCTGTGTTCCTGTGCCTTGTTCTGCTTGATTACCCGTTACCGACCCAGCCTCCTCTGACTTGTTTTGGCTTCTCTCCTGTCTCTGACCTCGGCTTACTCCACGGACATGCTCCTGCCTCTGTTCCTGATGGACTTTCTGTGTTTGACCCCTGACCCTTCCTTCTGACTTTGCTTCCTGCTCAATCCTATTGTTAAGATCTGCCAGTTCTTCCAGAGAATTATCTGCTTTGTCTTACATCTCTGCTCTCAAGTGTCGTCCCATCTGGAACCAACAGGCATCTTCATCATCGGCAGCCCATGCTTATTTGGGCATAGCACCCTGTGTCACCACGTTCAGGGGTACAAGACGGGCCCTCTCTTCCCCTCAGCCTCCAGTAAGGTACGTGACACATCGATTTTAGAAATATTATGTAACTATAGTTTCTTAAAGGAATAAAGGACATTCATTGGACAGTTATTTACATATGCTACCA
Source organism: Rana temporaria (assembly GCF_905171775.1). Lineage (NCBI taxonomy): Eukaryota > Metazoa > Chordata > Amphibia > Anura > Ranidae > Rana > Rana temporaria. The sequence goes on along the minus strand of NC_053498.1, from coordinate 116,395,000 downwards.
CCCTAAATTTTAATAGAAGCTATAAAAATAAATGTTCCATTAAAAATAAAGTTTAAAAAAGTAAGCTAACATGTTAGAGGCCAATGCAGCGCCTTCTAAGCGTAGCAAGCTCGTTTAATAAGAATGGAATGTTCAAAAGCTATGAAAAGCCTACTTACAAACATAAATGAATACAGGCAAAAAGGTGTAGAGATCATCCGCATTGTTTAACCGGTGTCCGTACGATATCCTGGTGCAGGCAGCGTGGAGATTTCGTTCTCTGTGTAGCAGCGGCGGCAGGAACCGAGATGCTCTCGGAACCTACAGGCTGGAATCAGGTATCCACTGCGGACTGCAAATTACGTCACTTCCGGATGCGGGAGGTGCACGCGTTCAAGACTTTCGAGTCTCTTCCTCAGGCTGGGCTGTGGCCATCTTACTGGAGACCAGTATATGTAGTGGCAATACATAGACCCGCCCCACATATAATCTAACCGGATCGTATTCTGCAACAACATTCCATGGCACATCAATGGCTACAGGAGGGCCTAATGTCGCAATAACAACACTAATATTAACAATACTGTGCAATAAATAATAACTACGATAAATACTAAGAAAGCAACAAATGATATGATGTTGAAATAAATTAAATTAAATTAAATTAAATAGCGAGGTATCATTATACTGGCCCTTAAGGGAACCTATACTAGAAGTACACTTCTGATATCTGACACAAGCTTACCAATTAGAGATTGAATGATAACCTTCCATGGTAACGAACAATCATTAAAAACTGCAATAACGCCTTAATAAATATCATCTTAATAAATATCATAACCACATAGGCTTATGATAAAAATAAAAATAAATATAAAAATAAAAATAAATATAAAAATAAAAATATATATAAAAATTAAAATATACATATATTCCCTATTTTATTTTGTATTTATACTATATACTAGAAAAAAATAATAATGATGTTGACGTCACCATTGACTAACTAGTCTAGAGCAGGGATTGATATGCCCCATAGATAAAGCAAATTAATGTAATACTGATAATCATGAAGTTGATATTTCAAAAATATAGTGCTAAAAATGTATATATATTCTATATTATATTAAAATACATTAAAATACATTAAAAATGTTAAAGATTAATGATATTTAAAAAATATTTAAAAAATATAGCAAGTATAAAGAACGTATATTGTATATATATATATATGTATATATATATATATACATATGTACAATAAGGAATAGGCCGAAATGGTAGACCAAGGGAGAATGTCTTATTTATAGTAGAATATTTATCTCTATGCCCTCGTTAAGCCCACCAGGCGAGAGACTATCAAGAGTAAATATCCAATAATTCTCCCTCTCACATAACCGCTTATAGCGCTCAGCTGAGGGGAGAAACTTGGATATTGCTTCAAGGACCCATACACGGAGTCCCACAGGGGATTGTCCATGGTGCTCCTTGAAATGGCGAGCTACACTGTAATTATCTAGGCCTTTTTCTACTGTAAATTGTTTTTGTCTATGGTTGACAAAGGGACATGTAAGACTTACATGTCCCTTTGTCAACCATAGACAAAAACAATTTACGTGCAAAGGCAAGACATACCTGATACCTGAATTTTTTAATTGTGGCTCTGAATTTGTTATATATTGTTTAAAGTGCCCTTGTGGACTTCTTTATGTAGGGCGTACTATATGGGCCCTGCGCAAGAGATTTGGGGAACACAGAAATACAGTAGAAAAAGGCCTAGATAATTACAGTGTAGCTCGCCATTTCAAGGAGCACCATGGACAATCCCCTGTGGGACTCCGTGTATGGGTCCTTGAAGCAATATCCAAGTTTCTCCCCTCAGCTGAGCGCTATAAGCGGTTATGTGAGAGGGAGAATTATTGGATATTTACTCTTGATAGTCTCTCGCCTGGTGGGCTTAACGAGGGCATAGAGATAAATATTCTACTATAAATAAGACATTCTCCCTTGGTCTACCATTTCGGCCTATTCCTTATTGTACATATGTATATATATATATACATATATATATATATATACAATATACGTTCTTTATACTTGCTATATTTTTTAAATATTTTTTAAATATCATTAATCTTTAACATTTTTAATGTATTTTAATGTATTTTAATATAATATAGAATATATATACATTTTTAGCACTATATTTTTGAAATATCAACTTCATGATTATCAGTATTACATTAATTTGCTTTATCTATGGGGCATATCAATCCCTGCTCTAGACTAGTTAGTCAATGGTGACGTCAACATCATTATTATTTTTTTCTAGTATATAGTATAAATACAAAAAAAAATAGGGAATATATGTATATTTTAATTTTTATATATATTTTTATTTTTATATTTATTTTTATTTTTATCATAAGCCTATGTGGTTATGATATTTATTAAGATGATATTTATTAAGGCGTTATTGCAGTTTTTAATGATTGTTCGTTACCATGGAAGATTATCATTCAATCTCTAATTGGTAAGCTTGTGTCAGATATCAGAAGTGTACTTCTAGTATAGGTTCCCTTAAGGGCCAGTATAATGATACCTCGCTATTTAATTTAATTTAATGTAATTTATTTCAACATCATATCATTTTTTGCTTTCTTAGTATTTATCGTAGTTATTATTTATTGCACAGTATTGTTAATATTAGTGTTGTTATTGCGACATTAGGCCCTCCTGTAGCCATTGATGTGCCATGGAATGTTGTTGCAGAATACGATCCGGTTAGATTATATGTGGGGCGGGTCTATGTATTGCCACTACATATACTGGTCTCCAGTAAGATGGCCACAGCCCAGCCTGAGGAAGAGACTCGAAAGTCTTGAACGCGTGCACCTCCCGCATCCGGAAGTGACGTCATTTGCAGTCCGCAGTGGATACCTGATTCCAGCCTGTAGGTTCCGAGAGCGTCTCGGTTCCTGCCGCCGCTGCTACACAGAGAACGAAATCTCCACGCTGCCTGCACCAGGATATCGTACGGACACCGGTTAAACAATGCGGATGATCTCTACACCTTTTTGCCTGTATTCATTTATGTTTGTAAGTAGGCTTTTCATAGCTTTTGAACATTCCATTCTTATTAAACGAGCTTGCTACGCTTAGAAGGCGCTGCATTTGTCTTTTTTGCTTTCATACAGATCACTTCATCTGTCAGCTGGCAGCCATCCAAAGCAAGGCTATAGCGATTTAGTAACACAGTGCCATGGACACTTGATGGACTATGATATCCATTTTATAACACTGTCTTTTTTGGATAATACCCATATTTATTATTTTTATTTTATTTTAATTTTATTTTTATTTTTTTATATTTATTTTAATTTTCAATTTTTAATTTTTATTTTTTATATTTACTTTATAGTTAATTTTTTCCGTCATTATCCTTAGGCCCCATCCCTATTCCAAGTAATACTAGCTTGTTGTGAACCTTAGACATCTACAGGGAGTGCGCTTGAATATCATGTTTTGTAACATGTTAGAGGCCTATTCTTTATTACTATTTTAGGCAGTTCCATAAAAAGTTACTATCTATTGGTTTTCTTCTTTGCTAGATCCAGATTATGACTTTGATCTCATATTTATCAATGAGAAATTGGTGCTATTTGGAGATTTATGAGGATATCAAAAAATGTGGGCCTACTCTGGGTGGAGAGGATTCACACTTTGACATAAGATCAATTCAGATGCTTTCTACTTTGCTTTATGCTCTTTAACTCCCATTCCAAGCAAATATTTTATATTTAAAGGGGGTTGTAAAGGTTTGTTTTTTATTTTCTAAATAGGTTCATTTAAAGGGGTTGTAAAGGTAAATGTTTTTTCACCTTAATGCATCCCGCCCCCCCCCCCCCCGAACCCCCGTTTTACTTACCTCACCCCTCAAAAAGTCTTGCGCGCATCCTCGTGATCCTCTTCGGTTCCCAGCCTGGCCGTTGATTGGCTAGGCTTGACGGATTGATAGCAGCGCAGCCATTGGCTGGCGTTGCTGTCAATCACATTCGATGATGCGGCACGCCGGGGACGGGGCCGAGTGATACAGTCGGCGGCTATGCCCTTGGCTGTATCATGGGAGCGCACCCGCAAAAGCTTTCCACCATGCAAGCTCGCTCGCATGAAGGTGGAAAGCTTTTGCGAGGAGGAGCCGAGACGGCCACCGAGGGACCCCAGAAGACAGGATTCGGGGACACTCTGTGCACAACGAGCTGCACAGTGGAGGTAAGTATAACATGTTTGTTATTAAAAAAAAAAAACATTTTTGCCTTTAGTGTTCCTTTAAGCTAGTGCATTGTTGGTTCACTTACCTTTTCCTTCAATTTTCTTAGATTTCCCTTCTAAATGTTTTTTTCCTTTGTCTGAATTTCTCACTTCCTGTTTCTCCTCAGTAAGCTTGCCCCCATCATCTGGCTGGGGGTTAGTCAGCCAGAACAGCTTACTGAACAGCTTACTGAGGAGGAACAGGAGGTGCGAAATTCAGACAAAGAAAACAAAGGAAAAAAAACATTTAGAAGGCAAATCGAATGAAAAGGTTAGTGAACCAACAATGCACTAGCTTAAAAGAACTGATTTAGAAAATAAAAAACAAACCTTTACAACCCCTTTAAGTATAAGGTAATAGACTCCTAATCATGGTTTTAAAGTGTTAGTTAGATATTTAGTGCTCTGTAAAATAAAATGTTAACCTATTTTCAGACATTCTGATATTTCTGAAATTGTCTGTGCTTTGGCTAACTTTGCTTTACAAGAGGAAGCCAAAACCCATGTGTGTAGGCGAAGGATACATTTTCTGGTTTGTATGGTGGCCCAAATATCTAGCTTCTCTACTGTCGACCTGCAATTTTCTTTAAAGGAAGGAATACAGTATAGAGGAGCAGTCTGAGTAAGAAGGTTGTTGTTTTTATTTGATGTTCACTAAATGAACAAGAGGGAGGAGTGACAGAAAAGTATCATCTCTCTGTAGTGTTTATATTACTGTATCATCTATTTTTTTTTGTCTATGTCATATATGAACCTAGGGCCAGATTCAGGTACATCTGCGGCGGCGTAATGTATCGCATTTACGTTACACCGCCGCAAGTTTTACGGGCAAGTGCTTGATTCACAAAGCACTTGCCTGTAAAGTTGCGGCGGCGTAGCGTAAATCCCTCCGGCGCAAGCCCGCCTAATTCAAATGATCCGGGTAGGGGGCGTGGATCATTTAAATTAGGTGCGTTCCTGCGCCGAACGTACTGCGCATGCTCCGTTTTGAAATTTCCCACCGTGCTTTGCGCGAAATGACGTCGCACCGACGTCATTTTTTGAACGTCGACGTGAGTTACGTCCTTTCCTATTCACGGACGACTTACGCAAAAAAAAAAAAAATTGACGCGGGAACGACGGCCATACTTTAACATGGCAGGTCTAAATATTGGCCACAAAATAGCAGCTCTAACTATACGCCGGGAAAAGCCGACTAGCGACGACTTAAGAGAATGCGACGGCCGCGCGTACCTTCGTGGATCGACGGAAAATGCTAATTAGCATACCCGACGCGAAAAACGACGCAAACTCCACCCAGCGGGGTCTGAAGTATTGCACCTACGATCCGAAGGCGTACAAAGCCTGTCGGATCGAAGCCAGAAGCCATCGTATCTTGGGTTGAGGATTCAAACTAAAGATACGGCAAATTTAAAAGTACGCCGGAGTATCAGTAGATACTCCGGCGTACTTCTTCTGTGAATTTGGCCCCTAGTTTATTTTTAATGTGGGAAATATTTTATTCCAGAAAAATGCAATGTCGATTTTAAAGATGTTGTACACTTTTTTGTTGTTTTATCTAGGTATTAGTATAGTAATATTCCTTGTGTTGTTTGCTTGCCATACCTTGTAATGATAGGCTCATATGTTGTTACTGCAGTTTGTGGTGTCATGGCTGATCGATTCCTCTATCTCCATGTATTCATTCAACTAGCTTATCCCTGTTTGCCAAAGAGACAGGCAACTTTTCTTTTTTTGGGTCATGCAGTGTCCAATCGAAGTGACATCCGCTCTGTATCCTATCACTATTGTGGGTATGATAATGTCATAAAAATAACATGTAATGTAATAAAAACAACATCTTGTACCTGCATCAGTGACCTCTCCATCTGTAAATACTCTGCTGGTTTGTGGCTGTGTCAAAACTACTTACTGCACCTGACACAGTCCTAAATTCAGAGACCTGTGGATTGTGGGACATATAGTTTCTTTACACGAAATATAATTTCTTAGACTACAGATAGAGGTCACATATTAACCTGTGTAGTTCCATGCTGCATGCCTCATGTTTGAAGACAAACAGAAACGTCTGACACCAGAATGTGAAGATTTACATAACTATAGTCTATGTGCACAAATGACCCAGTGGAACTGCATGATCAATGCACATTTTTACTGGTGAAAAATACAAGGTGCAGGTAAAAGGTTTACAATGCCTTTAAATGTGACTGTGTCTAAAAAAAAAACTATGCGAGTTTGCATTTTAGTTTGCTGCAAAGAGTTAAGTAAGATATCATTCCTGCAGTAGATATAATAATTTTTCAAGGATACCAACTGCTTAAATTATTATATAAGCTTATGGGACATTTCATTTATGTAACATGAGATACCAACCACATAAGATGATATATTTTCATTGAGCTATTAAAGGCTTTAACAAATGCAAGAAAGATACATTTTCTATATGACAAATATCTACATAATTTATTGTTTAAATGACACACAAGTCTACTGCAAGTATTCATTTGGAGTTCAGTAACCATGAAAAGGAAAATTACATTTTAAAACATTTCTACCTTTGTACAAGGCCAAAGAAAGTAAAGTTTTTATAGTTTCCTCTTAAAGTTGACAGCCTAATCCTAATCACCACAAGTCATTCTGATTTACTTTAACAGCATCAGATAGAGCAAGACAACTGAAAACTGTACATTGTCGATCAATGTTTATTACTGTAAGCTAGGTGACATTACTAGGACACTGCCATGGACAACTACTCAAAAGTCGAAATTAAAGGGTTTGTAAAGGAATTTTTTTTTATCTTAATAGCTTCCTTTACCTTAACCACTTGCCGACCAGCCGTCGTCGTTTTACGGTGGCAGGTCGGCTCCCCTGCGCGAGAGCCCGTAGCTATACGTGGGCTCTCGCACAGGCCACTAGGGGCGCCCCCGACTCAGGGAGAGAAATGCTGATCTTCTGTTCATACAATGTATGAACAGAAGATCAGTCATTTCCCCATGTCAGTCCACCACCCCCTACAGTTAGAACACACCCAGGGAACATACTTAACCCCTTCCCCGCCCCTAGTGTTAACCCCTTCACTGCCAGTGGCATTTTTATAGTAATCCAATCCCTGCCCCCTCTGACGCAATAGGGAAACGCTGCAAGGTTACCCAGTGACATGTACGGGTGACCCCGCCCCCCTCTATCGCAACGGGAAACCCGCGTTGTTTTAAGGCCTATTTACAGTTTGATAAGAATCCACAGCCTAACCACAGTTCTACTTTAAGAGTGGTTCGGTAGATTCTAACAATTGTCCATTCCTGACTGATTCTCTTCAGATCATTGACAAAGGCAAAACAAGCTACCTGTACCTTTGTGGATGCACAGGTATTATCGAATAAGGTTGCATAATAAAGCTAAAAAAATTGTCTGTGTAAAAGCTGTATGCATAGTGGAAAAGTAGGACTTAGGCTGAAAGAGCAGTGCTTTAAGTCTTAAGGCTGCTTGCCTGCATACTCTATTTATGTTATGTTAAATGCACATATCTCCCTTTCAGTCAGTCACAGTTTGGCATTCCGACAAGCACTGTCAGATATATAAAAATATAATAACAGCATGAACACCAATAATTATAATTACATTATGTATGCCTACAAAAAGGATAAAAAGTCAGCTTTGATGTCTATTTATGTATTCACAAAAAATAAGATAAAAACCAAACACAGCAAAGTCTAACGCTCATGGAAAACATCTAACTAAAAAAAAGAACGACAACAAAAAAACATAACATCAAACAGAAAAAATAACTGCTAAATTTTTTCTAATATTATAATACACAGCTTTGTGTCAGAATCATGTCCACCCTCCCAAAGTTTTTGGAATGAAGTCTGTGCTATTCGTTGGAAATCTTGCCAATTTTCTACTTAATAGATGCACAATTTGATCATGTCCAAGTTTCAGCTGGCAGTTTTTCAGCTGTAGTTATTTGTCAAAAAGCTTAAGTGCCTAAAAGTGCTTGTGGACTGTTCTAAGGCCCCCAGGGTGGTCATTCTTAATCAAAAGCAGCTAATTAAACTGTACTAGTTTTGCTCCAGCTGTAAGTAACAGAAATCATTATACCGATGGAGCTTTTCCTAGCACTAGAAAATATGGCTTATGTATAAATATTTGCACTAGTCTGATACCCTTTTACTAGACTCCATCTAAGCCCATGATCATTCAGGTTCAAATACAAGAGGATATCACAATAAGCACAGAATAATGACCCTATGACTTATACATATAAGCTAACTTTGCATTATGTTTCTGTGCTTTTCAAAGTGACCCACAATTGAATCTCTCAATGTCCCTTGTGCTTGTTCAGAACAATGGATCAAGGGCCCTTGCACATGGGGTCATCCGACTATGGCTGGACGGGGTTAAATGCTGTACTGAGTGGTACATGTATTTAAGGCCCTATCTGTTAAGGGATGAATGACCATAATGCAGGTCCTCTATATTTTTGGCATCTGTCCTTAAACGCATAGGGCGCCTAAATGCGAGTACCACTTATGCAGCGTACACACAATCGGAAATTCCGACAAGAAAACCGTGTATTTTTTCTGACGGAATGTAGGCTCAAATTTGTTTTGCATACACACGGTCACACAAATCTTGTTGGAAATTCTGACCGTCAAGAACGCGGTGACGTACAAGATGTACAACGAGCCGAGATCAATGAAGTTCAATAGGCAGTTTGGCTCTTCTGCTTGATTCTGAGCATGCATGTTTTTTTGTGCGTCGGAATTGCATACAGACAAGTGGATTTTCTGATAGGAACTTTTTCCATTGGAAAAATAGAGAACCTGCTCTCAGTCTTTTGTTGTGTAAATTCCGTCAGCAAAAGTCCGATGGAGCATGCACATGGTTGGAATTTCCGACCAAAAGCTCACATCGGACTTTTCTTGTCGGAATTTCCGATCGTGTGTACATGGAATTAGAGTTCAGCCCTATACAGCCGCAGCTATCTATTTCCCCTCTCCTCCTTATAGGTATTTTTTTAATTATTATGCTGTGTTTCAGCAAGGACCTTGCACCGACCTTATGGATGAAGATTTAGGATGTGGATGCAGCAGTACCCTTGTACCAAAGTAAGATTCTTAAAAGATAGAGTTGTGCAACCAATATATAAATGACATTACCTTAAAAGGCAGAAGCTGACTTTGTGCTGTAAGACTTGGCTGCTCTACCTGGAACTATAGTGTAAACACCACAATTTTATAGCCAATGAAACCGGCAAAAGTTGCTTTTACAAAGCACAAATTTAGGTCCATAATTGTCACCATCCCAATCTTATCATGTCACAATGACTGTGTGGGATGCAGGGTGGGACTGAAAATGTTTGGGCTGGTGGACACATACAACTAAGGGACTCTTTCATGATAGGTGCATATTTTTATGGACTAAATTTTTTTTACCACATACTGTGATGTAGTACTGCAGCGATTTGTGGGCATAGCAAAAGCTAGGTCTTCCTTAAACCCTAACTCCAAGTTTACTGTGCCTTTAAATCATTTGTTAGGCCCAAGGTCAAATGTTTTCCTTTACTAACAGGTGCACTTGATGTGAGCACTTCCCTTCTCACTCCCGGGACAACATATAGTTGGGTTGAAAACTGTTCAGCCATCCAGAGGAAGCTTTATATTTTATGAGTTGGCTGAGGCAGAGATTGTGATGTCATCCACCCATGTTTCCACCTCAACCAATCAGCGGAAACTGTGTATTTATTCATAGTGATTGAGCAGTTCTCATACAAACTCGATTTTGTCCTAGGAGTGGGATGGGAAGTCTCCATTCCTCTCTACTGGATGCAGCCCTGCTATCACGTACCTGGTGGAGACTGGAATGTGATGGAGGCCTCCCTTGCTCCTCTTGCCTACACTCCTGAAGGTGGGGACAGAAATTGTAAAGGCAAGGAGTGGCACGAGTGCCGAGTAGCTGGCTGGTGATGTCCCCTCTGTAGGTGGGTAGAGCTGGTAGTCACAGTCCTTGGAGCAGGAAGTACAAGTAGCTTGGCACAAGAGCATGGGACAGGAGCAGAACCAGGAGAAGATCAGCAGTCAGCGACAACCAGGCAGCAAGGTACCGAGTCAGCAGGCAAAGCAAGTCCAGAAGGCAGGCCAGGGTCAGGATGAAACAGCTGGGAAAATTGGTACCAAGCCAACAGGCAGATCAAAACCACTAAACAAGCCAAGGTCAGGATACCAGGTAACAGAGTTAGGGAACAAGCGGAGGCAAAGTCCAAAGGTTGCCGGGTCATACACAAACAAACAGGAGCAGCAGATCAGGTCTTGGGAAGTCAGGAATAAGCTGAAGATCATCCAGCAACTGTTTACAGTGATAGAGCAGTTTAAATAGGCCACTGGGCGCCAAGTGCTAATTGGTATGTGCACATGTGCGGGCACATGGTCACGCTCGCGATCACGCACAGATGTGCGCACACACACATATCTGTGCGCGATGAACTGGCATTGCAGAATTTATGTTGGTCTTTTTGCTTATGAATATTAACACGAGTGCAATGTGCACGAGCATGAGCATGTATCCGCACTGGCCTTTTAGTGGTGGAGATCCGGTTTACCTTACACCTGCATACTGTTTGTAGCATCCAGAAGGTTCACCTGTTAGTAAAAGAAATAGATTGTTTGGGCCAGCTTGGCACAACCTATTTAAAGGCACAATAAACATGGAGTTAGGCTTTGATGATAAAGATGATCATGTTACTGACGTCTATGTCTTCCAGCATTGGCTTCCTATGCACCTATCAGTGATTTGGCAGTGCACATGATATTTCAAGTCTGCTAAAGAACTCGGTACTGGAAGACTTCCCTCTTCCAGATGTTGTAATCACAAGTTTTCCTGGGGTGCAGGTAGCTATATATTTCACATCACCTGTCACTACTTGATTATTGTCTGAATAGTAAAGTATTATGATACAAACCCAATATATAGGATTGGCACAGGGGGCAAATCATCCCACAGCTTAATCCTCCCATGGTGAGGTGTTATGATTGGCTGAGCTAATTTTGGAAGATGTTCCACAGCATGCACAAATGAAAGCCTTTTAGATTTTAAGATAGCTATAGCATTCATTTACTATGGTAGTGGAGTATGTCATATGAAAACCAGATTTATTCTTTGTTGGCTAGTCAGCTTTGACAAACTTTGCAGTTTTCCATTATTTTTTTAATGTCTTGGCACATACCAATCCAATGCATAATTTTTGCCCTTGCTTTAATGCTCTGAATGACTTGATAGCCTAATGTTTTATACCTGCAATCTTGCCAGGGATCGAGTATGCACTTTCTGCTGCAAGAAAGAAAATGCAATATAAATGCCCTTAACCCTATTTGGTTTAATGAATGTAACTTTTTTGCTAACTGATGATTAAAATGTTCAGCCTATAGAAAAAAAAAAGCTTACTGTTCTACAGCTTCTAATATACATGACTTATGCAACTATAAAGATGCAGAAAGAGTAGACACCATTGAGACATTCATTGTTTTTTTTCCATAGCGACTGGTGTTGACGTACACTTTCACAGATTCTCTCTCATTGGCATAATAAAGCATACTGCCCTGTCTGCATGGATTGATGGTGTTTTGCCAAATGACATTTACCCATCATTTGACTGTCCTTGAAACTGATTAGCAACTCTACCTGGCTCATAATGATCCAATTATCCTAAATTGAAAACAATAGAAGTGATCATACACGGGTAATGATATTACATTATGTAGGATGCCATATGTTATATGTATATTTATGTAGTGGCAGGAATGTTTCTCATATCAGTGGGAATCTGTCAGGTACAGGTTGTCAAGCAGCGTAACCTCATAATTAATGTGGATTCCAACATGGCACTTTACTAATATACATTTTTGGTTGTGTGAGGGTGTTTTCCATCAAATAACTTTTATGAGCTGCCTGGCTCAGGATTGAGCATGTACAAGTGCCCACATAGGAAGTGGCTTCCAATGGGGGCACTCAGACGGGTAAGGAGCGCTGGGAGGGGGGACCCCAGAAAAGAAAAATCGGGCTGCTATCTGCAAAAGCATTGCACAGATCAGGTAAGTATGGCAAGAAAATAAAAAAGACAACTTTACAATCATTTTAACTCCTTCTGTGAAAGAGTTATATGGGGTCCTGATGGACTCTGTACCTTTTTTTGAGGATGGGGCAAAAATCTCTGTGGGAACCATTTTTTCACATAAGCAGATCTGAATCTGATAATTTTCCTTCACAAACCTCTATATCCTCTTTGGTGGACTGGATGTAAAATGAGTTCCTTGGTCTACCCGGAGTTCAGCTCCAAAGGTTCAGTCTTGTCTTTTTAGAATGTATACTGAGCTGCACAACCAATCAAGATAGCCACAGCCCAGCACCAAGAAGAAGTGGGATAAAAAATGCCAACACTGGTGAGGGATATCATACCCTTCAAGGATAGGTAAGTATTGGAGACTTCAGTAACTTAAATATTCAGCTGGTTACAGGGCTGGACTGGGACAAAAATGTGGCCCTGGACTTCATCCAGACCGTCCCAGGGCACAACATATCAGGGTACAGTGCACATCAGAGCACGGTACAGAGCTCACAACATCACATCAGGGTACAGGGCACAGCACATCAGGGTACAGGGCACAGCACATCAGGGCACAGCACATCAGGGCACGGGGCACATCAGGGCACAACACGTACAGGCACATCACATCAGGGCACACCACATTGAGGCACACCACATTGAGTAGCGCAGTAAGCGTGTGTAATATGTTCTCTCTCCTGTCACGGCACTCACTCGGCTCCCTGACGGCCCCTCCTCTCTTTGCGTCCATCCCAGATGATGTCACAAGCAAATGGGGATAGATGAGAAGAGAGGAGGGGCCGCCGGGGAGCCGAGTGAGTGCCGTGACAGGAGAGAGAACATACACACGTTTCCTGCGCTACTCGATCTGCATGCTCGCTAAATTTCGATCTACCCATCAGGCGCCAGCTGTCGGCGATTGATGGGTAGATTGCCGCGGACCTCCGACCGGCCCACTGAGCCATCGGCCCACTGGGAATCTCCTGGTAGTCCCGATGGCCCGTCCATCCCTGGCTGATTGACTTAAGCAAGAGCAATTGTATTACATTTTGTACTGGTTACCATGTTTTGATATCAAAATGTTTTTTCAAGTTGGTATGTGAAATTTCTTTATAAATATTTCCTTATATCCATAATTTGTTGGTAAACATGTATAAATCTCCTTTTAAAATTGCCATTTTCACTTTATATAATAAAACAAAATAAATAAAACACTCTACAGCTTTTTACTCTCATTTAACTAGAGGTCCAGTTGATGTATTAAAACAAAGATTTAATAATTTTGTTATTGTGACATCATTAGAAAAGAGTGACAAGGAGAATTTGAAAGACTATATATATTGACAGGTCCTTTGTTTGATTTATTTTCATCACTGAGCACTGTAATTCAGTGATTCATAAGCTGCAAGTGCCACACAAAAACAAGTAACAATTCACCCCGCTTAGTTTAGAAGACAAATATTGTTATTTAAATCTTTAACCTTTTTTATGTAGCCAGATATGCAACCTTAACTGTATATAACTACTTACTACTAATACTGATCTACAGCCATCTAATCAGTCTATGGATGGGAGTGGAGCATGCAATGTAATATGCACTGTGCACGGAATGTGTCGGCTCTCCTCCCTTCAGCAGACATCCACACACCGCTCCAGTTCCTCCTAGGGGGGTTTTGCAGTTGTTGAGCGGAAGGGGAGTGCCTCTCACCTGTGCCGACAGCCGGGGCCACAGACTGTCATTAGCCCGGCTGTCGGCTTTTTTCCCTTTCTTCCCTTCAGCAGCCACAGTCTTCCACACACCGCTCCGGTTCCTCCTGCTTACGTGCTGCCTCCTCTTGCAGTGCGGGAAAATTAACCCTTTAGCGGGACTACGGGAAGAAGCTGTCTGTGCGGGAGGTATGTGCAGGGCCGCCATCAGGAATTTTGGGGGCCCTTACACAGCTTAAGGCATGGGCCCCCTGGAGCAGAGAACCGGGGGGGTGCTGCCGCCTGAAATTGAGAAGCGAGGGGGGGCCTGCCGCAAATTGAGAAGTGGGGGGCCTTTACAAAAAAAAGAAGAAATAAAGAAAAATATGTATATTAAAAAAAGGGGGTAGCCATCCGGGGCCCTGGGGACCTCTGGGCCCTTTAATAAAAAATATAAACAAAAATAAAAAAATAAACATTTAGAAAAATAAATAAAAAAGGGGGGGGGGTTGCCACATGGGGCCCTGGGGACCTCTGAGCCCTTTAAAGTGGAGTTTCCATACCAATTTTTTTTGTTCATTATTGTGCTCATTAGACCTAAAAAAGTAAAAAAAAAATGCTAAGAATGACCATGCAATTGAAACAAAAAATATCTGGTGCGCTTGACCCATCAGATATAGCTCAGATATTCAAACATTCAGGGATTATTATGCATCATTGTACAATCTAAAAGAAGACCACACCATCCCTCAACCCAACGCTGAGGTAATATCCCAGTTTCTAAAAAACATAAATTTACCAGTACTTGATGAAGCCTCACTGAACCATCTTAATCGCCCTATAGAAAGGCAAGAAATTATAAATGTCATCACATCCCTTACGTTGGGAAAATCGCCGGGAATAGATGGACTCTCCTCAGAATACTATCAAACCCTTAATCCAATTTTAAATTCTCATTTGGTTGAACTATATAATCAAGCTGCTCTAACTGGTCGCATCCTGAAGGAAATGTTAGAAGCAGCTATTGTGACTCTCCCAAAACCTGGAAAGAAGCCAAACCATCCACAAAACTTCATTCCCATATTGCTTCTAAATTCTGATTTAAAAATATACTCCAAATTGCTTGCTTACAGACTCTTAGATCTAACATCACTCCTTCTAGGGCCATAACAAGTAGGGTTTGTGGGGGGGGGGGGGGTCAGGCTCCAGATGGTACAAGAAGAATGATCAATCTAATGCACCACGCTGAGACTTGTCGTGCCTTCTCTTCTCCTTGCTCTGGATGCGGAGAAGGCATTCGACAAAGTTCATTGGGAATATCTGTTGCAAGTGCTAACTAACTTCGGGTTGTCTAGGACAATATATTAAACTATTATGACACTATACAATAACCTTTCAGTGAGGGTACATGTCGATGACACCCTGTCCGGATCATTCAACCTTTTGAATGGTACGAGGCAGGGTTTCCCCTTATCTCCAATCATATTCTCCCTAGCCATCGAAGCTTTCGCTGAAGCCATCAGGAGCGACCCTCTTATCCAGGGACTGCGAGTGGGCCAATGTAGAGACAAAATAGGTTTGTTCGCGGACAATATACATTTTGTCACTATCAAATCCCCTCAAGTCCCTACATAGAACCCAACAACTGATAGAAGAGTTTGGGGAAGCATCCTACTACAAGCTCAAATCTAATAAGTGTCAAATACTGGCATACGGGATTGTCTCAATGCCAAATTAACTAAATTAAAAAAGGGAATTCCCATATACATGGGGAGCTAAATCAATCACATATTTAGGTATCCAGCTGTCCTATCCCACTGGCTTGCTTTATGAAGCTAACTTCACCCCTCTATTGTCCAGCATCTCTGAAGATCTGAAACGGATGGGTAAGACTCAACTATCTTGGGTAGGCAGAGTGGCTGCCTTTAAAATGCAAGTACTTCCAAAGATACTCTACCTGTTTAGAACACTTCCAATCCCTATCCCTATCCCATTTTTCACAAAATTTAACTCCCTATTGAGGGACTATATTTGGCAAAGAAAAAATCCAAGAATTGCCCTGTCCTCACTACAATGGATGAGAAAAAACGGTGGTATTGGTTTACCAGATTTGCAGGGCTACTATAATGCATCCTTACTAGATCGGGCTAAAAACTGGATCAAACCAACTGAGGACAAATTATGGGTTGACATGGAACAAAACTTTATGAAACACCAGGACTCCCTATAATTCTATCAGCATCTCTTATGTCCCCCCCCCCCAAGTAACCTCTTTGGTTCATCACCCCACAATTGAAGCCACCCTTAAAGCATGGCACACATTACTCTCCTGCAAAAAGTACATAGAAAACACATACAAACTAAATATCCCGGTCAAAACATATGAATGGCTAATTTAAGACTTTGATGTGAGAGATTGCCTTAAACGAGGTATAAACTTCACAAATATCTTACACCAAAGCAGTCTACCTAATGACGCTTATAGGTCAATACAAATCAGACACTACCACTCAACTACCAAATGCAAGGAAAGCATAGAAATTCCAAGCTCTATTTGGGAATTCCTCCAAAGGAAGTTGAACAAATCGATCCGTGGAATTTCTTTCTTCTACAACTCACTATCTGATCCCATATTAGTGACACAAGACATGTACCAATGGGAAAAAGATCTGCAGAAAGAATTCTCCCTACAACAATGGTTGAAAGCCATACGATTGAGCATTAGTATGTCTTCCTGTGTTGAGCACTGGGAAAAAAAAATATATCATAGGTGGTAAATGGAAATCTACTGACCTCCCAACACCCAGAAGTAGCTAAAGACCTAAAACCTTAACATTATAGTAGTTGCAGCTAAATATTGGTATCACAACTTTTACACTGATTACTGTGCTATTTGACTGAAACATTGGTAACTGTATTTTTCTTTACTTCATCCCTTTGTTAAGTTTCTGCTGTTTGTGTTCAACATACTTTTATTTTATACTATTCAACATAATATTGCTTGTCATATTACATCACATTCCAGAATCAGAACCCCGAGCAATATGTTATGTTTCTGTATGCTGAAGTTGGCATAGCCCAATCACAGTTTTATCCCATTAGGGATCCACTAATCCACTTTCACTAGTAAGGATATAGAGGCATAACCGCTCCAAGTCATGTTAAACTTCCATATGTTATATGTTTAAGCGATGGTTCACAAAATATTGTCAACACATTTCTATAGTTTTGTATGTAGAATTAATGCATACTATTTCTGCTTTGTCTTTACTGTATTTGTACAAAAATGTCAATAAACATATTTGAAAGAAAAAATATACATTTTATAACTTTTTTTGATATATTATTTTTGCTGCTAAAACAACTCCTGGGGATTTTCCAGTTTTTCTTGCTACCCATCATTTCGATTCCCCTGCATACCTTTAGTCTGACACTTGCCCCAACCTTTTGCATGTCTGGCCAAGTTCCTGCTTGATGATTCTAAGCTGTGTTTTATTTTGTCTGCAAGTTTGTCCTTGACACATAGGATCCACCACATTCCATGACCTTGGGTCTGACAACATAGTCTGATTCTGATAACAAGCAAGGTCAATCTTGTGCTAAGCTATACAAACACATCTGAAAACAAACTATTACATTGCCATTATGTTTAAACAACAATCCAGACATTTCCCTCTAATTGTATAGTATACTGTAGGTTAGTTTATCGGAAGTGTGTAACAGAGAGCAAAAACAGGTTATTTACAGTATAATGCATGCTGTTTATATAAGCACTTTGGACAACATTGCTTCTCCAGTGTGATAATTTGTATTTCCGTTAATAAAACTGCAGTATTGAACACAGAACATAATTGTACAAGAAAATTACTTGCTCCAGACGTTAAGATCTGTAATAATGACATTGGTTTGTGTTTGTCTGCAGCAAAACAACAAAAATTGATACGCTGTAATAAAAAAATGTTTTTTTACTTAGCTTATGTATGTATGAATAAGCGTAAATGACAACACATTTTTATTATGGCTATTATTGTGGTTTTCATATACAATTGTGTGGCAGCAAATGATTACAACAAGTTAACAGTTTGTCAAGCAAAAAAATATGAAAGTGTGTATTGATTTAGATATGTTCTTCTATTTACTTGAACATTTTTAAAAAGGCATGTATGCTTTTTTTCAAGAGACATATTAATTTTGATTGGATGGAATGTATGCCATTTGAGGGCCCATCCTGGTTCGTTTTAGAAGCCATGCATTTTGAGAACAAATTTTTTTCATTCCATTTAAACAGCATGATCATACTGACTATTCTGACCAGACTAAGGACACAAATTTAATGAGAAGCACTAAATGTAGGGTTGCTCATAAATAAAAGATCATGGGAGATGTCTCTAATTTTAGAAATATAGTTATTCCAGTTATTCTGATCTAGACTTGAAGCAGCCTTTCAGTATATTTAATAAGAAATCCATGAGTACAAGGCTAAAATAAAAGCCCAAACCATCTTCCAATGCAATTTTCCAAAATCCTTTACCACTTGTGCTCAAAATATGGATGTGCACTCACCAGAAATGTTTGACCCCTCTTTACAGGTTGGTTAAAAAAGCACCTTTTTGCTCTCAAGAGCCAAGATTCCTCCTGGAGTGGGCTGCAAGAATTTCTCCAATTTTGATATCACTTATAAGTGAGGTGACCAAATGGGAGATAGATATAAAGTATCATTGTGTGTTAACTTTATTAAAATTGGTTGGCAGTATAAATGAAGAATGTCACACGAAGCATGCTGGGACTGTGATGTCATAAGAGGCATATATAAATCGCAGTGCAACACATACCCGGCATTACAGCAGGAGGGATCGTCGAGTCAACATCAGAAGAAAAGAAGAAGGCAGAAGGCAGCAAAGAAGACCGGGCTGGCCGCCGCTAGTAAGAGAGCTTCAAAGGAGATAGCGGCGGCCAGCCCCGAAGAAGGCACCGGAGAGCGAGCGGGAGAAGAACCGAGACGACAGCGGAGAAGACGGAAGAAGACCCCCCGTAGAGCGGAGAAGACCCCCTGAGAGCGGGGAAGATCCCCGGAGAGCGGAGAAGACCCCTGGAGCTGACTAATAAATTATTTTAAAACCCTGTGTTGTGTGTTTATTTTATTGACACTTTTCCTCCAGGTGAATGGGTAGGGGTATTAAAGGGGGCTCCCAGATTCCGATAAGCCCCCCGCCCGCAGATCCTGACAACCAAAGGCCAGGGTTGTCGGGAAGAGGCTTTGACCTTATCAACATGGGGACAGGGTGCTTTGGGGTGGGGGGGGCCGCAGGGCTCCCCCCTGCCCCAGAGCACCCATCCCCCATGTTGAGGGCATGCGGCCTGGTATGGCTAAGGAGGGGGGGCGCTCGCTCGTCCCCAATCCTTTCGTGACCGGCCGGGTGGCGTGCTTGGTATACGGGACTGGTACGGATTGTGGGAGAGCCCCCACGCCGTTTTTCTTCAGTAAACTAACCTTAAAAATCCTATAGGTGGTTCAAGATTAGATGCCATCAGTGCTTTGGTCTCAGACTATTGTTGGGGATGCCAAGAGGAGCAGGGGACTATCCTTCACATTTTGTGGTCCTCTTTTACCCTCCTGGACAGAGGTAAAATTTATTGATCACCCCCTTCTAGGTGATTGTGCCTTCTTCTTCTTCTTCTTCTTCTTACATGTATCTCCAATTCCTATGAAAACATGCAGCAAGTCTATTCTGCAACACCCTATCAACACAGCTAAATCCTGCATTCCACTGAAGTGAAAAAAAAAACACAACCCTACTCCTTAATGATGTGGATACAGAGATTGGAGGAATTGCAGAAGATATGAAATTGTGTCCTCTCCTCAAAAAACAAACATTAGCTCTATTCCAAGACTTAGTTTTATTGAAATTAATTCCTATATTCTGATGACATATTGAGTGATTTTCCTGATACCCACTGATACCGCAGAGTTTTGACAATGAGTTGAAGCATGGTAAAGCAGTGTGAAGCAAACAAACTTGCTGCACTTTGACACACCCATAAACAGGGTTTGTACATGCTAGGGGTGTAATGCTTTTATGGACACGTAACATGCATCCGTCATTGTGATTTGTTTACTAATACTGGAGAGTACAAAATCTGGTGCAGCTCTGCATAGAACACACACTAGATTTGGACCCTCAAGATACTACCCCTAAATATCAAACTCAAAGATAATGATAACAAAAAGTTAAATTAGTATCCTAGATATTGAGGGGTGGGAGTCATCTAATGCAATAACTGAGAATATGTGCAAATATAGAGAGAGAGAGACTTGTAAAGCGCAACACATGCGAACTGAATCGCCTCTGGGCGCTGTATCCATATCATGGGTAAGGAACCCCTTGACCTCAGAAGAGATGGGTTTTAATCTTTCTCCTGAAGGCCAAGTGGTCCGACTCCAGTCGGATGGTGGTTGGTAGTGCATTCCACAGGCGAGGTCCCTGGACTGCAAATCTTCGATCTCCTTTGGACTTGTATCTGGCCTTGGGTATCTGGAGGAGGTTTTGATTGGTGGATCGCAGAATGCGATTGGGGTTATGGGCTTTTATTTTTTTCGCATAGATATTGGGGGGCGTTGCCTTGAATACACTTATGTATTAGGCAGAGTGCCTTGAAAGTGATTCTGTCTTTTACTGGCAACCAATGAAGGGATCTCATTGAAGGTGAGATTGATTCCCATGTTTTTTTCCCAGTCACTAGTCGAGCGGCCGTATTTTGAACGACTTGCAGACGAGTGATTTGGTATTTGGGGAGTCCTAGATAGAGGGCATTTGCGTAGTCGAGTCTGGAATTGATGATTGTTCCCACCACGACTGCAATGTCCTCTTTCGGGATAAAGGGCGTGAGTCTGCGTAGTAGGCACAGCAGATGGTGGGATCCGCTGACTACTGACCCTATTTGTGCATCCATTGTCATGTAGGTATCGAAAATGACGAGACTTTTGACTTTGGTGCTACACTGTGTTAGGTACTTAATATTACTCAAACATCAATCCATAAGATAACTGAAATAAAATATGAAATAATCAAGTCCCATATTGCTGTAAAGTGCTTGTGCTTTACAAAGTTTAATAAAAGACAGGTGCTCCACTTGTGCTCAGTGCAAGTACTCCACGTGGACATACACTCACCCTGGATATTGACCACCTATCTCAAGCATGCTCAGAATCAATTCAACACATGCTCGGAATCATTGAACTTCATTTTTTTCGGCTCGTCGTAGTTGTAAGTGACCGCAATCTTGACGTTCGGAATTTCCAACATTTGTGTGACCGACTGACCGTGTGTATACAAGACAAATTTGAGCGAACGCTCCGTTGGAAAAAAATCCATGGTTTTGTTGTCAGAATGTCCGATCGTGTGTACATGGCATTAAGAGTACATTTGTGGCACCACTCTCTGCTTTGATGACCTGATTCCTGTGCACATGTGTGGAAATTACATCATTGCAAATTGGCAATTCAAGTGGCCAAACAGAGCAAACCCAGAAGAAAGACTGGGTGGACTAACTGATACTGCAGTGTTGTAGGGCTTCGTTTGACATGTAAATCTGCCATAATGTGCTAAAATGCAGTACATACTAGCACATTATGGCATAAACCTCCTGGGGGTCCTTAAAAAATAGCAGATTTTAAAAGAGAAGTATGAGGTATATACAATATAAACCTTATACTCACCTAGGTGGATGCAGCATTGATCTGATGCTGCATCTGCCCCTCGCCACCTCTGCACTGAGAACTGAGGGATCAAACACTGCTGATTATGAGCAGAGAGCCATAACTGTCAGTCCCTGGCTCTCTGCTCTGCCCCTCCAGCACTCACTGTAGAGCTGGGATGGGGAGCGGAGAGAGCAGCTGGCTATGTCTCCCAGCAGTGCAGCTGTAAGGCTGAGCCAGCTGCCGGGATCGCTCCCCAGTCTAAACTGGATGAGTGACATCAGCCGACAGCGGGTTTTAGCCCGCTGT